>NC_053027.1:312249009-312557117 GCF_003073215.2 Triticum urartu
CTCTCTCAAAGGCTTCGAGGTGGGTTGCTCTCAAACGACAAAAGCCGTACTTTAACTCTGAGCAGCCAACCGTTTACGGTTGTAGGGGGTGGGCTATTTAGAGCCACTAGGCAACCCGATCTGATTTATCCAAAATGACCCTGGGCCACTAAGGAACTGACACGTGTTCCAACGGTTAGATTTCAAACACACACGGCAACTTTACTTGGGCTACAAGCAAAGCTGACTTGTCCAACTCTGAACAAGATTCGCTCTCATGGTCTTCACTCGAAGACATAGGATTTTGGTTAAGCATCACTTCAGTCATTCTGACTGGTTCTCTTGGACCCCAATTAACAGTACGGTGCTTCCTACGACTCAACAAAGAAGAAAAAGAACTACGAAAGATCTAAGTCTTCGCGCTCCATAGTCTTCATGCGATGTCTTCTCTTGTCATAGTCTTCAATGTGAATGTCTTCACATACCAGCTCTGACTTCAATGTCTTCATACATTTTTAGGGGTCATCTCTGGTAGGAAAACCGAATCAATGAGGGACTTCTACCTGTGTTATCCTGCAATTCTCACAAACACATTAGTCCCTCAACTAGGTTTGTCGTCAATACTCCAAAACCAACTAGGGGTGGCACTAGATGCACTTACAGCTAGGAAGTATAGATCAGGATGGAAGATAGTATGAAGCCAATCAGAACAATCAGTCACACAGTGAAGACAAATAGATAATGCAAACAGGCAATGACTTCACAAGGACCAATCTGCAAATAAAGAGATGGGAAGGCTAGAACATGTGGCTCGTTGAAGACAATGATTTGTTGGACCAGTTCCAGTTGCTGTGACAACTGTATGTCTGGTTAGGGAGGCTGAGATTCAACTCAGAAGACCGCATCTTCACCTTATTGCCCTTGAGCTAAGGACACCCAGTCCTCGCCCAATTACTCTGGTAAGTCTTCAAGGTAGACTTCCAGACCTTCACAGACTTCGTTCACCGGCGATCCACAATGACTCTTGGTTGCTCATAACACGACGCCTAACCGGCTGGAGGATTCACAGTCCTCAAGTGTAATAAGTCTTCAGATCACACAGACAGGAAGACTTCAGTGATGCCTAACACTCTTTGGCTCTGGGTGTTTAGGGTTTTGTCCTCGCAAGGATTTCTCTCTCAAAGGCTTTGAGGTGGGTTGCTATCAAACGACAAAAGCCATGCACTAACTCTGAGCAGCCAACCAATTTATGGTGTAGGGGGTGGGCTATTCATAGCCACTAGGCAACCCGACCTGATTTGTCCAAAATGACCCTGGGTCACTAAGGAACTGACACGTGTTCCAACGGTCAGATTTCAAACACACACGGCAACTTTACTTGAGCTACAAGCAAAGCTGACTTATCCAGCTCTGGATAAGATTTTCTCTCATTGTCTTCACTCGAAGACATAGGATTTTGGTTAAGCATCACTTCAGTCATTCTGGCTGGTTCACTTGGACCCCACTTAACAGTACGGTGGTTCCTATGACTCAACAAAGAAGAAAAGGAAACAACGAAACAACTAAGTCCTCGCGCTCCATAGTCTTCACGTGATGTCTTCTCTTGTCATACTCTTCAATGTGAATGTCTTCAGATACCACCTTCGACTTTAATGTCTTCATACATTTTTAGGGGTCATCTCCGGTAGGAAAACCGAATCAATGAGGGACTTCTACCTGTGTTATCCTGCAATTCTCACAAACACATTAGTCCCTCAACCAGGTTTGTCGTCAATACTCCAAAACCAACTAGGGGTGGAACTAGATACACTTACAGAGGGGAAAAACGAGAGGAGTGGTGCGCGTGGCTAGGGTTGAGAAGGCGAGGCCGGCTGGGCCTAAAGGGTCAAATGGGCCGGACGGTGATGGGAGGCCCAGGTGGCCAGAGGCCTGGCTGGGCTCTCTCTCCCTTATTTTTTTTCCATAGCAGAAAAATAAAATCAAAGAAAGGAAGGAGAGAAAAGAAGGGGTTAGAGGAAGGACTTGGGCACGCGGACTATATTCCCGGACTCGCAAAAATGTGTACGATCCAAGAAAATGGAGTGGGCATTTTCAAAGTTTAAATTCAAACTCATTTGATTTAAATTCAAATGGTTCGAATAGGAAGTGAGGGTTAGCAAGGTCTAAAAATGTTCGAATTTTTGGTGGAGCTCCGGAAAATGATGAAAGAATATATGGTAATGTTTGAGGAGCAACTCGAAGCAGATAAGACTTGAGAGTTAAATTGCAAGTGTGTTTGCGGTTAATTCCAAACTAGTGGAATATTATTTTATAGCTCCCTAATAATATTGGGAGGATATTGTAACATCTCAAAATTCTAAATTTTGGAATGTTATATAAATTGATAGATTTGATTGATTGTTTGATTGATTGGCTGAAAGTGAGTGAATTTGAAACTTTTTGAAAGTTAAATGAGTGGGAATAAAAGGACTTTACCAAACTTTCATTTTGCATTTTGATCTCCGTGAATTCAAACTCTTTTCAAATACAAAACCCTATAGAGAAGATGACATGACTTCTTCCATTTAATTAAATGAAAAGGGTTTTTGAAAATATTTGACTTTCATTTGGAAATATTTTCCAACTAGAAAACTTTATGCCACTCAATGATTTTCATGAGAGAAGATAAAATGAATTCTTCAAATTATATGAAATATGAGTTGGGAGTTTCAAAGATCAAATTTAAAGTCCTTTTGGATTTTATTTTCAATTTGGAGTTATTTGGATTTTATTCAAATTATTTTTCTCCAAAAAAATATATGAAAAATAGTGTAACATGATTCCCTACAATAGAAAATTGGAGAGAAATACATTTGAAATCATTTTGGTATTCTTAAAATGATTTCTATTGGATTTTATTAGAGCAGGAGCACTGTTTGAATTATCAGAATTTGTATGGATTTTATTTGACTCTAGAAAAATGTTCATGCTGTAGAAAATCTTTTTCTGAAAATTTTGATATATTATATGCCCATATAATATATTTGTTCTTTTCTGTTTTTATTTGTCTGAGAAAATGTTTTATTAAAAAAACTCTTCTTAGCCAGAGCGGGCCAACTGGGCCGAAGCCCAGCAAGGCGGCCCAGCCCGGCCGCGCCGCTCGTCTCCGAGCTCGGGACAGAGTCCCGAGCGATCCCGCGCCGCTCGTCTCCGAGCTCGGGACAGAGTCCCGAGCGATCCCGCGCCGCCGCCGAGTCCGACCAGGAGTCTGTCCAGGCCGCCGCCGCCTTACCCCCTCGTCCACGCAACGCGCCGCCCCGCCCACTTATATAAGTCGCCGCCCCGGCCTCTTTTCCTCTCCCCTCGCCTCGCCTCGCATCTTGCGCCTCGTCGCCGCCGGCGAGATTCGCCGCCTCGGGCCGCCGCTCGCTGCACTGCTTGCGCCGCTGCCGCCGCACTCTGCCCGCGCCACCGTCGCACTCCACTCGCGCCACGCCGCCGCTTGCCGCCCGCACCACCGCGCTTCCTCCCCGCGCTACGTAGTTGCCTCGTCGTGCCGCATCCCGCCATCGCCGGAGTTCATCGCCGCCGCCACCGGTCTTTTTCTTTGAACCGGTAAAACCGCCCCGTCCGGTTTTTCTTTTAGTTCGGTTTAGTCGGTTTATTACTAGGTTTAATTATATAGCGAACGCTCACTGGTTTAGATTTGTAACGATCAATTTTCACTAGGATAGTCTCTGTAGCAAACGTTCGTTAGATAGGTTTTTCTTTTTCTGCTTGAATTTCAGCCAGGGACCTAGATGTAATTATCTTTCTTACAAATTAGTCCCTCTGCTTCAAACGGCCACATCGTTTTACTCGTTAGTCCAAATCCAACGAAACCAACGCCCACTTCTTCGTTATGATCTCCTCTATCCAGTAATCCAACTCAAACATGTTTTTGAAATTTTAAAATTTGAATTAGACCAGATTTGTATTCAAACTTCGTTTGATCATAACTTGAGTTTCGTATCTCCGTTTGAGTTGATTCTTTTTGCAAATCAAAGCTCTTGACCTAAACTTTCTGATAAGGCCAAATTCAGTTAATTTTGGTACTGTTAGAAATTGTTTTATGTTGCAAGAGTTATTTTCTTGGTTTTGATGTTTCTGAATCGTCTTCTTTGTTCTTTCTGATCTTTTGGGTGATTGCTTATGTGTGGTTACTATTTCTTGCTTACGATAGATTTACCGGAGTGTGACGAGTAGAACCATCAGGAGTTTTGAGTGCGAATCATCTTCATCAACATTGCAGGCAAGTTCACACTTTGATCATATTCCTTTCATACCCAGTTTTTATGCATTAGTTTCACACTCAAACATTGCATGAGTAGGTTTGATAACATGTGGATATTGGGAAGTAGTTGATGAGGTAGGAACCTATTGCCCTGCATTCAAACCTTGGGAGTTACTATTACGTTATGCTTATTTTGCCATGCTATGCACGTAGACGTGGATAGGGTTTGAGAGTTTTCATGACAGATGTGAGATTGTTAATTAATGGTTTACTTAAGGTGGCAACTTTAACACACACCTGGGTGGACTGAGGCACCTGGGTATTCCAGCGATTGTCTGTTAGGCACCTGGGTATTTTAGCGATTACCTGTTTTTCTTTATGGACCGCCACCTAGGCTCAAAGGGATCATGAGATTATTCATACTAGAAACTTCCGTGTGCAGCCACAAGCTACTATGGGCTCTAGCATAGTTGACTAAGTCGTGCGAACTCTTACAGTGGTAGACTAGTAGATGTAGGGGATGTAGGTTGGTACTGTCTACCCGATCGTAAGGTGCTAGCACGTCTGAAAGACTATCTCTCGGTCATCCGTTTCTCAAACACCATGTAGTGCGAGAATCCCAACGGAGGAGATCGAGTCTTGTGGGGAAAAGTGCGCAAACCTCTGTAGAGTGTATAAACTGACCATGATTAGCCGTGTCCCTGGTTATGGACGTCTTGAGTATCTAGTACTTGGATTATCATGTGAATCTCATCATGTGACTTTAAATAATTTTGTTGGGTTTTAATGATGATGTTTAATTGGGATTGAGAGGGTGTCTACACTCTCAATGTTTAACAACCACCATGATAGTTAAATAAAATTTATTCCTTTGCAGTAGGGAAAAATTGGCTTTTCGCAAAAACCATATAACCATAGAGCTTTTCCACCAGCCAAATATGCATGTAGTGATAGCCATTGTTCATCATTTTTCTCTATGGTGTGAATTTGCCAGTACATTCTATGTACTGACCCTCTGTGGCTGCAACGTCTCATGTTGCAGGAATCTTACGATGAGTAAGTGATACGTTAGGGTTATGATTTCTACACTCAACTCTGCCGTTGGTGTTGATGGGAATCCACAACCTTGTTACTTCCGCTATTTGGATTGAGGTAATAGTATTTTTCATTACTTTATACATGTGATTTACCTCTGTTATAAATCCCCGAGTACTGTGTGTCAGCATACCGATCCAGGGATGACACTTAAGCACAGAGACTTGACCATCCGAGGTCGGGTCGCTACAAGATGGTATCAGAGCACATGTTGACTGTAGGACGTGACCCTAGAAACTGGCAATCCCATAGGAAGGATTTTCTGTGAAACTTTATTTTTCAAAAAGACCTTTTACCTCTCCTCTCTTCTAAGCTTATTCAAATATTCCCTTTTAGTGAGACCATACCCTTTTCCCATTTTTGACCACACAAAGAATCGGTTGATGAGACCACTCCAAGAAGTACAAGATATTGGACAACTAAGACCACTTTGGAATGAAGAGGACTTTTACCGTGTATTATAATAATGGAAACTACAACGGTTGAAGACTCCGAAGACTAGGAGAATTTGAAGGCCCTGTAGAATTTTCCAGATTTGTATGACCTAGGAAGGCACCCCTTATGGAACTTAGCAGACTAAGGAAGCTGGCAATAGCCAAGATCAAGGTGTATCGGAGAAAGACTAGAACATGGAGAGTTAAAAAGCTCAAAGTTTTGTCAAGAAAACCCTAAGGCAGGAGATATCAATTATGGAAGATAGCTCATGGCAATGACAAGGGCGGAAACACAGCTATCCCTGATGATACCGCCCGTTGATGCTATTGTCACCGTGCTGAGTTAAGGATACATGTCTTCAGAATGGATTGGATGGAAGAAGGCTCATGGAGCACCTATCAGCAAGATAAAGTTTTAACCTTAGCTGGTGTATCACCAGGATCTAGAGTGTTACATCAAGAAGTTAAGATGGACCTACAAGAAGCAATATTTGATAAGGAAGCGTTTCGTGAAGAACTCAGGACCCAGAAGCTAAAAATAGACAAGCTAGAGGAGCAAAGCCTTGAGACATCAAAGATTCGTCAGGAACTGAAGGACAGTAGGATCATGGTCCATGTAGAGGTTGATGAAACCCAGAAGTTTGGAATGCAACTCCAGAAATATTAAAGGACGTCACGAGAGATTTCGCGTCAACAGAGATGATATAGCAAACGAATTTTAGAAGGACAAGGATGATCAGAAGAATCCATCAGAGACATGAACAAGACATGAAGAGTTTGATGACTTTGAATATTTATTAACCTTTAGAAGACCAAACCCCTATTATATACTTACGTTAGATGCGACGTTTGTGAGCTGTCATTTGTTTGATGTTTTTCCGACAGCCACAAATAAAATCTGTCTTTTCAAAATCTATTGGTTGTATTGTGTGTATCCCTCCCTATCTCTCTCTCACCCCAAAAACCCTTGGACCCAATAGAGTATGCATGGAGATGAGCTTGTATTTTCTGGACCGATGAGTCAATTGGAGACGGGCTGATGGATTCAGAACATGGAGGATCACATGAAGAATAACCCTATAGTCGGAAAGGATATGATCCAACATGCTGTTCAGTGCTTTGAAAGAGGTGCCGCTACTTGGTGGAGGATGTACCAAACCATCAATGGATGGCATGGAGTAACCACTTGGAAAGAATTTAAGTTGACTTTGCCAAAGTCTCGGTTGGTGTCTTAGAAGTTGAAGCCTTATGGAAAGGATATGAAGAAACCTTGTGCATGCAAGATTTGTGGAGAAATAGGACACACCCATAAAGAACACAAGGACGAATGCCCTAATTGTGAAGGAAGTCACCTAGTTGAAAAATGCCCATCTAGGCAGATTACTTGTTTCTTGTGTGAAGGAACTACCCACTATCCTGCTCAGTGCCACATTTACCCCATGGTACAACGAACCATCCAGCAGAGGAAAGAAGTAATGAAAGGAGTCCTCATGGAAATTTTAGAAGAAACTGTGATGAAGGAAGAGATGGAGGACACATCTAAAGAAGACCAGAGTAAACCCTGCACTAAGTCTTGCTATTCATGTGGAGAAGAAGGACACATCTCCCAAATTTGTTTGAATGGGGATCTAGTAGAATTCCCGACAGAGGAAGTAGAATACGACCCACAGGAAATAGAAGCCCTGATTGGAATGGAAAAGTCCAGGAAGAGAAACCAATTGGAGCCCAGGAGGAACCTGAGTCATATCACCTGTTACAGGTGCAAGGAGTCAGGGCACTACCTCAGCAATTGCCCAAAAAGGAAACCTCGACACTTGTCACAGGTAATATGTTTTCGTTGTAATGGAGCAGGGCACTATGCCAGAGAATGCCCCAAGGAGAAGGAAACTTGTGCTAGATAGTTGAGTTTGCAACAAAAGAAATGGAGTACAAGAAGTGAGAACATTTTCTTTTATATTGAGGTGTTGAGTTGAGACATGTAATTGAAAAGCGAGAGATTGTAATCATTTGAGGATAAATAAAGTTAGCATTGTTGGTACTGATATGGATTTTATGAGTTGTTACTCTATGAAGAACGAGTTTGGCCATTTTGAGGATATGAGAAATATGGTCTATGGGAGATTTGTGCATTTTAAGGGTGGTGGTACCCTGTAAGAACCGTTGACCCCTGGAAAAGATAGGGATACTCCACTGAGTGGATTTCGGACAAAATGAATACGAGTTTTGTCTCGATATGTGTGATACCCACAAGAGTATGTGGGATGAAGTTGGAGACCGTCAGTTGTTTGGACCAAACATGATCAAGGAATCAGAAGAGAATGTTAAGTTGATTCGAGATAGACTGAAGGTAGCTCAGTCCAGGTAGAGGAGATATGCAGACTCAAAAACTCAAGGAGGTAGTCTATGAGATTGGAGACAGAGCATGTCTTCGTCCCCTCTGCGAGGAGTTGAACGATTTGTAGTTAAGGGAAAGTTAGCCCTGAGATTTGTAAGACCATACCGAGTTTTGGAGCGTATGGGAGAAGTGGCCAAAAAGTTGGAGTCACCCGAAGGACTGTCAGAAGTTCATGATGTGTTTCACATTTCCCAGTTGAAGAAGTGCCATACAGAGATGGCCAATATTCCCCTGTAAGGACGCTTGACCCTGGAAAGGATAATGATGTTCCACGAAGTGGAGTATGGACTCCATAAGTATAAGTTTTTTATCTCGGTATGTGGGATAACCCACGAAGATGAAGAGATGAATTACTATTGGATACAAAGGAGGTAGAATGTTAGTAATATGGAGCAATTGTAACTTCGTGACGAGTCTGAGTAATCATGTTTTAGTTTGGTGCCAATAGAAGGAAGGAAGACAGTACAATTGGATGAATTTAAGTACGCTAGGAAGTTGGATGTTGGAATAATGATAAGTTGCCCAGAGGATAAGTTCAAGGGTTACAAGTGATGAGATGGGCCATAACCCACAGGCCCCAGGATCTGCCAAGAAGCAAGCACATTCTTGCTGAAGGAAAAACCCTGGAAGAAGTTATGATTTTATCGACATACGATCTTATAGGAGTTACGCAAAACCTTAGAGTTGTGAAGAAACGATAGTTGTTTGTTTGGCTTGCAGAATCTATGGATCCATCCGAACCTTGGTTCGTCGACAAGAGAAATTCTGCAATGCTTGTGAGAATGACCGAGTGTTAGAATGCGAGATTCACTAAACCGTATACAGGGTAATGATTTGGGTGCGGGATGGACTGATCACCATACCGACTTACTCTTATTATTCGCCTTGCTATATGGGATGGTAAAACTGAGTGACTTACCTATAGTAGAGAGACGATGATATTAAGCCTTGTTTAAACCTTAGAATGGTATAATAATTTTCCCTTGTACAAGGCAGCTATTGCCAATCGTAGGACATACGGTGAGAAAGAAGCCTAGACCCATTCCCTGCAGGAGAAACCATAATTGGATGAACGCCATGAGATATCGATAGTTTTTTAGTATTGGCGCCAGACCCGTCAGCTAAGAAGACCCAGTCATGGAAGAACCTTACCAAGAGGAAAGGACAGAAGAATTGAGGAAAAGGTTATGCCACTACCGGAAGAGCTCAGAGAAGGAATTTTCTCGAGGATCTGAGAAGACTGACACTGTCAAGAATAAGGATGGAGCATATGAGTTTTGATGGAACAGTAACCCTGCTTCTAAGGGTGGTAGCACCCCAGACCCCCTTGTGATGATCGATGGATTTTGAGAAGACCCCAAACCCAACCTATTTCTTTCTAGCCTCTCCGAATCTCGAGGACGAGATTCATTTTAAGGGTGGTAGGTTTGTAACATCCCAAAATTCTAAATTTTGGAATGTTATATAAATAGATAGATTTGATTGATTGTTTGATTGATTGGCTGAAAGTGAGTGAATTTGAAACTTTTTGAAAGTTAAAAGAGAGGGAATAAAAGGAATTTCCCAAACTTTCATTTTGCATTTTGATCTCCATGAATTCAAACTCTTTTCAAATACAAAACCCTGGAGAGAAGATGACATGACTTCTTCCATTTAATTAAATGAAAAGGGTTTTTGAAAATATTTGAATTTCATTTGGAAATATTTTCCAACTCAGAAACTTTATGCAAATCAATGATTTTCATGAGAGAAGATAAAATGACTTCTTCAAATTATATGAAATATGAGTTGGGAGTTTCAAAGATCAAATTTAAAGTCCTTTTGGATTTTATTTCAATTTGGAGTTATTTGGATTTTATTCAAATTATTTTTCTCCAAAAATAAAATATATGAAAAATAGGGTAACATGATTCCCTACAATAGAAAATTGGAGAGAAATAAATTTGAAATCATTTTGGTATTCTTAAAATGATTTCTATTGGATTTTATTAGAGCAGGAGCATTGTTTGAATTATCAGAATTTGTATGAATTTTATTTGACTCTAGAAAAATGTTCATGCCGTAGAAAATCTTTTTCTGAAAATTTTGATATATTATATGCCCATATAATATATTTGTTCTTTTTTGTCTTTATTTGGCTGAAAAAATGTTTTCTTAAAAAAATCTTCTTAGCCAGACCGGGCCAACTAGGCCGAAGCCCAGCAAGCCGGCCCAGCCCAGCCGCGCCGCTCGTCTCCGAGCTCGGGACAAAGTCCCGAGAAATCCCGCGCTGTCGCCGAGTCCGACCAGGACTCTGTCCAGGCCGCCGCCGCCTTGCCCCCTCCTCCACGCAACGCGCCGCCCCACCCACCTATATAAGTCACCGCCCGACCTCCTCTCCTCTCCCCTCGCCTCGCCTCGCGCCGCCGCTCGCCGCACTACTTGCGCCGCCGCCGCACTTTGCCCACGCCACCGTCGCAATCCACTCGCGTCGCGCCGCCGCTTGCCGCCCGCACCACCGTGCATCCTCCCCGCGCCGCGTAGTTGCCTCGCTGCGCCGCATCCCGCCATCGCCGGAGTTCATCACCGCCGCCACCAGTCTTTTTCTTTGAACCGGTAAAACCGCCCCGTTCGGTTTTTCTTTTAGTTCGGTTTAGTCGATTTATTACTAGGTTTAATTATATAGCGAATGCTCACTAGTTTAGATTTGTAACGATCAGTTTTCGCTAGGATAGTCTCTGTAGCGAACGTTCGTTAGATAGGTTTTTCTTTTTCTGTTTTAATTTCATCCAGGGACCTAGATGTAATTATCTTTCTTACAGATTAGTCCCTCTGCTTCGAACGACCACATTTTTTTTCTCGTTAGTCCAAATCCAACGAAACCAACACCCACTTCTTTGTTATGATCTCCTCTATCCAGTAATCCAACTCAAACATGTTTTTGAAATTTTAAAATTTGAATTAGACCAGATTTGTATTCAAACTTCGTTTGATCATAACTTGAGTTTCGTAGCTCCGTTTGAGTTGATTCTTTTTGCAAATCGAAGCTCTTGAGCTAAACTATCTGATAAGGCCAAATTCACTTAATTTTGGTACTGCTAGAAATTGTTTTATGTTGCAAGAGTTATTTGCTTGGTTTTGATGTTTTCTGAATCATCTTCTTCGTTCTTTCTGATCTTTTGAGTGATTGCTTATGTGTGGTTACTATTGCTTTCTTACGATTGATTGACCGGAGTGTGACGAGTAGAACCATCAGGAGTTTTGAGCGCGAATCATCTTCATCAACATTGCAGGCAAGTTCACACTTTGATCATATTCCTTTCATACCCAGTTTTTATGCATTAGTTTCACCCTCAAACATTGCATGAGTAGGTTTGATAACATGTGGGTATTGGGAAGTAGTTGATGATGTAGGAACCTATTGCCCTGCATTCAAACCTTGGGAGTTACTATTACGTTATGCTTATTTTTCCATGCTACGCACGTAGACGTGGATTGGGTTTGAGAGTATTCATGATTGATGTGAGATTGTTAATTAATGTTTTACTGAAGGTGGCAACTTTAACACACATCTGGGTGGATTGAGGCACCTGGGTATTCCAGTGATTGCCTGTTTAGGCACCTGGGTATTTCAGTGATTGCCTGTTTTTCTTTATGGACCGCCACCCAGGCTCAAAGGGATCATGAGATTATTCATACTAGAAACTACCGTGTGCAGCCACAAGCTACTATGTGCTCTAGCATAGTTGACTAAGTCGTGCGAACTCTTACATTGGTAGACTAGCAGATGTAGGGGATGTAGGTTGGTACTGTCTACCCGATCGTAAGGTGCTAGCACTTATGAAAGACTATGTCTTGGTCAGCCGTTTCTCAAACACCATGTAGTGCGAGAATCCCAATGGAGGAGATCGAGTCTTGTGGGGAAAAGTGTGCAAACCTCTGCAGAGTGTATAAACTAATCATGATTAGCCGTGTCCCCGGTTATGGACGTCTTGAGTATCTAGTACTTGGATTATCATGTGAATCTCATCATGTGACTTTAATTAATTTTGCTGGGTTTAATGATGATGTTTAATTGGGATTGAGGGGGTGTCTACATTCTCAATGTTTAACAACCACCATGATAGTTAAATAAAATTTATTCCTTTGGAGTAGGGAAAAATTGGCTTTTCGCAAAAACCATATAACCATAGAGCTTTTCCACCAGCCAAATATGCTTGTAGTGATAGCCATTGTCCATCATTTTTCTCTATGGTGTGAATTTGCCAGTACATTCAATGTACTGACCCTTTGTGGCTGCAACGTCTCATGTTGTAGGAATCTTACGACGAGTAAGTGATACGTTAGGGTTACGATTTCTACACTCAACTTTGCCGTTGGTGTTGATGGGAATCCACAACCTTGTTACTTCCGCTATTTGGATTAGGGTAATAGTATTTTACGTTACTTCATATATGTGATTTACCTCTGTTATAAATCCGCGAGTACTATGTGTGTCAGCATACTGATCCAGGGATGACACTTAAGCACAGTGACTTGACCGTCTGAGGTCGGGTCGCTACAGATATATGTTATAAAGAGAAAAATCACCATGTACATTTCCCTCGATTTAATTGGATCGAAGATCCATACAATCTATTTATAAAAGTTATAAGATTAATGAAATGATGGCATGATGACATGACGCGATGCAAATGATGCGAAGGAGAAAACAACGAACCAAACAAAACACACGATGAAACTCGGAAACCATGGAAGGCATCTGAAGCTCCGGTCTTGGGGTGTTACAACAATCCACCACTATGAGAGGATCTCGTCCTGAGATCTAGGATGACACCGGGGAAAACGTAAGAGGGAGGGGAAAAGGTAAAACTAAGTTGCTTCTTTGACAAATGAGTGAAACCAAATAACCTTGAGAGGTTGAACAACTTGAAAGAAAGAATACAACGTAGATGCACAAAGTTGAAAACACTCCGTTAGAGAAGAGGAACAAGGAACCTTACTAGAACCTTGTAGGTTGAAAGACATAAGAAAAAGGTTGCAATGGACAAGAAGTACATGCAAGCACTTCGGTAGAAACGAGATGTACAAGGAACGATAAGGATCAATTACGACAACACTCCGGTTGGAAAAGGAAGGTAAAGAATATGAGCTTGGCAAAATGAAAGCACTTGGATGAGAGTCCGGTTAGAAGAGGAATTATAGACACAACACTCCGGTTAAAACAAGATAGAGAAGAATACAAATGATATAATTTGGATAGCACTCCGACTGTAACTGGAAAGAATTCAACATGAACTTGGGAAGATTGGATGATACTTGACGAAATCAACAACACACTGCCTCCAGATCTATTGAAAGAATGGCACAAAGGGTAAGAAAGATTTCAGACAGCACTCCGGTTGAGAAGGGAGCCAGAACTTGTCAGAATGGTAAGAACTTGAAAAGAGGGCATGACACTCCGGTTAAATGGATAAGCACGAAAAGAACACGATCCACACAACTCGAGATGATGAGAGGAGAGAGCAACAACACAGTGCCTCCGAAGGAAAAAAGAATGGAATGAAATGAACGGAGGGAAAACAAGATCTTGAGAGAGCACGCTTACAACATATTCTCAAACAGAGTTGTTGGATTATCAACAACGAAAGGATAAGCTTAATGTGGGATTATGGAAGACATCTCAAAATTATGAGGTGAAATTCTGCCACTAACGGAAAACAAAAGATTGGATTGATATCAACAAGAAGACGAGAAGCTTATTTTCACCGGGAGGGTAACTAAAGAACTTGGGTCATTTATAAGCACCATAAATATCAACAATCCTTAGGGAAAGCTTTAGGTGAAATATAACCCAATCTAACTCCAATGAAGAGATTGATTGGTTAAAAAGATGTCTTGAACGAAGAGAAAATGATGGATTTAGATATGTCACTCTTGAAAACATGTGAATCATGAAACACGAAGGGAAAATTATCAACAATGACATAACACCACCTCAAAAGATAAGATAGAACGAATTGGACTTTGGGATGCAAGATGAAGAATGCTTGAACTCCTCTGAAAAGAATCTCGACGAACACTTCGAGAAGGAATTAAATCCTTTATGGACCATCATGTAGAGCCTCCATAAAGAACTCTGGTAACAAAAGGATGATCAAATGAAAGGAAAGAGAAGTTGAAAACACAAGGTGAAGCTTTGTGATGATTTAGATGGAGCTTCGTGGTGATATAAATGAGAGACCTTGGAACTCCGGGAAAGAAAGATGAACAAATGAAATCAAGAATTTCTTCCTCATGAACAAACTCCGGGAGAAAGAATTGAATTTACTCGATGAAACAAGAATAAGAATTACATTATGCTTATCCTTCACCACTATAAATTTGATGACAAGCAACGGATTTGGCATACTACTTATTCTCGTAGAAAAGATTAATATAGATATAGTGCCAACTTGGGAAGGTCTTCAACGATCCACCTGTAGGATTGAAACAACGAATAAACTGATATGGTAACGGAGGAAAAGAAATCTTGAATGAACCACCATAAGAATTGAACATGAACGAAGAAAAGATAAAGAAACGCCGGGAAGAATTAGAGAACAAATGAAAATACTTGAGAGAATTTAGATACAAGAGAACGAAGAGATCACGAGCTGATTAGAGAATATTGGAACGATGCACCGGCCGGTAGAATTTGAGAACGAGAGTTGAAAGCTGGAATGAATAATAAAAAGGTTGAAACAACGACGGAAAAGAATTTGAAAGATCTTGGAGAAATACATATGACTGATGATAATTCATTCTTACGTCAAACTTGGAGAAGAATTTGAGAGTAACTCCGGGAAAATAGAGGAGTCAGGCAAGATCCTGGGAAAAGACCTGTGGGTTAGGGCCCACTGAAAAGAAACACCGTTGAATGATTTAAAAGATAGATTGCGCCGGTTGAATTAAATGGCTTGAATAAGGTAAGACCTCGAAATAGCTTGAACGGATGCAGAGAGGAAACCCGAATCTTTAAGACATCTTCAGCACTCCGGAACAATTGAATAGCAAGCAGGGAATGATTAAGAGGTGCACCGGCATGAGAAAGCATTTGCAACGAGGAAAATATATGATTGGCAAAGCTTGAATTGAATTCACTGGAGAAGAAAGAGGACGAATAATGATCAACTTGAGGCTACGTTAGTATCTTCTTGAGAAGCACCGGATACAAACATTGACGGAAAGAATGGAGAGGCTTCACATCCATAAAAGGATACTTGATTAAGAAATCCGAGTTCTTGGAGGAAAAGAGTGGGAGGGCGGGAAAAACAAAGGCAACTTGGGACGGATGAAGCAAACACCGTTGAGAATACTTAGAGTTGATCTTGCGAGTGTTTAAAATGATCGGATCCACTTGAAGAGAAACACTCCGGTTGGAAAGAATTGACATGACAATCTGGATTATCATGAAGGATTAGTATTCACATGAGAATAATGCTTAGGAAAAGGTATGGAATCAACACTTGGTTTCAAAGCAACTCGAATACCACAATCAAAAACAAAAACAAAGGATTGGCTTGCAAAATAAGCCGGAACAAACATATGATAGAGATTTCATCCGAAGTTTTCGTGGTGGGGCGCACACGGGCTCGACCATACAACACCATCATGTACAAGGTAGTTCACATGACATACGAAGCGTCCCTCAGTTAGCGTAGCCAAGGACTCTTTAAGACACAACGAGAGCAATGTAAAACCAACCGTGGATAGGCGGACCACTAGACGTCGAACCCCAATTTCATATCATACATCTGTCGGAAAGATATCCTAGGAGCTACTTGAATTCCCACTTATAAACTCCCGAAACTTTCTGGTTATGCAATCAGGTGTTGGGGATACAGGGGAAGCATAATATCTCACCCAAAACTAGCAAATCCTACATCCAGCTATATCCATCCTTCAACACATAACCAAGAAACCTTCGGAAATCATTAACCTCAACGTTCGAAAAGCATACGTTATACGAGTTATGGCAATACCCCCAAACTCCCGCCCCAGTACTGGGTGGCGTCGAGGTTATCTCACCAACAACTGCATAAAAGAGATTTTCGATGTCTGCGAACTCAGGTATTCCAGAACTACAATGATAAATTGTGATGACAACACCTCGGAGCTCAACTCCCCGGGACACTACCATAACCCCTAAATATCAGGAGGCACCAAGAACAATGTTCTCGTCACAAAACCATCGGAACGATTCCAAGATACCCGCATGATCCCAAAAAAAATTGTGAAATTTGAGGAGAGAAGAGTCAAAACTCTACGTCAGGAGGCCTCACCACAGCGACGAAGGGACTGGGGAGTAAAAAGAATCCTACTCTCCGATATATATAATCCTAAGACTCAAAACATTTTGTTCTAGACTCAACAACGTCAGCGATTCGATCAACCACGGGGGCTCCTAAGTCAGGGAAGGCTTTGATACCAACTTGTAACACCCATAATGCGGCTATATCTCCCATGTGTCGGGGCATGACTTAGAGGCATAGCCGCATGGTAGGCTTGTCGCAAGAGGGGTAATCTTCACACAATCCCATGTACGGAATAGAAAGGGATAAAGAGTTGGCTTACAATCGCCACTTCACACAAATACAACTTAAACATACATTATCCAGAATACAATCAAGGTCCGACTACGGAACCAAAATAAAAGAAGACAACCCCAAATGCTAGATCCCCGATCGACCCGACTGGGCTCTGATACGTCTCCGTCGTATCTACTTTTCCAAACACTTTTGCTCTTGTTTTGGACTCTAACTTCCATGATTTGAATGGAACTAACCCGGACTGACGCTATTTTCAGCAGAATTACCATGGTGTTATTTATGTGTAGAAACAAAAGTTCTCGGAATGACCTGAAACTTGATGGAACAACTTTTCGGAAATAATAAAAAATCCTTGCAAAAGATGAAGGCTAGGGGGCCCACCACCTGTCCACGAGGGTGGGGGCGCGCCTGCCCCCCTGATACGTCTCCAACGTATCTATAATTTTTGATTGCTCCATGCCATATTATCTACCATTTTGGGCAATATTGGGCTTTATTATCCACTTTTATATTATTTTCGGGACTAACCTATTAACCGGAGGCCCCGCCCAGATTTGCTGTTTTATGTCTATTTCAGTGTTTTGAAGAAAAGGAATATCAGACGGAGTAAAAACGGAACGAAATCAACTGGAGAAGTTATTTTTGGAAGGAAACACACCTGATGGACTTGGACCCCACGTCAGAAGATACGGGAGGTGCCCACGAGGGTGGGGGGCGTGCCCGCCCCCCTAGGGCGCGCCCCCCTGCCTCATGGGGCCCCCGTGGCTCCCCTAACGTACCTCCTGCACCCATATATACCTACGTGACCTAAAACTTCCAAAACGGAAGATTAGATCGGGAGTTCCGCCGTCAGAAGCCTCCATAGCCACCAAAAGCTAATCTAGACCCGTTCTGGCACCCTGCGGGAGGGGCCAATCCTTCTCCGGTGGCCATCTTCATCATCCGGTGCTCTCCATGACGATGAGGGAGTAGTTCTCCCTCGGGGCTGAGGGTATGTACCAGTAGCTATGTGTTTGATCTCTCTCTCTCTCATGTTTTTGATTTGGCATGATTTTCATGTATCTCGAGCTTTGCTATTATAGTTGGATCTTATGTTTCTCCTCCCCTTCTTCTCTCTTTTAATGAATTGAGTTTCCCCTTTGAAGTAATCTTATCAGATTGAGTCTTTAAAGCTTTGAGAACACTTGATGTATGTCTTGCCGTGCGTATCTGTGGTGACAATGGGATGCCACGTGATTCACCTGATGTATGTTTTGGTGATGAACTTGCGGGTTCTGCCCATGAAACTATGCATAGGGGTTGGCACACGTTTTCGTCGTGATTCTCCGGTAGAAACTTCGGGGCACTCTTTGAGGTCCTTTGTGTTGTTTGAATAGATGAATCTGAGATTGTGTGACGCATATTGTATAATCATTCCCACGGATACTTGAGGTGACATTGGAGTATCTAGGTGACATTAGGGTTTTGGTTGATTTGTGTCTTAAGGTGTTATTCTAGTAAGAACTCTAGGGCTGTTTGTGACACTTATAGGAATAGCCCAATGGATTGATTGGAAAGAATAACTTTGAGGTCCAACAACGTCTACAAGAAGAAGGTTGTGTAGTAGACATCAAACTCTTTTCTGGCGCCCTTGCCAGGGAGGTTAGCGCTTGAAGGTATATCTTTAGATCTTGCAATAGATTCTTTTAGTTTCTTGTTTTATCACTAGTTTAGTTTATAAAAGAAAACTACAAAAAAATGGAATTGAGTTTGTCTCATACGCTTCACCTTTTTAATATCTTTCGTGAGTATGATGGAAAGGATAATTGTGCTCAAGTGCTAGAAGAAGAAATCTATAAAATGTTTGGCACTAAATATTTGAATGACGAGCATGATTGCAATGTTGTTAGTACGAATTCTTTGAATATCCATAATACTAATGATGATTGCACTAGTTATGATGAAAATGCCTCCTATAAACATGTCAATTTTTGTGGAGTAGACTGGGTTTGCAAGTACACACCAAATAGGGAAGATAGATATTGCAAGAGGCATAAGTACTTAGAAACCAAATCGTTGCAAGAATGCCTAGATGAGTGTGCTGAAAGATGCAATATTTTTCATGCCCCTTGTGAACTTTGCAATGAACATGGTCATTTAAAGCTACAATGCTATTTGTTTCATGATCAAGTCGTGTCCAAACATTGTGATAATTTGATTACCCTTGAGCATCATAAAGAGCTTAGCCTTCTTTTGGGTTATGAAGAAATGAAAGATATAACTAAGGATATTCCAAAGTTTAATCTTGATAGAGTTCTTGATTTTGATCTAGAGAAATTTTATATGTATTGTGCAGTGAATTGCATTGATAATCCTTATATTTCCAACTACATAAAGAAAAGAAAACAATTAGAAGATGAAGAGAATACTAATGAAAGGAAGAGACTTCCTAATATCTTCCTATTATTTCTTATGATGAATCAGGCAACGAGGAGGAGCCTCCTATTCAACCAATCTCATTAATAAGGAGATCCAAAAGGAGGATTGAACCCACACATGATGTGGTGAAGAAGAAGAAAAGAAAAAGGAAGAGAGGTAAAAAGGTATCTCTCCCAAATAAAGTTCCTCCTATTACTATTGTGCCTCATGAAAATATAATTGTGGAAGATAATGATACTTCTTATGATCTTGAAAAAAAATTTGCACTTGCTTGGAAGAATATAATAATTGCTATACTATTGGTGCTATCCATGCTATTAATGATGAGAGTGATTATGCTTATGATACGAAAAGGCCCAAGCTTGGGGAAGCTATGTTTGATGAGGATGACATATTTGAGAATATATTTTCTGCAATTAATGTTTGTCGCAAGCTTGGGGATGCTACGCTTAATGATGATATTTTTAGCCTTCCATGTTTAGATATGCAAAGTGATTATGATGAGAACAAAGTTGCTACTTATGATGATTATTTTGATGAAACTTATGCTATAAAGAGTAGTGATGATTATATTTATAAAACTTGTCATGATTATGAGTACCCTTTCTCTGAACATTACTCTTTTAATGTGGAAACAATTTATAGTATTCAAGTCTCTTATGATACTCCCACTATTTTGACTGAGAAGAAATTTGCTTGTGTGGAGTAGTATATTTTCTATGCTTGTAGATCATGAAAAGAATGCTTTAGGTGCTGGTTATATTGTAGAATTTATTCATGATACTACTGAAAATTATTATGATGGAGGAATATATGCTTGTAGGAAGTGCAATAATATCAAGTTTCCTCTCTATGTGCTTAAAATTTTGAAGTTATGCTTGTTTTACCTTCCTATGCAAGTTGATTCTTGTCCCCACAAGTTGTTTGCTCACAAAATACCTATGCATAGGAAGTATGTTAGACTTAAATGTGCTAGTCATATTCTTCATGATGCTCTCTTTATGTTTCAATTCTTATCTTGTATGTGAGCATCGTTGAAATCATCATGCCTAGCTAGGGGCATTAAACGATAGCGCTTGTTGGGAGGCAACCCAATTTTATTTTTTCTTCCTTGCTTTTTGTTCCTTTTTAGTAATAAATAATTCATCTAGCCTCTGTTTAGATGTGGTTTTATGTGTTTAATTAGTGTTTTTGCCAAGTAGAACCTTTGGGAAGACTTGGGGAAAGTCTTGTTGATCATGCTGTCAAAAACAGAAACTTTAGCGCTCACGATAATTGCTGCCAATTTTATTTTGAGAGTGCTATTTAGCTAATTCTTTTTTCAGATGATTAATAGATAAATTACTCAGTTCCAGCAATTTATTTGAGAATTTTATGAGTTACAGAAGTATACGTTTGATCCAGATTACTACAGACTGTTCTGTTTTTGACAGATTCTGTTTTCGATGTGTTGTTTGCTTATTTTGATGCATATATGGCTAGTAAAATAGTTTATAAACCATAGAGAAGTTGGAATACAGTAGGTTTAACACCAATATAAATAAAGAATGAGTTCATTACAGTACCTTGAAGTGTTCTTTTGTTTTCTTTCGCTAACGGAGCTCACGAGTTTTCTACTTTAAGTTTTGTGTTGTGAAGTTTTCAAGTTTTGGGTAAGGATTCAATGGACTATGGAATAAGGAGTGGCAAGAGCCTAAGCTTGGGGATGCCCGAGGCACCCCAAGGTAATATTCAAGGATAGCCAAGAGCCTAATCTTGGGGATGCCCCGGAAGGCATCCCCTCTTTCGTCTTCGTTCATCGGTAACTTTACTTGGAGCTATATTTTTATTCCCCACATGATATGTGTTTTTCTTGGAGCGTCAATTTATTTTGTTAGGATTTTCTTGATTTTATTTATAACAATGTTTTGCATCTTTTATTTCAATATAAGTGGCATTGATAGCCTCTACTATGCCTATGTTACAAGTATACATGTTGCTGTTTGAAAACAGAAAGTTTACCGCGGTTGCAATAATTCCCTAGAAAATTCAGAATGTGATAAAATGTTGAAACCTTTTGCATATTAAGCTCTGATAAATTTAATACAGTGGGAATTTTATTGCATAATTTTTCGAGCTAGGGAAGTATGGATGTTGCAGCATTCTTTACAGACTATCCTGTTTAGGCAGATTGCTGTTATGTTTGCATTGTTTGCATATGTTTGCTTCTTTAATGATTCTATTTGAGGATAGGACTATTAAATATGCAGAGACATTTAGTATTCAATGTTGAATAATAATTTTAGTGATTTTCTACAGTAGAGTATGATTAGGTTTTGGCAATGGTTTATACTAACTTATCTCACGAGTCCTTGTTGAGTTTTGTGTGGATGAAGCTTTTGAGATTTAGGGAGACCGTGATATGAGAGGAATTAAGGAGACACAAAAGCTCAAGCTTGGGGATGACCAAGGCACCCCAAGATAAAATTTCAAGAAGTCTCAAGCGTCTAAGCTTGGGGATGCCCCGGTTGGCATCCCACCTTTCTTCTTTAACAACTATCGGTTAGTATCGGTTGATCCTAAGTTTTTGCTTCTTCACATGATGTTTTCTATTCTTAGAATGTCATTTCTTTTGATTTGATTGCTCTTTGAATAAAATACCAAGAACTGAAATTATTAAATGTTAGAGAGTCTTCACGTAGTTGCATAATTATTCGACTACTCATTGATCTTCACTTATATCTTTCAGAGTAGTTTGTCATCTGCTCTAGTGCTTCACTTATATCTTTTAGAGCATGGTGGTAGTTTTATTTTGAAGAAATAGATGAACTCTCATGCTTCACTTAGATTATTTTGAGAGTCTTAAATAGCCTGGTAATTTGCTTAAAATCCTAATATGCTAGGTATGCAAGAATAATAAAATTCTCTTATGAGTGTGTTGAATACTATGAGAAGTTTGATACTTGATAATTGTTTCGAGATATGGAGATGGTGATATTAGAGTCATTCTAGTTGAGTGGTTATTAATTTGAGAAATACTTGTGTTGAAGTTTGTGATTCCCGTAGCATGCACGTATGGTGAACCGTTATGTAACGAAGTCGGAGCATGATTTATTTATTGATTGTCTTCCTTATGAGTGGAGGTCGGGGACGAGCGATGGTCTTTTCCTACCAATCTATCCCCTAGGAGCATACGCGTAGTACTTTTTTTCGATAACTAATAGATTTTTGCAGTAAGTATGTGAGTTCTTTATGACTAATGTTGAGTCCATGGATTATACGCACTCTCACCCTTCCATCATTGCTAGCCTCTCTAGTACCGCGCAACTTTCGCCGGTACCATAAACCCACCATATACCTTCCTCAAAACAGCCACCATACCTACCTATTATGGCATTTCCATAGCCACTCCGAGATATATTGCCATGCAACTTTCCACCGTTCCGGTTATTATGACACACTCCATCATTGTCATATTGCTTAGCATGATCATGTGGTTGACATTGTATTTGTGGCAAAGCCACCATTCATAATTCTTTCATACTTGTCACTCTTGATTCATTGCACATCCTGGTACACTACCGGAGGCATTCATATAGAGTCATATCTTTGTTCTAGTATCGAGTTGTATCATTGAGTTGTAAATAAATAGAAGTGTGATGATCATCATTCAATAGAGCATTGTCCAAAAAAAAAAAAAAAAAGAAAAAGGTCATAAAAAAGAAAGGCCAAATAAAAAATAAAGGAAAAATAAAAAAAGGAAAGGCCAAATAAAAAAAATAAAAATAAAAGGGACAATGCAACTATCCTTTTTCCACAATTGTGCTTCAAAGTAGCACCATGTTCTTCATATAGAGAGTCTCATATGTTGTCACTTTCATATACTAGTGGGAATTTTTCATTATAGAACTTGGCTTGTATATTCCAATGATGGGCTTCCTCAAAATGCCCTAGGTCTTCGTGAGCAAGCGAGTTGGATGCACACCCACTAGTTTCTTTTGTTGAGCTTTCATATACTTATAGCTCTAGTGCATCCGTTGCATGGCAATCCCTACTCACTCACATTGATATCTATTGATGGGCATCTCCATAGCCCATTGATATGCCTAGTTGATGTGAGACTACTTCTCCCTTTTTGTCTTCTCCACAACCACCACACTATTCCACCTATAGTGCTATGTCCATGGCTCATGCTCATGTATTGCGTGAAGATTGAAAAAGTTTGAGAACATCAAAAGTATGAAACAATTGCTTGGCTTGTCATCGGGGTTGTGCATGATTTAAATATTTTGTGTGGTGAAGATGGAGCATAGCCAGAATATATGATTTTGGAGGGATAGCTCTCTTTGGCCATGTTATTTTGAGAAGACATAATTGCTTACTTAGTATGCTTGAAGTATATTTATTTCTATGTCAATATGAACTTTTGTCTTGAATCTTATGGATCTGAATATTCTTGCCACAATTAAGAAGAATTACATTGAAATTATGCCAACTAGCATTCCACATCAAAAATTATCTTTTTTATCATTTACCTACTCGAGGACAAGCAGGAATTAAGCTTGGGGATGCTTGATACGTCTCCAACGTATCTATAATTTTTGATTGCTCCATGCCATATTATCTACTGTTTTGGGCAATATTGGGCCTTATTATCCACTTTTATATTATTTTCGGGACTAACCTATTAACCGGAGGCCCAGCCCAGATTTGCTGTTTTATGCCTATTTCAGTGTTTTGAAGAAAAGGAATATCAGACGGAGTCAAAATGGAATGAAATCAACTGGAGAAGTTATTTTTGGAAGAAAACACACCTGATGGACTTGGACCCCACGTCAGAAGATACGGGAGCTGCCCACGAGGGTGGGGGGCGCGCCCCCTGCCTCGTGGGGCCCCCGTGGCTCCCCTGACGTACCTCCTGCACCCATATATACCTACGTGACATAAAACTTCCAAAACGGAAGATTAGATCGGGAGTTCCGCCGCCAGAAGCCTCCGTAGCCACCGAAAGCCAATCTAGACCCGTTCTGGCACCCTGCCGGAGGGGGCAATCCTTCTCCGGTGGCCATCTTCATCATCCCGGTGCTCTCCATGACGAGGAGGGAGTAGTTCTCCCTCGGGGTTGAGTGTATGTACCAGTAGCTATGTGTTTGATCTCTCTCTCTCTCTCTCTCTCTCTCGTGTTCTTGATTTGGCACGATCTTGATGTATCGCGAGCTTTGATATTATAGTTGGATCTTATGTTTCTCCTCCCCCTCTTCTCTCTTGTAATGAATTGAGTTTCCCCTTTGAAGTAATCTTATTGGATTGAGTCTTTAAAGATTTGAGAACACTTGATGTATGTCTTGCCGTGCGTATCTGTGGTGACAATGGGATGCGACGTGATTCACTTGATGTATGTTTTGGTGATCAACTTGCGGGTTCCGCCCATAAACCTATGCATAGGGGTTGGCACATGTTTTCATCGTGATTCTCCGGTAGAAACTTTGGGGCACTCTTTGAGGTCCTTTGTGTTGGTTGAATAGATGAATCTGAGATTGTGTGACGCATATCGTATAATCATACCCACGGATACTTGAGGTGACATTGGAGTATCTAGGTGACATTAGGGTTTTGGTTGATTTGTGTCTTAAGGTGTTATTCTAGTACAAAATCTAGGGCTGTTTGTGACACTTATATGAATAGCCCAACGGATTGATTTGAAAGAATAACTTTGAGGTGGTTTCGTACCCTACCATAATCTCTTCGTGTGTTCTCCGCTATTAGTGACTTTGGAGTGACTCTTTGTTGCATGTTGAGGGATTGTTGAGGGAACTTACACTAGCAAAAGTATGAACCCTAGGCCTTATTTCCTATCATTGCAATACCGTTTACGCTCACTTTTATCATTCGTTACCTTGCTGTTTTTATAATTTCAGATTACAAATACCTTTATCTACTATCCATATACCACTTGTATCACCATCTCTTCGCCGAACTACTGCACCTATACAATTTACCATTGTATTGGGTGTGTTGGGGACACAAGAGACTCTTTGTTATTTGGTTGCTGGGTTGTTTGAGAGAGACCATCTTCATCCTATGCCTCCCACGGATTGATAAACCTTAGGTCATCCACTTGAGGGAAATTTGCTACTGTCCTACAAACCTCTGCACTTGGAGGCCCAACAACGTCAACAAGAAGAAGGTTGTGTAGTAGACATCACCCCCTAGGGCGCGTCCCCCTACCTCGTGGGCCCCCTGGAGCTCCTCCGGCCACAACTACAACTCTATTTATTTGGTTTCGGGGAGAAAAAAATCAAGGAGAAGGATTCATCGCGTTTTACGATATGGAGCCGCCGCCAAGCCCTAAAACCTCTCGGGAGGGCTGATCTGGAGTCCGTTCGGGGCTCCAGAGAGGGGAATCCGTCACCATCGTCATCATCAACCATCCTCCATCACCAATTTCATGATGCTCACCGTCGTGCGTGAGTAATTCCATCGTAGGCTTGCTGGACGGCGATGGGTTGGATGGGATCTATCATGTAATCGAGTTAGTTTTGTTAGGGTTTGATCCCTAGTATCCACTATGTTCTGAGATTGATGTTGCTATGACTTTGCTATGCTTAATGCTTGTCACTAGGGCCCGAGTGCCATGATTTCAGATCTGAACCTATTATGTTTTCATCAATATATGAGAGTTCTTGATCCTATCTTGCAAGTCTATAGTCACCTATTATGTGTTATGATCCGTTAACCCCGAAGTGACAATAATCGGGATACTTACCGGTGATGACCATAGTTTGAGGAGTTCATGTATTCACTATGTGTTAATGCTTTGGTCCGGTACTCTATTAAAAGGAGGCCTTAATATCCCTTAGTTTCCATTAGGACCCCGCTACCATGGGAGGGTAGGACAAAAGATGCCATGCAAGTTCTTTTCCATAAGCACGTATGACTATATTCGGAATACATGCCTACATTACATTGATGAACTGGAGCTAGTTCTATGTCACCCTAGGTTATGATTGTTACATGATGAACCGCATCCGGCATAATTCTCCATCACGGATCCATTGCCTACGAGCTTTCCATATATTGTTCTTTGCTTATTTACTTTTCCGTTGCTATTGCTATCATCACTACAAAATACCAAAAACACTACTTTTACTACTGTTACCTTTTGCTACAGTTACCACTAGTATCATATTACTTTGCTACTAAACACTTTGCTACAGATATTAAGTTTCCAGGTGTGGTTGAATTGACAACTCAGCTCCTAATACTTGAGAATATTCTTTGGCTCCCCTTATGTCGAATCAATAAATTTGGGTTGAATACTCTACCCTCAAAAACTGTTGCGATCCCCTATACTTGTGGGTTATCATGACTATTTTCTGGCGCCGTTGCCGGGGAGCATAGCTCTATTCTTTGAGTCACTTGGGATTTATATCTGCTTATCATTATGAAGAACTTGAAAGATCCAAGAACTAAGATTTATCCCTCAACTACGAGGGGAGGTAAGGAACTGCCATCTAGCTCTGCACTTGATTCATCTTCTGTTTTGAGTAAGCTTGCGACACCTAAACCTGCTTCTGCTATTCGTTCTGATATGTCGCATGTTATTGATGATGCCACTTCTGCTATACATGATACTTATGATGAAACTACTTCTATGCTTGATACTACTGTGCCACTTGGTGAATTTCTTGATGAACAACTTGCTAGGGCTAGAGAGAATGAAAATATTGAATTTGATAATATTGATGAAAGTGATGATGAAGACTCACCTGTTATTCCCGAGGGTTATGTTTTTGATAAAGAAGCTTCTTTAGCTATTTTAACTTGCAAAGATAGATACGAGCTCAAGATGTTATTAGCTAAATGGAAGCAGCAATCTCTTAATGCTAGAATGAAACCTGACCCTGCTTTTGCTACTTCACCTATCTTTGTTACTGATAAGGATTATGAATTCTCTGTTGATCCTTATATAATTACTTTGGTTGAATCTGATCCTTTTCATGGCTATGATTCTGAAACTGTTGTGGCACATTTTACTAAATTAAATGATATAGCCACCCTATTCACTACTTATGATAGAACTCGTTACTTTTATATCCTTAAAATATTTCCGTTCTCATTAAAGGGTTATACTAAGATATGGTTTAATTCTCTTGATCCTGGTTGTGTGTGTAGTCCCCAGGATATGATTTATTACTTCTCTGCTAAATATTTCCCTGCTCATAAGAAACAAGCTGCTTTAAGAGATATATATATATATAATTTTGTGCAAATTGAAGAAGAGAGTCTCCCACATGCTTGGGGGAGGCTTATCAAGTTACTTAATGCTTTGCCTGATCATCCTCTTAAGAAAAATGAAATACTTGATATCTTTTATGATGGACTAACCGATGCCTCCAGAGATTACCTGGATAGTTGGGCTGGTTCTGTTTTCAAGGAAAGAACACCGGATGAAGCTGAAATTCTATTGAATAATATGTTGACAAATGAAAATAATTGGACACTTCCTGAGTTAGCTCCGAAGCCAATTCCTGAGCCAATTCCTAAACCAACTCCGAAGAAGAGGGGTATTCTATTTCTCAGTCCTGAAGATATGCAAGAGGCAAAGAAATCTATGAAAGAAAAATGTATTAAAGCTGAAGATGTTAAGAATTTACTTTCTATTGAAGAAATACATGGTCTTAATTTACCGCCTATTGAAGAAACATATGATCTTAGTCCTTTACCTATTGAAGAAACTCATGGTTTTGATAACCCGACACAGGTAGTAAAGGTAAATTCTCTCTATAGATATGATAAAACTGAAATCCTATTTACTAAGTTTGCTAGCCCATGCTTAGATGAGTTTGATAAATTTATGGTTAAGCAAGAATATTTTAATGCTTATTTTGGTAGACAATTGAAATACAATTCAAATATGCTTGAACACTTGGGTGATTATATGGCTAATGTCAAAGGTGAACTTAAACTTATTAGTAAACATGCTTCTATGGTTACCACTCAAGTAGAACAAGTGCTTAAAGCTCAAAATGATTTGCTCAATGAATTGAATAGTAAGAATAATGATTATGCTGTTAGAGTGGCTACTAGAACTGGTAGAATGACTCAGGAACCTTTGTATCCTAAAGGCCACCCTAAGAGAATTGAGCAAGATTCTCAGAGAAATAATATAGATGCACCTAGTCCTTCTAAAAGGAAGAAAAAGAAAAATGATAGGACTTTGCATGCTTGTAGTGAACCTATTACTGAAAAACCTGAGAATCCAAATGATATTTCTATCTCTGGTGCTGAAACACAATCTAGTAATGAACCTGAAATTAGTGATAATGTTAATGATAATGCTCACGATGATGCTCAACCTAGTAATGATAATGATATAGAAATTGAACCAGCTGTTGATCTTCATAACCCACAATCAAAGAATCAACGTTATGATAAGAAAGACTTTGCTGCTAGGAAACACGGTAAAGTAAGAGAACCATGGGTTCAGAAACCTATGCCTTTTCCTCCCAAACCATCCAAGAAAAAGGATGATGAGGATTTTGAGCTGTAGCGACCAGACCTCAAACGGTCCAATCTCTATGCTCCGGTGTCATCCCTGGATCAGTAATGCTGACACCACACAGTACTTGAAGGATTTATAACATAGTAGCAATCACACACTTATTACATTGAGTGTCTCAATAGAGAACTTATTACAATAAATATGGCTTAAGGCCATCTAATAACGATAACAGCGGAAGGCTTGGAAGATAAGTGAGTCCATCAACTCCAACGGCATCACTGAGTATAGAACCACGACCTAAAACTCCTTTGTGACGCCCCCGATTTGACCGTACACTAATCATGCACGCAAATGTGTACGATCAAGATCAAGGACTCACGGGAAGATATCACAACACAACTCTACAAATAAAATAAGTCATACAAGCATCATATTACAAGCCAGGGGCCTCGAAGGCTCGAATACAAGAGCTCGATCATAGACGAGTCAGCGGAAGCAACAATATCTGAGTACAGACATAAGTTAAACAAGTTTGCCTTAAGAAGGCTAGCACAAACTAGGATACAGATCGAACGAGGCGCAGGCCTCCGGCCTGGGATCCTCCTAACTACTCCTGGTCGTCGTCAGCGGGCATCACGTAGTAGTAGGCACCTCCGGTTTAGTAGGAGTCATTGTCGAAGGTGGCGTCTGGCTCCTGGGCTCCAACATCTGGTTGCGACAACCAGGTAGAAGGGATAGGGGAAAAGAGGGAGAAAGCAACCGTGAGTACTCATCCAAAGTACTCGCAAGCAAGGAGCTACACTACATATGTATGCATTGGTATCAACTGGAATAAGGCTATCATATGTGGACTGAACTGCAGAATGCCGGAATAAGAGGGGGATAGCTAGTCCTTTCGAAGACTACGCTTCTGGCAGCCTCCGTCTTGCAGCATGTAGAAGAGAGTAGACTGAAGACCTCCAAGTAGCATCGTATAGCATAATCCTAACCGATGATCCTCCCCTCGTTGCCTTGTGAGAGAGCGATCATCGGTTGTATCTGGCACTTGGAAGGGTGTGTTTTATTAAGTATCCGGTTCTAGTTGTCATAAGGTCAAGGTACAACTCCAAGTCGTCCTGTTACCGAAGATCACGGCTATTCGAATAGATTAACTTCCCTGCAGGGGTGCACCACATAACCCAACACGCTCGATCCCATTTGGCCGGACACACTTTTCTGGGTCATGCCCGGCCTTGGAAGATCAACACGTCGCAGCCCCACCTAGACCAACAGAGAGGTCAGCACGCCGGTCTAAACCTAAGCGCCCAGGGGTCTGGGCCCATCGCCTTAGCACACCTGCACGTTGCGTGGGCGGCCGGAAGTAGACCTAGCCTAGTAGGCGTTCCAGTCCAATCCAGCGCGCGCCGCTCCATTGCTGACGTCACGAAGGCTTCGGCTGGTACCACGACGTCGAGTGCCCATAAATGTCCCCGCGTAGATGGTTAGTGTGTATAGGCCAGTAGCCAGACTCAGATCAAATACCAAGATCTCGTTAAACGTGTTAAGTATCTGCGAACGCCGACCAGGGCTAGGCCCACCTCTCTCCTAGGTCGTCTCAACCTGCCCTGTCGCTCCGCCTCAAAGTAACAGTCGGGGGCCGTCGGGAACCCAGGCCCACCTCTACCGGGATGGAGCCACCTGCCCTTCAGCCCCCAACTCCGAACAGTACCACAGGTAATGTAACTGTGTAAAGTATATAGAATATGCCCGTGATCACCTCCCGAAGTGATCACGGCCCAGTAGTATAGCATGGCAGACGGACAAGAGTGTAGGGCCACTGATGGAACACTAGCATCCTATACTAAGTAGTAGGATAGCAGGTAATGGTAACAACAGTAGTAGCAAGGATAGGCTATGCATCAGGATAGGAATAACGGAAAGCAGTAACATGCTACACTACTCTAATGAAAGCATTATAGAGAAGAGTAGGCGATATCTGGTGATCAAAGGGGGGGGGCTTGCCTGGTTGCTCTGGCAAGAGAGAGGGGTCGTCAACACCATAGTCGTACTGGGTAGCAGCGGCGTCGGTCTCGGTGTCTAGCGAGAGAAGAGGGGGGAGAAACAATAAATATTTAAGCAAACAGATGCATAGTGATGCATGACATGACAAGTATCGGTGCTAGGGGTGCCCTATCGCGATACCTGTGAAGGGGGGAAACATCCGGGAAAGTATCCCCGGTGTTTCGCGTTTTCGGGTAGAGGAGCTGGAGGGGGGAAAGTTGCGTTCACTATGTCAGGGATGCGTGGCGGATGAACGGGCTGCGAATCCGGATTCGCCTCGTCGTTCTGAGCAACTTTCATGTACAAAGTATTTTCATCCGAGATACGGATTATTTTCTATGATATTTCGATGTCTAAATTGTTTTTCTGAAATTCTATAGTTAATTTAATTCGAAATTAAATTAAATACTATATGCTACGGGTACACAGAACTGTACCCAGGGATATGGCTATTTGACTGATAGGTGGGTCCTATTGACTGCCTAGCCAATAATCAACAGTCAACAAGTGACTGGTTTGACTGGTCCAACTGACATGTGGGGGGGCCCACCTGTCATAGACAGCTGGTTAAACTATTTATCTAACTAGATTTATTTAGCAGTGGGACCCATATGTTAGTGGAACCTTTTGTTAAACAAAGTTTTAAACGGTTTTAGTTAATCTAATTAAGTATTGGGGCCTACTGCCAGGGGCATGTTTTAAGTGAAGGGTTATTTGGGCGCTGGGGTCCACATGTTATTGTCTACTTAGTTTACAGGTTTATTAAACAGTGGGAATTAGCAGGGATGACCCACTGGTCAATGACATAGGGGGTTGATTAGCATGGTAATTAAGTGATAATCGCAGTGCCACGTCAGCAGGGTAACAACATTGAGGCAGAGCGCACCGGCGATGACCGTGCGCTCGCCTCCGGCGAACATTCTAGCGGCGGCCGTCATGGATCGGATGAGGGCCTCGCCGCACACCCACTGGGGCTTCTAGCAGGAGCTGGGACGGTCGGAATCGACCACCATGTTGGCGTTGAGTGGCGGCAGAGGCACGGCCTCGTCGGCAGGGCGCCTACGAGGCACGACGAAGAGAGGGGAGAGGCCAGGGGGGAGCCGGATGCTCACATCGTTGCAGAGGAGGGCTCGGGTAGGCCGGAGGAACCCTGCCGGCGAGGTCCAGCGGCCGGATGGGCTGGCAGGTGCGAGGCCGAGTAGAAGGCTCGGGGGACGCGGCGCGGAGACGACGCCCTCAGCATGGGGCGAGGAGGAGGAAGCCATGGCTCGCGAGGCGGTGGTGAGCTTCGGCGGGGCGTGGCGATGACGGCGGCGGCCGGTGGTGTTGCAGGCGCTGCGCGAGGAAGACGAAGAAGCTGCGGGGCAGACGCGGCAGTCCTCGCGCACAGGCGCGCTCGCCGGGGCTGCGGGGAGTAGCGCCGAACGCGGCCGGGATGGTGAGGTGCCGGCGGGGGAAGGGAGAAAGGCTCTGGCGTGACGGATGCGGGGGAGGACGGAGGCGCGGCGGGGCGCGGGGTTGGGGCGCCTCCGAGCGGCGGCGGCGTCGAGCGCCTCGATCCAATTCTGGATCAGGGGAGGGGGAGAACGACGTGGGGGTGAGTGGCTGCGAGTGGGGTGGATCGGGGGTTAGGTCACAGGGGAGAGGCCATATAGGCCAGGAGAGGTGTGGTTGGGCCGGCCAGTTGGGCCTAGGCCTAGCAGGCCCCGGGTCCCTTTGCCCGTTTTTTTTTGTTTATACTTGTTTCCTTTTTCTTTTTATTTATTTTATTTTCTCTGATGTTCTGTTTTGCAAATAGTTAGGCCACAAAAGGACTTTTACAAAAAAGGGACCTAGCTCATAATTAGCAGTGCAGTATACCCTAGCACCAAAAACTAGTTTGGGCAAAACATAATTTCATATTTGACTTAGATTAAATAAAAGGTCGATAAATATTGTCTTTAGTCACTGTTTGAGGATGTTTGAGTCACTTACCCAATTTCAATAATGTTGGTTTCAATTTTAGAATTGTCTCTGAAATATTTGTTATTTAATGAACAATTTAGTTTCTGATTTGAACAACTTTTATTGTTTGCCCGATTTTGAATTTGATCACTTCGGGAGCTGATGCATCGTGAGGTTAACAATAGTAATCGTGGTGACATGGCATCGTTAATAGAGGTTTACTATAGCTTAATTATCCGGGCGTCACAATTCTCCTCCTCTACAAGAAATCTCGTCCCGAGATTTAAGAGGGGAGTAAGGGGGAAAGTTCTTGTTACGATATTCTAATGGATCTTCTCGAAGAAGTTAATCCCTTTCGTTGATGTCTTCAATTCTTTATTCCAATGCATCATGATAAACTTGTCATCATTTCTTCGGGAACTCCATCGTACTTACGAAAGGATAAGGGGCAGCTCAGCTATGTCAGAATGCTTTTGAGGGAAACAATCTGGGGTTAACCCATGAATGAGTATAAGATTATCTCTCAAGCTGAACGTATGAAATACATCGAGAGTAAGGTACGAAGGTACAATAAGAGGTTCCAAGCCGGATAGATAGTTGCTCGAAGTCTGAACCAGAGTGAGAAAGGGGTTCAGAGTACGAGAGTAAGTATTGGCCTGATACCAGAATTGATCACTAGGAATGTTGGCTCGCAAATTACATACGAAACGAAGCGCAAGGGATAACTTCGAAACAGGGATGTACAGGAGAGTCAGGTTTCGATCCTGTGGAACTGTGGGTTATGGGCCCACCATGTGGGTTAAAAGTAGAAGGAGCGGTGACATCTTGCTCGGTCATGACAGCAAGGCATGTCAAAAGGGTAGCCTGTCAATTATGTCGGCAACAACGTTGGTACCAAGGGCGAGGGGCGAAGAGAACTATCTTCCTGCTCGTTGAACGAGGCGGACCAATAGGCAAGGTTCTCGTCCATCGGTGGTTACCAGAATGTCAACAAGAATATTAACAGGGTCTTACTGACAGAGTTGTACACTGAGGTGCGTATAAAAGCGGTGACATATTACTGCTTAGATCATATAAACCTCAAGAAGGCTAAACAGAACAATGGAAAGGAAAATGTGATTATTAGGTTAAACAGATCAATGGGAAGGAAAATGTGTTTAAACACATATTTCAGGGGTATATCCTTCCCAAGAACAAGCAGAGCATGATATCCATGATAGGATATAATTGTAGAAAACCATTTTGGTAACAGGAGAGAAATTTCATGACATTACCCAAACAACGGTGTTAGGATAATTGATGAAGAAATTTCATGACATTACCCAAACCATTTTGTGCTTCAAATGTTCCTTTTGAAGATCGGAGTACCACATACATGCTTCGAGATAGCATTGACAAGGTTTTTAAGCAAAGGTCAAACTTTGGATACACAAAGGATCCATCAGGAACAACTCATAGAATAAGTCTTGCAATAGGTCCTCCAACCAGGTGTGCTAGGCATGACCTCACCTTACCGGGTCATATAAGACCAACGCTATAACTCTTGGATATATGTTCCAACCATCATATCTGACCAGGATTCAGATCTGATTGGTGTTAGGATAACTCAGATTCAGGATGCCTGAGAAGAAAGGTGCAACACAAATTGTCGAGATGACATTGTAAGGTTCTCAGGGAAATGAGCTATGGAAAGGAGTTCCAAACAAGGGTTCACCATTAAATCAAGGAGAGGTGAGGAGGTGACTGATTGACTCAGCGATAATTCAACGAGGTATCCAAAGAGATGCATCTCCCCAATTATGTGGATAAGGAGATAGCATTTGTCAGATCAAATGATATAATGTAGCATGCTCGAGGAAAACATACACAATTAAACATTGGTTGAAAGGTGCGCCCGAAATATGGGTTGGGCATGCACGACCAATGTCAGAATGGTGATTCAATAATCAATAGTCTAAGAATGACGGCACCATTAATTCAAAGCAATAGGGATGCTAGAAAGGTCAGAATCCAACAGCACCGTTCACTTGTTGGTACACCGGTTGGATTCAACACGAGGATCAGAAGAATGGTGATGACGAGAAAGCATCACTATACCAAGAATTATTAAGGTGGAGCAATTCTCCAAACATCCACGACATAACAGATGGTGATACTCCAAGTAGAATTATCATAAGCTAGATAGTAAGGAAATCAAGATACAACACAAAATATGAACAAGTTTGTGTTGGGAAAGGCAAAGAATTGTTGTCGATGATAACACAATTCAATCGAGGGGCAAGGATGGTACTTCTCATCCTGAATTATTTGACACACAACTTGGAAGAAGTCAAAATTTGTTGACACATGATACACAAATTTGTCGAGAGGTTTTCAAGAAGATGTAATCGATCGATGACATCAAGTCAAAGGAATGATGAAAGCGAAAGGTTATTGGAACCATGGGTAGGACACAAACTCGAAATCAAGTTTGCTGTTCAAGGAGAAGTGATATGACGAGGAAGATCGACGCAAGATTAGCTCACTGTCGAAATTTGTGCTCTGGGAAGAAGGACCAGGTAGCACAGTTAAAATTTGGCACGATAATGATATAGCCGAGTAGGCTCGGAATGACGTGATCGAGTTCAGACTCGTAAGTAATGAAGGTTACCAAGAGTTGTTGAATCGTAGTGCGGACTCAATTCAGTTGTCGGTGTCCTTGAGGGGTTCTAACAACTGAGAACCCGTTGGAAAAATGGAATCGGCAAGAATATTAGTTGATGAAGAACTCATAAGAAGTTATGTATCCCGTGGTATCCTCGAGATACCAGGGGGTAATACTCGACGACAGATCAAAGTAGAGGTTGGACTGGGGTATTGCTCTGCAGAAGACAAGTGCTTAAACTTGCACGAGAAACGGTACCTAAAAGAGAACATGGTCGAAACCACGATTGCAAAAGGCCAGATCCCAGATATAATATGAACTTATACCAAGGGAGTAATTAATTTAAGAGAAGCTTTAACGATAAGATCTACATCGTGTCCATGGGCATGAACACAAAGTTCAAGGTCGACTCCCACTTCTTCAATGCATAACCTTACATTTACCTCCCCTTTTCGAAGTTGTAGTGTTGAAAAGTTATCTGACGAAGCGTCAGCAGGGTATAACCCGCATAACTTTCGAGGTCACACAAATTAAGGAAGGCATAGGTTCAACCCGTCAGGGTATCGTGGAAACATATACCACAAGCTTTGAGAGTAAATATTACCAGCTCGAAAGCAGAGCATGGTTGGCAAAAGGAGAGGATACAAATTACCAAAGGCATTATGTATCGGAGAAAGAACTCACAAGGTGATTAATTATGAAGGACATTGTCGGATAATAATCCAACAGTGGATATGGTGATCCACAATGGAGCTGATGTGAGTATCGATACCCAATCAGAGGAAGAAAGAATGCAAATGCATCGTTTTACAGAACATCTGAATAATTCAACGTTTAAATAACAAAGGAATTATGATTTTCAAATCAAGGGATCAGGAGCAAACGCTCTGATCAAGGACGGACAAGTTGAATAGACTTAGGGGTACAATCGATGGCAATCTGATTGGCCGAGGACCAGCTCACGTTTTAAATGACATCTGAGCTGGAAGGATGAATTCTATGATCTGAGTGAGGATTGCGAGAATTCGCAACATATTGAGTCAATGGACTCAAAATGATATTGACAAAGGTTGCCAATAAGATTACTATACTTATGGGATTAACCATAATGCAAGCAAGCAAGAATTTCAGGAGCAATAGGTTGCTCAGGATTTTCGGAAGACCGAATGGTATTTCGAAGAATTTTGTGAACTGCATGAATATCTGGGGATGAGCGGATACTCGATAAATGCGAGTAATTATCCGTAGTGGTATGCATGTGGCAAAGAACTGCAAGGCAGTAGGCACAAAGTATTCTCGGGGTATCTTATAATAACAAGATCGACTGGGAATAAAAGTAAGCACGACAGGTCTAAATACTTATCCATAGGGGATATTTCGGTGGTAGAGATTGCAAAAGCAATGGCATAAGGTTTCGGGAGAACATCGGAGAGTATTTCAGAATCTTCTGTTGAGCAGTCGATCATCTGTTAATGAAGGGGCTCTTCGGCAGAAAGTGGTAACGAGAACCTAAAGTTAAGATTTAGCAAAATCATTTAACCCGAGTAGGAGAGAGTAAGAATCCAGAGTATAGACGAGGAATAAAAGATCCTAATACCACCAATGGCGATGTGGGCCCGTAAGACACACAGCCATGTTAGTAAGTTTTGCAATGTCTAGACTCGACTTTGGCCAAGGAGTTGGAAAGGGGGATTCCTACAGGCAGTCGGCTCTGATACCACCTTGTGACGCCCCCGATTTGACCGTACACTAATCATATCACGCAAATGTGTACGATCAAGATCAAGGACTCACGGGAAGATATCACAACACAACTCTACAAATAAAATAAGTCATACAAGCATCATATTACAAGCCAGGGGCCTCGAGGGCTCGAATACAAGAGCTCGATCATAGACGAGTCAGCGGAAGCAACAATATCTGAGTACAGACATAAGTTAAACAAGTTTGCCTTAAGAAGGCTAGCACAAACTGGGATACAGATCGAAAGAGGCGCAGGCCTCCTGCCTGGGATCCTCCTAACTACTCCTGGTCGTCGTCAGCGGGCATCACGTAGTAGTAGGCACCTCCGGTGTAGTAGGAGTCGTCGTCGAAGGTGGCGTCTGGCTCCTGGGCTCCAACATCTAGTTGCGACAACCAGGTAGAAGGGATAGGGAGAAAAGAGGGAGAAAGCAACCGTGAGTACTCATCCAAAGTACTCGCAAGCAAGAAGCTACACTACATATGTATGCATTGGTATCAACTGGAATAAGGCTATCATATGTGGACTGAACTGCAGAATGCCGGAATAAGAGGGGGATAGCTAGTCCTTTCGAAGACTACGCTTCTAGCAGCCTCCGTCTTGCAGCATGTAGAAGAGAGTAGACTGAAGACCTCCAAGTAGCATCGTATAGCATAATCCTAACCGATGATCCTCCCCTCGTTGCCCTGTGAGAGAGCGATCACCGGTTGTATCTGGCACTTGGAAGGGTGTGTTTTATTAAGTATCCGGTTCTAGTTGTCATAAGGTCAAGGTACAACTCCAAGTCGTCCTGTTACCGAAGATCACGGCTATTCGAATAGATTAACTTCCCTGCAGGGGTGCACCACATAACCCAACACGCTCGATCCCATTTGGCCGGACACACTTTTCTGGGTCATGCCCGGCCTTGGAAGATCAACACGTCGCAGCCCCACCTAGACCAACAGAGAGGTCAGCACGCCGGTCTAAACCTAAGCGCCCAGGGGTCTGGGCCCATCGCCTTAGCACACCTGCACGTTGCGTGGGCGGCCGGAAGTAGACCTAGCCTAGTAGGCGTTCCAGTCCAATCCAGCGCGCGCCGCTCCATTGCTGACGTCACGAAGGCTTCGGCTGGTACCACGACGTCGAGTGCCCATAAATGTCCCCGCGTAGATGGTTAGTGTGTATAGGCCAGTAGCCAGACTCAGATCAAATACCAAGATCTCGTTAAACGTGTTAAGTATCTGCGAACGCCGACCAGGGCTAGGCCCACCTCTCTCCTAGGTCGTCTCAACCTGCCCTGTCGCTCCGCCTCAAAGTAACAGTCGGGGGCCGTCGGGAACCTAGGCCCACCTCTACCGGGATGGAGCCACCTGCCCCTTCAGCCCCCAACTCCGAACAGTACCACAGGTAATGTAACTGTGTAAAGTATATAGAATATGCCCGTGATCACCTCCCGAAGTGATCACGGCCCAGTAGTATAGCATGGCAGACGGACAAGAGTGTAGGGCCACTGATGGAACACTAGCATCCTATACTAAGTAGTAGGATAGCAGGTAATGGTAACAACAGTAGTAGCAAGGATAGGCTATGCATCAGGATAGGAATAACGGAAAGCAGTAACATGCTACACTACTCTAATGAAAGCAGTATAGAGAAGAGTAGGCGATATCTGGTGATCAAAGGGGGGGGGCTTGCCTGGTTGCTCTGGCAAGAGAGAGGGGTCGTCAACACCATAGTCGTACTGGGTAGCAGCGGCGTCGGTCTCGGTGTCTAGCGAGAGAAGAGGGGGGAGAAACAATAAATATTTAAGCAAACAGATGCATAGTGATGCATGACATGACAAGTATCGGTGCTAGGGGTGACCTATCGTGGTATGAGGTGATACCGGTGAAGGGGGGAAACATCCGGGAAAGTATCCCCAGTGTTTCGCGTTTTCGGGTAGAGGAGCCGAAGTGGGGAAAGTTGCGTGTTCGCTATGTTAGGGATGCGTGGCGGACGAACGGGCTGCGAATCCGGATTCGTCTCGTCGTTCTGAGCAACTTTCATGTACAAAGTATTTTCATCCGAGATACGGATTATTTTCTATGATTTTTCAATGTCTAAATTGTTTTTCTGAAATTCTATAGTTAATTTAATTCGAAATTAAATTAAATACTATATGCTACGGGTACACAGAACTGTACCCAGGGATATGGCTATTTGACTGATAGGTGGGTCCTATTGACTACCTAGCCAATAGTCAACAGTCAACAAGTGACTGGTTTGACTGGTCCAACTGACATGTGGGGGGCCCACATGTCATAGACAGTTGGTTAAACTATTTATCTAACTAGATTTATTTAGCAGTGGGACCCATATGTTAGTGGAACCTTTTGTTAAACAAAGTTTTAAACGGTTTTAGTTAATCTAATTAAGTATTGGGGCCTACTGCCAGGGGCATGTTTTAAGTGAAGGGTTATTTGGGCGCTGGGGTCCACATGTTATTGTCTACTTAGTTAACAGGTTTATTGAACAGTGGGAATTAGCAGGGATGACCCACTGGTCAATGACATAGGGGGTTGATTAGCATGGTAATTAAGTGATAATCGCAGTGCCACGTCAGCAGGGTAACAGCATTGAGGCAGAGCGCACCGGCGATGACTGTGCGCTCGCCTCCGGCGAACATTCTAGCGGCGGTCATCATGGATCGGATGAGGGCCTCGCCGCACACCCACTGGAGCTTCTAGCAGGAGCTGGGACGGTCGGAATCGACCACCATGTCGGCGTCGAGTGGCGGCAGAGGCACGGCCTCGTCGGCAGGGCGCCTACGAGGCATGACGAAGAGAGCGGAGAGGCCAGGGGGGAGCCGGATGCTCACATCATTGCAGAGGAGGGCTCGGGGAGGCCGGAGGAACCCTGCCGGCGAGGTCCGGCGGCCGGATGGGCTGGCAGGTGTGAGGCCGAGTAGAAGGCTCGGGGGACGCGGCGCGGAGACGACGCCCTCAGCATGGGGCAAGGAGGAGGAAGCCATGGCTCGCGAGGCGGTGGTGAGCTTCGGCGGGGCGTGGCGATGACAGCGGCGGCCGGTGGTGTTGCAGGCGCTGCGTGAGGAAGACGAAGAAGCTGCGAGGCAGACGCGGCAGTCCTCGCACACAGGCGCGCTCGCCAGGGCTGCGGGGAGTAGCGCCGGACGCGGCCGGGATGGTGAGGCGCCGGCGGGGGGGAAGGGAGAAAGGCTCTAGCGCGACGGATGCGGGGGAGGATGGAGGCGCGGCAGGGCGCGGGGTTGGGGTGCCTCCGAGCGGCGGCGGCGTCGAGCGCCTCGATCCAATTCTGGATCAGGGGAGGGGGAGAACGACGTGGGGGTGAGTGGCTGCGAGTGGGGTGGATCGGGGGTTAGGTCACAAGGGAGAGGCCATATAGGCCAGGAGAGGTGCGGTTGGGCCGGCCAGTTGGGCCAAGGCCTGGCAGGCCCCGGGTCCCTTTGCCCATTTTTTTTATTTATACTTGTTTCCTTTTTCTTTTTATTTATTTTATTTTCTCTCATGTTCTGTTTTGCAAATAGTTAGGCCACAAAAGGACTTTTACAAAAAAGGGACCTAGCTCATAATTAGCAGTGCAGTATACCCTAGCACCAAAAACTTGTTTGGGCAAAACATAATTTCATATTTGACTTAGATTAAATAAAAGGTCGATAAATATTGTCTTTAGTCACTGTTTGAGGATGTTTGAGTCACTTACCCAATTCCAATAATGTTGGTTTCAATTTTAGAATTGTCTCTGGAATATTTGTTATTTAATGAACAATTTAGTTTCTGATTTGAACAACTTTTATTGTTTGCCCGATTTTGAATTTGATCACTTCGGGAGCTGATGCATCGTGAGGTTAACAATATTAATCGTGGTGACATGGCATCGTTAATAGAGGTTTACTGTAGCTTAATTATCCGGGCGTCACATCCTTAATCGTCGTCTGAAAAGTCTACAACATTAACGTTGCAGCCCAAAACGGGTCAGCACATCGAATATGCTGGCAATGTAACACATAGAGAGTAATGGAATGAAACAGTTTTGCGTAAAGCCAATTTTTCCCTAATGCAAAGGAATAAATTTATTTAACTATCATGGTGGTTGTTAAACATTGAGAATGGTTGACAGCATTCTCAATCCCAACTAAGCATCATCATTAAACAAACCCATCAAAATTAATTTTATAGTAACATGTTGAGATTCACATGATAATCCAGGTACTAGATACTCAAGATGTCCATAACCGGGGACACGACTAACCATGATTAGTTTATACACTCTGCAGAGGTTTGCACTCTTTTCCCCACAAGAGTCGATCTCCTCCGTTGGATTTCTCGCACTACATGGTGTTTGAGAAACGTATGACCGAGACATAGTCTTCCAAAAGCGCTAGCACCTTACGATGGGTAGACCGTATGTAACACCCCGGATGTAACTTTCCCAATTTGTACTCCAACTCTTGCCGTTTCGGCATTAAGTTATTTTATTTTCTCGGGTTCGGGTCTTTGTCTCCGTGTGTTGTTATCGTTGTCATGCATCTCATATCATGTCATCATGTGCATTGCATTTGCATACGTGTTCATCTCATGCATTCGAGCATTTTCCCCGTTGTCCGTTTTGCATTCAGGTGCTTCGTTCTCCTCCGGTGGTCATTTCTAGCTTTCTTTTGTGTGTGGGGATTAAACTTTTCCGGATTGGACCGAGACTTGCCAAGCGGCCTTGGTTTACTACCGGTAGACCGCCTGTCAAGTTTCGTATCATTTGGACTTCGTTTGATACTCCAACGGTTAACCGAGAGACCGAAAAGGCCTCGTGTGTGTTGCAGCCCAACACCCCTCCAATTTGGCCCAAAACCCACCTAAGCCTTCTCCATCTTCTAGAGCGTTCGATCTGGATCGCGTGGCCGAAAACCGCACCTCAATTGGACTCTCCTAGCTCCCCCTATGCCTATAAATATCTCCCCTATTCGAAATCACGGGTAAAATCCTAGTCGCCTCCCACCTCTCGCCGCCGGACGCGTCCGCTCGAGCCGGACACGTCCGACCCAGCAGCCGCCGCCGCCACGTGTCCGCCCTGGCCGACAACCACCGTCGCCGCCTCCGCCCCTCGTCGTCTCGGTCGCCGGGGCCCATAGCCCCGGCGTCCTCTCCCTCGTCGTCCGGCAAGAACTCCGGCGAGCCCCGGCGTCGAACCTCGTTTTGCGTGCAGATCCAGATCGGGTGAACAGTAAACCCTAGGTCGTTTTTCTCTCCTAAGTCCCAAATTATCAGATCCATTTGCTCTTGTTCGTAGCCTCGTAACTTTGCATCCGTAGCTCCGATTCATGCATATAGCATATCAAAATGTTCATCTCGGAGAGTACATCATTTCATTCCATTGCATCATTTTCATTTGAGTTAATCTTGATGCCCGAAATGCTGTTAGAAGAGGGCTACTTGAGATAATTGTCAGATCTGCTGCTCCATTTAGCCTTTTGTCATTTTTGCCATGATTAATGTGTGCATGATATGCCCTGATGTTCTACATATGTTTTGTTAAGGGTTTTGTCATATTTTCAGAGATGCAACCCATGTATTTTTGTGATGTGTGTGGTGACTAGCACAAGCTTGCAAAGTCCTTGATCTGTTTATCTCATGTTGTCATATGTTCATGTTGTTTCCTAGTGATCCGTGCCTCTTTTGAGGATGATCAGTAAGGATGTTTTGTTAATATTGTAGTGCTCTATCCATCCATGTCTTTGTTTGCAATTATGGAGCAACCTAGCTTTAGTCAATCGAGCTCTACTTTTGCTACTTTGTGAATCTGGGCAGATTGTCAACTTGTTTGCAATTTTGCCAATAATGTTGTAGTTGATCCGTGCATGCTATGCTATTGTCCTTGCCATTTCTAGCTTGAATTTTATGCCTTCTTGATGGATGTATGCTTATCTTGTCATGACTTGCTCCGTAGTGAGTGCATCGAGCTCGTAAACATGCCTACTTGAGTTATGTTTCAGCATGTGCCAGTTTTCACTAAGTCCGAGAACTGATTATGTTTTTGCTATGTTCACATGCTTGCAATTGTATTTTCTGATCCCTTTTGGATCAAGGTCACTAAGGGACTTTTGTTAAGGTCTTTGAGTAGCTCCATGACATGCGTTACTTTGCCATGTTCAGGTCCTGTAGCTTATAGTTTTGTTGCTTCGAAGAGTGTTATCTGATCCGAAATTCCAGACAAGTGTTAATTTCACTAAGCCTGAGATCTGTTTGTCATATGCATTTTTGCCATGCTTGTTTGAACCTGTTAATGGATGAATTGGCCGTAGCTCAGCGCTAGACTTTTGTTAAGCATCTTGAATGCATCCCTGCCATGTATTTTGTTGCCATATTTGGGTGCTGAAGCATGTTCATCTCGTTGCATTTAGATGGCTACTTGCTGTAAATCGCAGACCGGTGTCATATTTGAATCGCTTGCCATTTCCAAACCGTAACTCCGATTCCGGTGTTCTTTATATCGTTTTCAAGCGATTTCATCTCATCTTGCCAGGGGCACACTTGGATTTCCATGTTGAGGCCAGGTTCATGCATCCCTTGTCAAATCTTGCATATGCATCCCGCATCGCATCCCGCATAGCATATCATCTTTGCATCATATTGTTTCATCCTTGCACGTGGTTGATTGTGTCCTTGTTGCTTGTTTGTCTTGTTTGGGTAGAGCCGGGAGACGAGTTCGCTAATGAGGATCCCGTTGAGTTTGCTTTCGAGGATCCAGTCAACTCTGACAACTGTGCAGGCAAGATGATCATACCCTCGAAATCACTACTATCTTTGCTATGCTAGTTTGCTCGCTCTTTTGCTATGCCATTGCTACGATGCCTACCACTTTCTTTCAAGCCTCCCAAATTGCCATGTCAAACCTCTAACCCGCCATGTCCTAGCAAACCGTTGATTGGCTATGTTACCGCTTTGCTCAGCCCCTCTTATAGCGTTGCTAGTTGCAGGTGAAGATTGAAGGCCGTTCCTTGTTGGAACATTTATTTAGTTGTTGGGATATCATTATATTGCCATGTTATCTTAATGCATCTATATACTTGGTAAAGGGTGGAAGGCCCGGCCTCTCGCCTAGTGTTTTGTTCCACTCTTGCCGCCCTAGTTTCCGTCATATCGGTGTTATGTTCCCGGATTTTGCGTTCCTTACGCGGTTGGGTTATAATGCGAACCCCTTGATAGTTCGCCTTGATTAAAGCTTTTCCAGCAATGCCCAACCTTGATTTTACCATTTTCCACCTAGCCTTTTTTTCCCTTGGGTTTCCGGAGCTCGAGGGTCATCTTATTTTAGCCCCCCCGGGCCAGTGCTCCTCTGAGTGTTGGTCCCACCGAGCAATGTCCGAGGCTACCAAGGACAACTCTGGGCTGGCCTACCCGACGTCTGGCTCATCTGAGTGTGCCCTGAGAATGAGATATGTGCAGCTCCTATCGGGATTTGTCGGCACATTCGGGCGGTGTTGCTGGTCTTGTTTTAACCTGTCGAAGTGTCTTGAATAACCAAGATACCGAGTCTGATCGGAACGTCTTGGGAGGAGGTCTATTCCTTCGTTGACCGTGAGAGCTTGTCATGGGCTAAGTTGGGACTCCCCTGCAGGGATTTGAACTTTCGAAAGCCGTGCCCGCGGTTATGGGCAGATGGGAATTTGTTAATGTCCGGTTGTAGATAACTTGAACCTTAACTTAACTAAAATGAATCAACTGAGTGTGTTACCGTGATGGCCTCTTCTCGGCGGAGTGCGGTAAGTGGACACGGTGTTGGAGTAATGTTTGCGCAGGTTGCTCTCTAATTTCTCGCTCGCGCTTTGCCTCCTCTTCTTGCTCTCTTTTGCGAATAAGTTAGCCACCATATTTGATAGTCGCTTGCTGCAGCTCCACTCATATTAACCTTACCTTACCTATAAGCTTAAATAGTCTTGATCGTGAGGGTGCGAGATTGCTGAGTCCTTGTGGCTCACAGATTACTATTACACCAGATGCAGGGCCTGATGATTCCACTCTAGGAGACGCGCTTGAGCTCAAGTGGGAGTTCGACGAGGACTCTCAACGTTACTATGTTTCCTTTCCTGATGATCAGTAGTGGTGTCCAGTTGGGGGTGATTGGGACTGTGTCGCATGTTGGGTTATCTTTTATTTTGGCGCCGTAGTCGGTCCATGAGTGTTTGGATGATGTAATGTTATTTATGTACTTGATTGACGTGGAGAGTGTAAGCCAACTATGTTATCTCCCCTTTATTATTCATATTACATGGGATGTTGTGAAGATTGCCTAACTTGCGACATATGCCTTCAATGCAATTATGCCTCTAAGTCGTGCCTCGACACGTGGGATTTATAGTCGCATCGAGGGTGTTACAAGTTGGTATCAGAGCCTTCCCGGACCTTAGGAGCCCCATTGCTTGATCGTTTTTAGCGGCCGAGTTGTGTCTAGAAAAATGTTTTGAGTCATTTAGGAATTATATATCGGAGAGTTTAGGAATTCTTTTTACTTCCCAATCTCCTCATCGCTCTGGTAAGGCATCCTACGTAGAGTTTTGACTCTTCTCTTCTAAAATTTTACTAAAAAAAATTTTAGGATCACGCGGGTATCCTGGAATCATTCCAATGGTTTTATGATGAGAACATTGTCTTGGTGCCTCCTGTCAGGGGTTTAGTGGAAGTGTCCCGGGGAGTTGAGCTCTCAGGTGTTGTCATCATAATTTTATCGTTGCAGTTCTGGAATACCTAAGTTTAGTACGCCGACATCGAAAATCTCTTTTATGCAGTTCGTTGGTGAGATAACCTCGACGCCACCCAGTACTGGGGCGGGAGTTCGGTAGTATCGCCATAACTTGTATAACGGATGCTTTTTGAAGGTTGAGGTAGATGGTTTCCGAAGTTTCTTGGTTATGTGTTGAAGGATGGATACAACTGGATGTAGGATTTGCTCGTTTGGGTGAGATATTATGCTTCCCCTGTATCCCCAACACCTGATTGCATAACCGAAAAGGTTTGGGAGTTTCATAGGTGGGAATTCTAGTAGCTCTAGTTCTTCTTCCACGTATATTGGTTTGAGATTGGGATTTCTTACCGATTATTCGTTCTTGAGCCGTACCTTGTTGATTTATTTCTCTACCTTAATTCTACGTGGCTTCTCAATTTATGGATATGTGACCATTTCAAGAGGAATGCATTCGTTCATTTTGTTCGGATGTGAAGAGTATATGTTGCAATTTTCATTCCGTTGGATTCAGCTTCAATATTTGTCTGTCAATGTGCTAATGGATGTCAACCTCTTCAGGATGGCTCCTCCAACCCGCACGACTCCGAATCCTGATCCGCCACCACCACCACCTCCTCCGGAGGCATGGCAAGCTGTGATGGCCGCAACCAATGCTAACACACAGTTGATCATGCAAATTCTTCAAGAGCGCAATCAAGGCAACCAAGGGAACCAAGGCAACAATCAGAATCACTTTGCTACACTCAACCAGTTCCTTGCTAACGGGCCAAAGACATTCAGCAATTGTGTTGAGGCAACCGATGCTGACGATTGGCTTGTGGATCTGTGCAAGCATTTCGAGTGCAGTAACGTCAGGCCTGAGGACTTTGTCAAGTTTGCTTCCTTCCAACTAAAAGATCAAGCTGCAGAATGGTTCCAGCAGTACAAGGACTCCAGAGGTGGACGTGTTATCACTTGGGATGAATTCCGTCAAGATTTTCAAGCTCATCATATTCCCCAGAGCGTGGTTGAAAGCAAGCGTGAGGAATTCCGCAACCTGAAGCAAGGCTCTTTGTCTGTCTATGACTACAACAAGTTGTTCCAGAAGCTCGCCCGCTTTGCCAAGCAGGACGTCCCTGATGAGAAGAGCATGATATATCAGTTCAGGGGTGGTCTCAGAGAAGAAATTCAGCTAGCTCTTGTTCTCTTTGAGCCCTTGAGATACGATGAGTTCTACAACATGGCACTGAAGCAAGAGGCTGCTCAGTTGAGGTGTGATGCTTCCAAGAAGCGAGTCAGAGATGTTACTCCTTCTTCCTCTACTCAAGTGGCCAAGCAGCAGAAGTATTGGCTTCCTCCTCCTCCGTTCCGTCAGCCGTATCAGCAGAAGAGCAAAGGTGGCAGTGGTTCTTCCCACCCCCCCAACCCTGGCTTTCAGAACAAGACTTCGTCTCAAGCTCCAAGATCGAGTGCTCCGTATCAACGTCCGCTTTCAGAGGTCACGTGCAACAAGTGCCAACAGAAGGGTCAGTATGCCAACAAGTGTTTCAACCAGAGGCGTCTTCCTCCTCCTCCTCCTGTCAGATCGGCAAGTACAGCTGTGGTCAAGCATAACCCCAAGCACGCCAAGGTCAACTTGATGAATGCAGCTCAGGTAGAGGATTCATCAGATGTCATCATGGGTAACCTTCCTGTTAATGATATTCTAGCTAAAGTTCTTTTTGACACTGGTGCATCACATTGTTTCATCTCGAGACCGTTTACATCTAGGCATGAATTGGTTTCGCAAGTTTTGCCTAGTCCATTAGCAGTTGTCTCTCCCGGTAAGCGCATGCATGCTAACTCCATCATTCCGGATGTTACTATCACCTTGGGTGACTACAAGTTTCTGGCTTCTCCAACGGTTCTTGGTGACTCGGATATTGATCTTATTCTCGGAATGGATTGGCTCTCTAAGCACAAGGCTCAGCTTGATTGTGCAACCAGGCAGATTCAATTGACTCATTCGTCTGAGGATGTAATTTTCTTTGCCACTCGTGATGATACTATCCTTCTGTTTTCTCTCAATGAGAAGGGTGAACTCGATGCTATCTCGCAAATTCCAGTCGTTTGCGAATATCAAGACGTCTTTCCAGAAGAGCTTCCAGGAATGCCTCCGCATCGGCCAGTTGAATTCGTTATTGATCTTGAGCCTGGTACAGAACCTGTGTGCAAACGTCCTTACAAGCTCGGACCTGAAGAGTTGAAGGAGCTGAAGAAGCAACTTGATATTCAAGAGAAAATGGGTCTCATCCGGCCTAGTTCTTCTCCGTGGGGTTGTGGTGTTCTTTTTGTGAAGAAGAAGGATGGAACGGACCGACTTTGTGTTGATTACCGTCCATTGAATAAGAAGATCATCAAGAACAAATACCCACTTCCCAACATCAATTAGCTATTCGAACAACCCAAAGGTGCCCATTCTCCAAGCTTGATCTCCGTATGGGTTATCATCAGATTCGTGTCTGTGAGCAAGATATTCCCAAGACGGCTTTCAGGACAAGCTATGGTTCATATGAATACACTGTCATGTCTTTTGGCCTCGTCAACGCTCCTCCGACGTTCTCTCGCATGATGAACTTCATCTTCAATGCCTACACCAATGACTTCGTTTTGGTCTATCTCGACGACATTCTGGTTTTCTCGAAGAACAAGGAAGATCATGCCAAGCATTTGCGTTTGGTGCTTGATAAGCTCAGGGAACATCAGTTCTACGCCAAGTTCTCCAAGTGTGAATTTTGGCTCGATGAGGTTCTTTATCTTGGTCATATCATCTCTGCCAAGGGCATTGCCATGAATCCTGAGAAGGTGTCTACAATTGTGAATTGGGAACCTGCTCAGAACATGAAGCAACTCCGTAGCTTCCTCGGTCTCGCAAGCTATTGTCAAAGATTCATTGAAAACTTTTCTAAGATCGCGAAGCCTCTCTCAAATCTTCTCCAGAAGCACGTCAAGTACGTTTGGTCTCCGGAGTGTGACATTGCTTTCAACACTTTGAAAGAGAAATTGATCACTGCTCCAGTTCTGACTCCGCCTGATGAATCCAAGCCGTACGAGGTTGTTTGTGATGCCTCTCTCCAAGGTCTTGGCGCAGTATTGATGCAAGAGAAGAAAGTTGTTGCTTATACTTCTCGCCAGTTGAAGCCTAATGAGAAGAACTACCCCACTCACGATCTCGAGTTGGCGGCAGTTGTGCATGCTCTTTTGACTTGGAGACATCTTCTATTGGGAAGAAAAGTGGACATTTTCACTGATCACTAGAGTCTCAAGTACATCTTCACTCAGCCTAATCTCAACCTCAGGCAAACTCAATGGGTCGAAATGATTCAAGAGTATAATCCGAGTATCGAGTATACTCCAGGCAAGGCCAATGTGATTGCTGACGCATTGAGCAGAAAGGCTTATTGCAACAGTCTGATTCTCAAGCCTTATCAACCCGAGCTTTGTGAAGCTTTTCGCAAGCTTAATCTGCAAATTGTTCCTCAAGGTTTCCTCGCCAACCTTGTAGTCTCTCCTACCTTGGAAGACCAGATTCGCCAAGCCCAGCTTCTTGATGGTATGGTGAAAAGGTGAAGATTGGGATTGCCAAGAGCCAACCCAAGTACAAGTGCTACTGCCTTGATGACAAGGATACTCTCTTCTTCGAGGATCGTATTGTTGTACCCAAAGGTGACCTCCGTAAAGTGATCATGAACGAGGCTCACAATTCTCTCCTCTCCATCCATCCTGGGAACACGAAGATGTATCAGGACCTCAAGCAGGCTTATTGGTGGACTCGAATGAAGCGCGAGATCGCTCAATTCGTGAACGAATGTGATGTCTGCAGAATAGTGAAGGCAGAACACCAAAGGCCAGCAGGTCTCCTCCAACCTCTTGCCATTCCAGAATGGAAGTTTGACCACATTGAAATGGACTTCGTGACTGGGTTTCCAAAGTCCAAGCGTGGCAATGATGCTATATTCATTGTCATCGACAACTCACTAAAGTGGCTCACTTTCTGCCTATCAAAGAGTCGATCACTGCAGCTCAATTGGTGGAACTCTATACCTCTCGTATTGTCTCTCTGCACGGTATTCCACAAGTGATCTCTTCAGACGGTGGCAGCATTTTTACCTTGAAGTTTTGGGATTCTTTTTAATAGGCCATGGGCACCAACATCCGCTTCAGCACAGCTTTCCATCCTCAAACTAGCGGTCAAGTCGAGCGTGTCAACCAGATTCTTGAAGATATGCTCAGGGCTTGTGTGATCTCCTTCGGCATGAAGTGGGAGGATTGTCTTCCTTATGCTGAATTATCCTACAACAACAGTTTTCAAGCAAGTTCGGGCAAGGCCCCATTTGAAATTCTGTATGGCAGGAAGTGCCGTACCCCTCTCAACCGGTCCGAAACCGTTGAACATCAGCTTTTGGGTAATGAATTAATCACAGAGGCAAAGGAAATGTGCAAAGTCATTCGTGATAACCTCAAAGCAGCCCAATCCCGCCAGAAGAGTTACTATGATAGTAAGCACCGTGATTTGGCTTTCGAGATCGGAGATCATATTTACCTCCGTGTCTCTCTTAGGAAAGGTACTCATCGCTTCGGTATCAAAGGGAAGCTTGCCCCTAGATACGTGGGTCCTTTCAAGATTATCAGCAAGAGAGGCGACCTCGCCTATCAACTCGAGCTTCCTTCAAACTTTGCAAATGTTCATGACGTGTTCCATGTCTCTCAGTTTCGAAAGTGCTTCAAGACTCCTGACCGCACCGTCAACTTCGAGGACATTGAGCTCCAAGAAGATCTCTCTTATCGTGAGCACCCAGTTGCTATTCTTGAAGAGACTGAACGCAAGACTCGCAACAAGTCAATCAAATTTCTCAAAGTCAAGTGGTCACACCATTCCGACCGTGAAGCTACCTGGGAACGCGAGGATCACCTCCGTTCTGAGTACCCGGCGTTCTTTCAGTCCTAGATCTCGGGACGAGATCCTTTCGTAGTGGTGGAGTGTTGTAACACTTCGGATGTAACTTTCCCAATTTGTCCTCCAACTCTTGCCGTTTCGGCATTAAGTTATTTTATTTTCTCGGGTTCGGGTCTTTGTCTCTGTGTGTTGTTATCGTTTTCATGCATCTCATATCATGTCATCATGTGCATTGCATTTGCATACGTGTTCATCTCATGCATTCGAGCATTTTCCCCGTTGTCCGTTTTGCATTCCGGTGCTTCGTTCTCCTCCGGTGGTCATTTCTAGCTTTCTTTCGTGTGTGGGGATTAAAATTTTCCGGATTGGACCGAGACTTGCCAAGCGGCCTTGGTTTACTACCGGTAGACCGCCTGTCAAGTTTCGTATCATTTGGACTTCGTTTGATACTCCAACGACCTCGTGTGTGTTGCAGCCCAACACCCTTCCAATTTGGCCCAAAACCCACCTAAGCCTTCTCCATCTTCTAGAGCGTTCGATCACGATCGCGTGGCCGAAAACCGCACCCAATTTGGACTCTCCTAGCTCCCCCTATGCCTATAAATATCTCCCCCATTCGAAATCACGGGTAAAATCCTAGTCGCCTCCCACCTCTCGCCGCCGGACGCGTCCGCTCGAGCCGGACACGTCCGACCCAGCAGCCGCCGCCACTACGTGTCCACCTCCGATTCGCCCGCGCGCAGCCCCACTTCGTCGCCGACCGCGCCGGCCCGCGGGGCCCGACTGCGGCCCTCCCGGCCCATTCGCGCGCGCCGCCGCCCGACCCTTCTCCTCCTCCCGCGCCGCTCGCCGTTCCCCGCCGCCACCGCGCCGGCGCACCGCCGCCGCAGCTCCGCCGCCCGCCGCCAAGGCCAATCTCGCCGGTGCCGGCCACCGCCTCCATCGCGCCGCCCTGGCCGGCAACCACTGCCGCCACCTCCGCCCTTCGTCGCCTCGGTCGCCGGTGCCCGTAGCCCCGGCGTCCTCTCCATCATCGTCTGGCAAGAACTCCGGCGGGCCCCGGCATCGAACCTCGTTTTGCGTGCAGATCCAGATGGGTGAACAGTAAACCCTAGGTCGTTTTTTTCTCCCAAGTCCCAAATTCTCAGATCCATTTGCTCCTGTTCGTAGCCTCGTAACTTTGCATCCGTAGCTCCGATTCATGCATATAGCATATCAAAATGTTCATCTCAGAGAGTACATCATTTCATTCAATTGCACCATTTTCATTTGAGTTCATATTGATGCCCAAAATGCTATTAGAAAAGGGCTACTTGAGATAATTGTCAGATCTGCTGCTCCATTTAGCCTTTTGTCATTTTTACCATGATTAATGTGTGCATGATAGTCCCTGATGTTCTACATATGTTTTGTTAAGGGTTTTGTCATCTTTCCAGAGGTGCAACCCATGAATTTTTGTGATGTGTGTGGTGACTAGAACAAGCTTGCAAAGTGGTGCACTTGTTAATTCTGATTTCAGGGACTTGGCAATTCCACTAAGTCCTTGATCTGTTTATCTCATGTTGTCATATGTTCATGTTGTTTCCTAGTGATCCGTGCCTCTTTTGAGGATGATTAGTAAGGATGTTTTGTTAATATTGTAGTGCTCTATCCATCCATGTCTTTGTTTGCAATTATGGAGCAACCTAGCTTGAGTCAACCGAGCTCTACTTTTGCTACTTTGTGAATCTGGACAGATTGTCAACTTGTTTGCAATTTTGCCGATGATGTTGTAGTTGATCCATGCATGCTATGCTATTGTTCTTGCCATGTCTAGATTGAATTTTGTGCCTTCTTGATGGATGTATGCTTATCTTGTCATGACTTGCTCCGTAGTGAGTGCATCGAGCTCGTAAACATGCCTACTTGAGTTATGTTTCAACATGTGCCAGTTTTCACTAAGGGACTTTTTTTAAGCTCTTTGAGTAGCTCCATGCCATGCGTTACTTTGCCATGTTCAGGTCCTGTAGCTTATAGTTTTGTTGCTTCGAAGAGTGTTATCTGATCTGAAATTCCAGACAAGTGTTAATTTCACAAAGTCTGAGATCTGTTTGTCATATGCATTTTTGCCATGCTTGTTTGAACATGTTAATGGATGAATTGGCCGTAGCTCAGTGCTAGACTTTTGTTAAGAATCTTGAATGCATCCCTTTCATGTATTTTTCTTCCTTGTTTGGGTGCTGAAGCATGTTCATCTCGTTGCATTTAGATGGCTACTTGCTGTAAATCGCAGACCGGTGTCATTTGAATCTCTTGCCATTTCCAAACCGTAACTCCTATTCCGGTGTTCTTTATATCGTTTTCAAGTGATTTCATCTCATATTTCCATTGGCACACTTGGATTTCCAAGTTGAGGCCAGGTTCATGCATCCCTTGTCAAATCTTGCATATGCATCCCGCATCGCATCCCGCATAGCATATCAGCTTTGCATCATATTGTTTGATCCTTGCACGTGGTTGATTGTGTCCTTGTTTCTTGTTTGTATTGTTTGGGTAGAGCCGGGAGACGAGTTCGCTAACGAGGAGCCCGTTGAGTTTGCTTCGAGGATCCAGTCAACTCTGACAACTGTGCAGGCAAGATGATCATACCCTCGAAATCACTACTATCTTTGCTATGCTAGTTTGCTCGCTCTTTTGCTATTCCATTGCTACGATGCCTACCACTTGCTTTCAAGCCTCCCAAATTGCCATGTCAAACCTCTAACCCGCCATGTCCTAGCAAACCGTTGATTGGGTATGTTACCGCTTTGCTCAGCCCCTCTTATAGCGTTGCTAGTTGCAGGTGAAGATTGAAGGCCGTTCCTTGTTGGAACATTTATTTACTTGTTGGGATATAATTATATTGCCATGTTATCTTAATGCATCAATATACTTGGTAAAGGGTGGAAGGCTCAGCCTCTCGCCTAGTGTTTTGTTCCACTCTTGCCGCCCTAGTTTCCGTCATATCGGTGTTATGTTCCCGGATTTTGCATTCCTGACACGGTTGGGTTATAATGGGAACCCCTTGATAGTTCGCCTTGATTAAAGCTTTTCCAGCAATGCCCAACCTTGGTTTTACCATTTGCCACCTAGCCTTTTTTCCCTTGGGTTTCCGGAGCCCGAGGGTCATCTTATTTTTGCCCCCCCCCGAGGGCTACGAGGGGCAACTCTGGGCTGGCCTACCCGACGTCTGGCTCATCTGAGTGTGCCCTGAGAACGAGATATGTGCAGCTCCTATCGGGTTTTGTCGGCACATTCGGGCGGTGTTGCTGGTCTTATTTTAACCTGTCGAAGTGTCTTGAATAACCGAGATACCGACTCTGATCGGAACGTCTTGGGAGGAGGTCTATTCCTTCGTTGACCGTGAGAGCTTGTCATGGGCTAAGTTGGGACTCCCCTGCAGGGATTTGAACTTTCGAAAGCCGTGCCCGCGGTTATGGGCAGATGGGAATTTGGTAATGTCTGGTTGTAGATAACTTGAACCTTAACTTAACTAAAATGAATCAACTGAGTGTGTTACCGTGATGGCCTCTTCTCGGCGGAGTCCGGGAAGTGGACACGGTGTTGGAGTAATGTTTGCGCATGTTGCTCTCTAGTTTCTCGCTCGCGCTTTGCCTCCTCTTCTCGCTCTCTTTTGCGAATAAGTTAGCCACCATATTTGATAGTCGCTTGCTCCAGTTCCACTCATATTCACCTTACCTTGCCTATAAGCTTAAATAGTCTTGATCGCGAGGGTGCGAGATTGCTGAGTCCCTATGGCTCACAGGTTACTATTACACCAGATGCAGGGCCTGATGATTCCAGTCCAGGAGATGCGCTTGAGCTCAAGTGGGAGTTCGACGAGGACTCTCAACGTTACTATGTTTCCTTTCCTGATGATCAGTAGTGGTGCCTAGTTGGGGGTCATTGGGACCGTGTCGCATGTTGGGTTATCTTTTATTTTGGCGCCGTAGTCGGGCCATGAGTGTTTCGATGATGTAATGTTATTTATGTACTTGATTGACGTGGCGAGTGTAAGCCAACTATGTTATCTCCCCTTTATTATTCATATTACTTGGGATGTTTTGAAGATTGCCTAACTTGCGACATATGCCTTCAATGCGATTATGCCTCTAAGTCGTGCCTCGACACGTGGGAGATATAGTCACATCGAGGGTGTTACACCGTACCACCTACATCCCCTACATCTGCTAGTCTACCGCTGTAAGAGTTCGCACGACTTAGTCAACTATGCTAGAGCCCATAATAGCTTGTGGCTGCACACAGAAGTTTCTAGCATGAATAATCTCATGATCCCTTTAAGCCTGGGTGGCGGTCCATAAAGAAAAACAGGCAATCCTGGAATACCTAGGTACCTCAATCCACCCAGATATGTGTTTGAGTTGCCACCTTAAATAAACCTTTAATTAACAATCTCACATCTTTCATGGATACACTCACCCAATCCACGTCTACTAGCAAAGCATGGCATAATAAGCAAACGTAGAAGTAACTCCCAAAGGTTTGATAATAAACTGGTAATAGGTACTACCTCAACTACTTCCCAAACCCATAATTTAATTAGACCCTAATCATGCAATGTGTAAGGATTGATCTAATGCAATAAAACTGGGTAGAGAGAAAAACATGATCAAAGTGTTACTTGCCTTGCTGATGGTCCGGGAAACCTAGCGATTCGAAGTAGCAAGCGGCACACTCCGGGTACTCTATAAGTTGGTTAAACGGAAAGAGGGTTTCAAAATGAAACTCCAGGCACTTGAATCGCCTGATTCCGATAAACGAGCGAAAAGTTAGACTAAAATGAAAATCGGATCAGAAATCACGATCAGAAAAATCGCGGATTTAATCCGAGAAAAAGAAAAACGACAAACAGTTTAACGAACGGACGTTCGTTAACTGAGTCTAAATGAAGAATGCGTTCGTTAAAACGAACGAACGAGCGAATGCTCGCTAATTATCCTAAACCAAAAAAAACCGATCCAAAGAAAAAAAAACGACACTAAAAAAACCGAACGAAAACCGGCGAAAACCGAACGAAAACCGGCGGGTCAACCTCGGCGACTCGACGGCGAGACGGGCGGCGGCGGCTCCGGCAAGGCGGCGGCATCGGCGGCGGCGGGGTCCGGCGGGGCGGCGCGGGGCGGTGGCGGCGAGGAAGGCGGCGACGGCGCGGCGAAAGGCGTCGGCAGCGTCGGCGTCGGGCGCGGCGGCGGCGGCGCGGGCGCGGGGCTCGGGGCGGGCGGCGGCTAGGGTTTCGGCCCGGGATGGGCTGGCGGCTTACAAAGGCTAAGGCCTGAAGGAGTCTGGGCCTAGCACAGCCCGTAGGTCGGTTCGGACGTTTTTTTAAATACTTACGCTCGGAAAAAAACTAAAGGACTACTAAACGGACTCCAAAAATCCTAAAATAACTTTTCCCCGGCTTCTAAAATCAAGCCGCACAGGATGAACATTTATTTGGGGCCTAAATGCAATTTTGAAAAACACGCATTTTCCTAAATTCAAATAAAATAGCAAATAAAACCAAATAAAACCTTAAATGATTTTTTTATTAAATCCTCAATATTTCTTTATTTTGGGAAAGTCATTTTATTCCCTCTCTCATATTTTTGTAATAGAAATAATTGAAGATAAAATAAATAAAATCAAAATATCCTATTTTCAAAATTTGAGACAACTCAAATATGAAAATAACGAAATCCCCAACTCTCTCCGAGGGTCCTTGAGTTGCGAAAAATTTCTAGGATCAACCAAAATGCAATAAATATGATATGCAATGATGATCTAGTATATAACATTCCAAATTGAAAATTTGGGATGTTACATGAGGGCTTTGCTGAAATGATTAGACCTATCTTTTTGCGTATGCGATTAACTGATATGCTTAAAATGAATCCTTATGCTAAGTACATGAAAGATATTGTTACAAATAAAAGAAAGATACCGGAAGCTGAAATTTCCACCATGCTTGCTAATTATACTTTTAAGGGTGGAATACCTAAGAAACTAGGAGATCCAGGAGTACCCACTATACCATGCTCCATTAAAAGAAACTATGTTAAAACTGCTTTATGTGATCTTGGAGCCGGTGTTAGTGTTATGCCTCTCCCTTTATATCGTAGACTTGATTTGAATAAGTTGACACCTACTGAAATATCTTTGTAAATGGCTGATAAATCAACTGCTATACCTGTCGGTATTTGTGAGGATGTACCGGTTGTAGTTGCAAACGTTACTATTTTAACGGACTTTGTTATTCTTGATATTCCTGAGGACGATAGCATGTCTATTATTTTGGAAGACCCTTTTTGAATATTGCAGGGGCTGTTATTGATTGCACTAAAGGCAATGTCACTTTTCATGTTAATGGTAATGAGCATATGGTACACTTTCCGAGGAAACAACCTCAAGTTCATAGTATCAACTCTATTGGAAAAATTCCATCGATTATACTTGGAGGTTTTGAATTTCCTGTTCCCACTGTCAAGAAGAAATATGATATTCTTATTATTGGGGATGTGCATATCCCCGTTGAGGTAACATAGTGTTATTCGAAATTTCTCCGGTTCCATGTTATTCGGAATGAGTTCGTTAAAAAGACTTGATCAACCTTGTTAGTGGATTCCTTTTGATGAGCATGAGATGGATGAAACTAGAAGGCACGACCTTCTGTACCCTCCTTTTACTTTCTGTTATTTATATTAAATAGAATAAAAATAGTGTTTTCTGTCTGTTATCTGATTATCCATGCAATATAAAAATACCCTGAAAATAAAAGTTCTCCAAATGCCCTGAAATTTAAATATGTTTTTTTCTAGAATATTTGAGAATATTTGGCACTCAGAACACTGCAGGGGGGTCATCCACTTGGCCAAGAGGGTGGAGGGCGCGCCCTACCCCCCTAGGCGCGCCCCCTGCCTCGTGCGCCCATGGTGGCTCTCCTCCACTTATCCTTTCACCCACACACTCCTTCTTCCTCCCCCAAACATGAATATCCAGCTCAAACCCGAGTCCAAGCTCATTTTGCTGCCATTTTCGATCTCCTTGCTCAAAGCACCTGTCATAAAACTGCTTGGGGAGATTGTTCCCTGGTATGTGACTCCTCCATTGGTCCAATTAGTTTTTGTTCTAGTGCTTTATTCATTGCAAATCTTTGCTGCCTAGGTGACCATGTTCTTGAGCTTGCATTTCAAATTTATATGGTCAAAAATAGTTTTGATGCATGATATAGGCTCTAGGCACTTGTAGGAGTAGTTGCTATCAATATTATTGAGTTTGGTTTACTTTTATTTTGAAGTTACTAAAAATTTCAGAATTTTTTAGAAAACAATGAAGAGACTTTTGAGGGGCTCATCGAGCCGAAGCTCGAAGGAAAAGGCACAGAAGCCCAAATATAATCTGCCTCGCACCGCGGAGGTTCAGTCGTGTGAATGGCCTTTCGATGATTTCTTGAGAGCAGCTGGGATTTATGAAGATTTTTATGAATTGGCTACGAATGCAGGCCTCACCGCTTTCCTCCACGACTAACGCGATCAGTATCTCTTACTCACAAATATCTTTGTGCAAAACTTTCATTTCGATTCTAGGAGCTCACCACCTATGGTGGAGTTTTATTTATATGATGAGCATAAGGAGATGTCACTTTATGATTTTGTCGGGTTTGTTTGGTCCCTTTCGAGGGCACGACAGAGGAACCACATCGCAGCGATGTGGATGGGTTTATTGATATCACCACTATAGGGGAAACGAGGAAGGTTTCCGATGCACGAATCACTAGCATACATTTTCCTACTTTACACTATTTTGTAATATTTGCTAGTCGTTGCTTAATTGGTCGCGGAAACTATGGAAACCTTAGTGTTCCTGATATTATTATTTTGCTCCATGGTTTATTCAGTGATAACTCTGTTAGTATGGGCGGCATTATTGCTAAACGGTTAAGTCTGTACTGTACAAAGGGCCCCATCTTTGGAGGCATCTATGTTTCACGCCTAGCTGCACATTTTAACATACCTATTAGGCATTATGAAAAGGAAGAAAAAGTGTTGCCTCATGTTTATTTAGATTATAAGAGTATGCTGGCACATGATTTTATTGTTAAGAATAGGGAAGGAGAGCCTAAATAGAAATTGTTCTTTGATAAACATCATCCTGAGACTATTACCCTGCCTGCTCCTTCCTTGTTTGATTTATCTGCAGGCCAGTACCTTGTTCCGTTAGAGGCTATTCACGCCTATCAGAACCCTACGTCAGCCACAGAGCCAGAGCTGAAACCACAAGTTGATCCTCCACGACAATCTAATTACCAGTGGGATCCGGAGATGATTGCGAACCAGTGGCAATCGGAGTCTTCTTCTTCGTAGTACGACCCCAACTTTTACTATGGATATCCGCCAGGACAGCCGTGGCCATAGACCAACTTAGGCCAAAAGCCTAAGCTTGGGGGAGTACGTATTTCTCACCGACATTACATTTATGTTCGCACACTCATTACTAGATGTCGGTGCTCATACTTTTTCATTGTATCATCCATGCTAGTTTATTTCCTTTTTATGCTCTCTTCTTGTGTGTTTGATAAACCTTAAGAAAAATCAAAAAAATTAGTTGTAGCTTTTAATTAGTTTACTTTCCATGCTTGTAATAGTAATTAAAAAGAAAACCCAAAAAGATTTCCTGTTCTTCTTTTACTTGTTGGGAGCTCTCCCATGTAAATAGTTTTATTTCTTTTCTCTTCTTTGGGGGTCGATAGGAGAAGACCATAATTAAATTGTTGATGTGGCTCTTATATGCATTATTATTGATTTGACAAAAGAGCCCATATTGCCTTGTCTTCTCCTGTTTATTGAATGCTTGCAGATTCCAGCTTAGTCCAATGCATGTGCACTATTATTATTATCCACATCGTTCGATCGTGCATGTGAAAGGCAATAATGATGATTATATGACGAACTTATTGAGATGAGAAAAGCTGGTATGAACTCGACCTCTCTTGTTTTTGTAAATATGATTAGTTCATCGTTCCTGATTCAGCCTATTATGAATAAACATGTTTGCAATGACAACTAGAGATCATAGTTTATTATGCCATGCTTGATTAGCTAGGAGCTTATAATGGTTTACCTTGCGTGCCAACATGCTATTAAAATGGTTGTGATGTGGTATGATAGGGTGGTATCCTCCTCTGAATGATTTAAGTGACTTGACTTGGCGCATGTTCACGCATGTAGTTGAAACAAAATCAACATAGCCTTCACGATATTTATGTTCATGGTGGATTATATCCTACTCATACTTGCATTCGGTGTTGATTAATTTTAATGCATGTTCATGACTGTTGTCGCTCTCTAGCTGGTCGCTTCCTTGTCTTTTGCTAGCCTTCACCTGTACTAAGTGGGAATACTACATGTGCATCTAACTACATAAACCCTAAAGTTATTCCATACGAGTCCACCATACCTACCTATATACGGTATCTACCTATCGTTCCAAGTAAATTTGTATGTGCCAAACTCTAAACCTTCAAATAAATATCATGTTTTGTATGCTTGAATAGCTCATATATCAACCAGGGCTGTCTGTATCTTCCATGTTAGGCGGGTTATTCTCATGAGGAGTGGACTCCGCTCCTCACTCATGAGAAAGTGGCTGGTCACCGGGATGCCCAGTCACATGCTTTATGCAAATCAAATCAAAATAATTGCAAAGAAAACTCCCCCTGGGACTCTTGTTAGTTGGAGGCACTTGTTTCGAGCAAGCCATGGATTGATGCTTGTTGGTGGAAGGGGGAGTATAAACTTTACCATTTTGTTTGGGAACCGCCTATAATGTGTGTAGCATGGAAGATATCGCCATCTCTTGGTTGTTATGTTGACAATGAAAGTATACCGCTCAAAATATTATTCACCTCTATTTCAAAACCGAGCTCTAGCACCTCTACAAATCCTTGCTTCCCTCTGCGAAGGGCCTATCTATTTACTTTCATGTTGAGTCATCATCTTCTTATTAAAAAGCACCAGTTGGAGAGCACCGCTATCATTTGCATTCATTACTGTTAGTTTACATTGAGTATAACTTGACTGGATCTCTTTTACCAGGAATTACAATGTCTAGTCAGTCCTTGATCTTTAAAGGTGCTCTGCATTTATGTTTTGCGGTCCCGAAAAGGGCTAGCGAGATACCATCTTGTTATATCATATTTTGATTGTTTTGAGAAAGTGTTTTCATCCGAGATTTATTATTATTGCTCGCTAGTTGATTATGCCATTGATATGAGTAAACTTGAGACCTAAGCGTTATTGTGAATGTGGTTAGTCATAATCTTTGCTAAAAACTTGAATGCTGGCTTTACATATTTACAACAACAAGAGCAAACAGAGTTTGTAAAAGTTTTTCTTTATCACTCTCCGTTTATCAACTGAATTGCTTGAGGACAAGCAAGGGTTTAAAGAGTTGGCTTACAATCGCCACTTCACACAAATACAACTTAAACATACAGTATCCAGAATACAATCAAGGTCCGACTATGGATCCAAAATAAAAGAAGACAACCCCAAATGCTAGATCCCCGATTGACCCGACTGGGCTCTGATATGTCTCCGTCGTATCTACTTTTCCCAACACTTTTGTCCTTGTTTTGGACTCTAACTTGCATGATTTGAATGGAACTAACCCGGACTGACGCTGTTTTCAGCAGAATTACCATGGTGTTATTTATGTGTAGAAACAAAAGTTCTCGAAATGACCTGAAACTTCACGGAACAACTTTCTGGAAATAATAAAAAAACCTTGCAAAAGATGAAGGCAGGGGGCCCACCACCTGTCCATGAGGGTGGGGGGCGCCTGCCCCCCTAGGGCGCGCCCCTACCTCATGGGCCCCCTGGAGCTCCTCCGACCTCAAATCCAACTCTATATATTTGGTCTCGGGGAGAAAAGAAATCAGGGAGAAGGATTCATCGCGTTTTACGATACGGAGCCACAGCCAAGCCCTAAAGCCTCTCGGGAGGGCTGATCTGGAGTTCGTTCGAGGCTCCGAAGAGGGGAATCCGTGCCGGGGTTTCTGATCCACGGACACCTATGGGACCGACGGACCGGGTCCCTTTCGGTTCGGCGGGGGGCGGAGGTTGCGCAAAGAGCAGATCGAGGCGAAACACGCGGGCGGTTGGTCGTGCGAAGGGCGAATCGAGGCGAAGCACGCGAGCGATTTACCCAGGTTCGGGCCGCACGGATGCGTAAAACCCTACTCCTGCTTTGTGGTTTGGTATTGATTTCTAGCTCGGGAGCGCGGAGTGCTACAGTACACACCGGCGGCTAGCAAGACCGAGCGTGAGTGTTCGAAGTGGCTCCCTCCCCCCCCCCTCATTGCACTCGGGCCTCCTTTTATATGCTCAAGGGGTTACCGACATAACAACGGACGTAAAGGGCAAAAATGGAAAAGGTGCCGAGGATAGGCACAGCTAGGTGCTGTAGTAGGCACAGCTATCTGCTACAGTGTTATCGAACCTAACCCTGACGGCAGGGGACAAGGGCATTAAATGCCCGTCTGTGTCGCCTAAACAGTATCGAGAGGGACCGCTAGGGACGCCACCGTTTGCCATGATGGTTATCTTGCCAGCGCCTGCTCGCCACCACGCGCCCCTAGCTGCACGGCCTCCCGCCACGTGTGCTCGGGAGAGCGACACGTGGGAGGGTGTGCTGGAGCGTGGGCTCGGAGAGGCGGTTCGCCGCGGCCAGCGCCTTGCCGCGTTCGTCGTCTTGTCGCGCCCGGGAGCTTGTCGCTCGCCGGGTCTTGCCAGGGCGCGTAGCGCGCCGTAGCGAGTTCCTTGAAATGCCTCGAGTGGACTTCCCGGCAAACTCCTCTTGCCGGGGTCTCGAGGTGCTTTTGATAGCCTTCCCGTCAAGCTCCTCTTGCCGGGGCCTTGGTTTGCCTTCCCGGCAAGCTCCTCTTGCCGGGGCCTTGTTTTGAGTACTTTGTTCTTGAATGGTCTTTGAAGTAGCCGCGGAGGGTCTTGGCGGTCACCCGGCAAGCCTTGCCGCGGGGATGCTGCGACTGCCCGTGCACAAGTTCGGGATACTAGGGTACCCCTACTCTAGTACACCGACAGGAGCCCCCGGCCCTGGGCCAGACACGGTGCCGAGCGCTGTTGGGCCAGGCCCAAAACAGTGCACTGGCACGCGCGGCCTAGGACACGCCGCATATCTCTCCGCTTCCACCGCGCACGCCCAGAACGGCACGCGTCAAACGCGGCGTCGTGGGCGACGTGGGCGGCGCGCGTGGGGCTAAGCCCCGCGAGCCTGCATCAGGCCATGATGAAGGGGATGGTTCACGCCCTCCTCCTCAAACGGAGGTAGGTGGGAGGGCGTGGTGCATTTACTGGACGGGGCCGGTGCGCGGTTTCCGAGGCGCCCACTCCCCGCGATCACGGGGTAGGGTGAGGCCGTCTCATTCATCGCTTCGGTCCCGCATTCTCGCCACGCGGCTCCCATGCGTTTGGGATCGCGGACGGTGGAAGTGGGAAACTGGGCCGCCGGGAGCGGGGGCAGCGGGTTGGCCCCGACTCCTCGCCCTCCTCACGCCCTGATTCGCCGAGCGGGGCGGCTGAGCCCCCACCTCGCTCCTTTATAAAGAGCGGGAGGGGAGCACGGAAGCCCGCACTCTCCCATCTCCTCCTTTCTTCAGCTTCTGCTCCCCTTTCTCTCATCCGCCATGGAGAAAGGGAATCCTGGCCCTTCATCTGTGGCGGCGAGGGTCGCCGGCAGACAGCGCACCCCTTCCTCTCCCGCACCCCTGGTGGCAGGGCCGGCCACAAGGGGAAGAGGGAGGGGGCGAGGTCGTGGACGAGGTCAAGGATGAGCTCAAAGCGCTCGGGGAAGAGGCGGACGGGGCGGCGCGCCAGCTCCGCCTCCACCGGCGGCTCCCCTCCCGACGGTGGTCCATATAGGGGACGATCCTTGCGAGTTCTTCGTCAGGCTGCGCCGGGTGCCTCATCGTCGCCTCCGCCTTCCAGCTCCGTTTGCGAGTGCGATGGAGTCGGACCCGCCCAAGACACTGAGGCTGCACATGAGGGCCTGTGGGATCAGCGGCACGCGGGTCCGCGTTGTATTCCCAGCCCCTAATGTGATGTATCTTGATCGAGGGTGGAAGACGTTTCACACGTATTGACAGCCTGATGGGGGGGGCTCACCCTCCATTTTAAGTTGTTGGAGGGCGATCTCCTCTCCGTCAAGGTCTTCGGGTGCTTCGGCACTCGGGCAAAGTGCTGCGTGGACAGCTCCTCCGATAGCGAAGGCTCCTCCTCGAGCGAGAGTGACGAGGAGGGGAGCGATAGCGACGATGAGGGTAGCGGGCGGCGGGATCGTGGGTCCGACTAGGTGTCGGGCGCCGCTCCGCGCGGCACCGGTGACCCCGTCATCCGTGTCGCCGGCTCCTTGAACTCCCCGGGGGCGTCTCCTTGGGCGGCTGGCGTAGGGAGGCTGCGGAAGGGGAAGAGGGCTGGCGACAAGGCTGTCAGGTCGGAGTACGAGGGCGTGGTGCCCTCGACAGCGTGCTGACGTCCTGCCGCCCCGTCTTCGAGCCCCGCTTCCGGCGTCGCCATCACCGTCAAGCCCTCGGTCGGCCCCCCGGGATGTTCTCTTGGTGTCTTCTGGCACCTGTAGCTCGCCTAGGCGCCCCTTTCCCCCTATTCGCCTCCTTGACCTACCTCCTGAAAAGAGGGACAGGAAAGGGATTACGGGCACCTTATCTTTTTAATATGTAAGCCCTCGGGCCTTAACTGCATTTAAAACTTGTAATCCTCTCATTCATGTTTTTCATCCTCTTTGGACTGTACCTGAGTGGGATGTTTTTTAATGAAAGGGCGATGTTTGCCGGGTTATTTGTCTCGCGGGTTGAACCCACGCCAAGGAGCGAATCCTTGGTATCCATCGGACAGACATTTCTTCACCCGACAACAGGCCCTGCCGCCTTCCCACGTCGATCGACCTTTCTCATGCCCTTGGCGGAGGCGGGAACGAGGTGGGTGCGGCCCCCTCGTTTCACCCCTTTGCTGCTGCGACTACGACCAAGCCTGGCCCTAGGAACGCGCTCCAGGGCCTAGAGTCGAGGGAGTACGGCAGTTTTCGGGAAGAAACGCAGTTTCGCATTCCCCAGTCCATAAGAGAGTGCATGATGAGGGATGAAAAACTTATCTGATATCGCAACCCTCGGCAACTCTGGCTTTGCCGTGGTGAATCTTGGTACCCGCGGCCCCCGGCAATACTGGCTTGCCGGGGCTCAGGCGCTGGCGCGCCCTTCTTCTCCTTTTCGTCCTCAAGCGGTCTGGCCAGAATATGCGAGCCCTGCGAACGAAGGAAAAGCAAAGGGACGGACACTCGACCTCTAAGCTAGGGGTTAGGCGCTATTAGGCACTATCGACCCTAACCAAGGACGAGACTCAACCTAGCATGCATGCTATAACCCCGGGGTGATCAGCGCTTCATTTACTGGTGCTCAGGGTCTGCGCCTGGCTCTGTACAAAGGATTACATGCAAAAGCGGCAAGACTTGTACAGAAAGGTGGTTGCCGGGCAGGGCCCGACAACCGCGCCTTACGGGTAAAACTTACGAAGATGCTCGATGTTCCAGGAGTTTCTCACTGGTAGGCCATCTTCGGTCTCAAGACGGGCAGCGCCAGGCCTTGTGACTCACTTCACCCGGTAAGGGCCTTCCCACTTCGGCGTCAACTTGTTGGAATTCATGGCCGACTGAACGCGCCGAAGAACAAGGTCGCCTTCCTCGAGACTCCTGGCATTGACTCTGTGGCTATGGTAGCGGCGCAGAGCTTGCTGGTAGCGAGCAGCTCGCACAGCAGCCTGGAGACGATCTTCCTCAAGGAGCAGCGCGTCATCTTGCCGCAGCCGCTCTTGCTCAAGCTCATCGTAAGCGAGCACTCGAGGTGACCCGTATACGAGTTCCGTGGGGGTAACTGCCTCTGCTCCATAGACTAGAGCAAAGGGGGTCTGTCCAGTGGCTCGATTTGGCGTCGTTCTGATCGACCAAAGAACCACCGGTAGCTCCTCGATCCAGTTTCTTCCGCATTTGTGCAGCCTGTCGAAGGTTCTGGTCTTGAGCCCGCGCAGCACCTCGGCGTTTGCCCTCTCCGCTTGACCATTGCTTTTCGGGTGAGCAACAGAAGCAAAGCAGACCTTGGCACCGAGATCTTGGACGTACTGCATGAAGGTGTGGCTCGTGAATTGTGTGCCGTTGTCGGTGATTATCCGGTTAGGGATCCCGAAGCGGCAAACAATCGACCTGAAGAACTTGACGGCTGACTGTGCGGTCACCTTCCTCACTGGTTCCACTTCCGGCCACTTTGTGAACTTGTCGATTGCCACGTACAAGTACTCAAAGCCCCCGACAGCTCGGGGGAAGGGGCCGAGGATGTCGAGCCCCCAGACCGAAAATGGCCAGGATAAAGGGATCGCCTAGAGAGCTTGAGCTGGCTGGTGTATCTTCTTGGAATGGAACTGGCACGCTTCACACTTGGTTACTTGTGCAGTTGCATCCTGGAGGGCTGTTGGCCAGAAGAAACCTTGCCGGAACGCTTTGCCGACAAGTGCTCTTGCGCCAATGTGGTGACCACATATGCCTCCGTGTATCTCTGCCAACAGCTCTTGTCCGTCTTCCCGGGGAATACACCTCAATTTCACACCATTGAGTCTTCTTCTGTACAGTGTCTTGTCGACGAACTGGTACATACTTGACTGTCGGGCTACTCTTTCGGCTTCTTCTGGCTCTTCGGGAAGTTCTCCTGTCTGAAGGAAACGGACAATCTGCTGCGCCCATGTTGGAGCCTGTGGCTCGACAACAAGGACTAAAGGAAAATCCGCTGCTGCGGGAACATCCGCTTCTACGGTGAGAAGTTGTGTTTCTGCCGGAGCTTGACGTTCCCCAACAAGCTTGTTGGGGCAAGACTTGTCGAGAGCTTCTGCTTCAACGGAACAAGCCCCAAGGCTTGCCGGAGCAGACTGCTCCTCAGCGCCTTCGACGTTGATCTTAGGGGCCTTCCTGGCGGCGGCTTCGGGAAGCTCTGCCGGCAGACGGTCACCAGGAATCAACTTCCTCTTCTTGCTCTGTCCAGTTGATGGTGTTACGGACGGTTGAGTCAGCTTGAGCACAAAGGTCCCTGGTTCCACAGGTAACTTAAGTGCGGCACACTTCGACAGGCTATCTGCAATGGCGTTCCGAGTTCTTGGAACGTGCTCCATTTGCAGGCCGTCAAAGCGCTCTTCCAGCTTTCTCACTTCGTCAACGTAAGCTTCCATCAACGGACTATGATAATTCTTGTTTACTTGGCGGACGACAAGCTGTGAGTCACCCCTGATAATGAGCTTCTTGATCCCAAGGTCTGCCGCGATCCGGAGACCGGCAAGCAATCCCTCATACTCTGCAGTATTGTTTGTTGCTTGCTCCTTGGGAAAGTGCATCTGGACTATGTACTTGAGGTGCTCTCCGGTGGGTGCGATAAGCAGCACACCAGCGCCGGCGCCCTGCAGCGAAAAGGAACCATCAAAGTACATCAGCCACTCTTTGCTTGCTTCCTTGTCGGGGATGCTCGTTTCTGGAATTTCTTCATTTGGCGTTGGCGTCCACTCTGCTATGAATTCTGCCAATGCTCGGCTCTGGATAGTTGAAGTGCTTTCGAACTTGAGGCCAAAGCTTGACAGTTCCAGTGCCCACTCAACAATCCTGCCTGTCGCTTCGGGATTCTGCAGTATCCTCTTCAGCGGAAAGCGAGTGACGACTGTGATCTCATGCGCTTGGAAGTAATGGCGCAGCTTTCTCGAGGCCATGAGAAGGCCGAAAAGCAATTTCTGCACACCAGAATACCTTGACCTAGCCCCCTGCAGGAGGGAACTGACAAAGTAAACTGGGCACTGCACCATTCTCCTCCGTGTCTCCTCGGGCATCTGCGCAGATCCATCTTTGTCGGGACCAGAGCTTGTCGGGGAAGCCCCCTGCTTGTCACCGGGTGCGCTTGCCGTGGTTGCTGGCTCATCATCTGCCTCCCTCTCTGCTACTAGCGCAGCACTAACCACTTGATTGGTCGCCGCTATGTACAGCAGCAACTTCTCTTGTGGCTTAGGTGCGACAAGTATTGGAGGGGAGGACAGGTATCTCTTCAGGTCTTGCATCGCATCCTCCGCTTCCGGAGTCCATTTCATTGGACCTGCCTTTTTCAATAGTTTGAAAAACGGCAGGGCGCGCTCAGCCGACCGAGAGATAAACCTGCTGAGAGCAGCCACGCAACCGGCAAGTTTCTGCACATCCTTGACGCGCCTTGGTGCTTCAATCTGCTCGATGGCCTTGATCTTGTCGGGATTGGCTTCAATTCCCCGCTGAGATACGAAGAACCCGAGAAGCTTGCCGGATGGAACTCCAAACACACACTTCTCTGGGTTGAGGTTGAGGCTGATCTTGCGCAGATTTGCAAAGGTCTCGTCTAGATCTTGAATCAGGGTTGCTCTGTCCTTGCTCTTGACCACTATATCATCCATGTAGGCTTCCACATTTCTGCGTATTTGTGGCTCAAGGGAAATATGGACTACTCTTGCAAATGTCGAACCAGCATTTTTTAATCCGAAAGGCATCCGTACGAAACAGTACATGCCACATGGAGTAATAAATGCAGTCTTCTCCTCATCCTCTTCTGCCATGAAGATCTGATGATATCCTGAGTATGCGTCAAGAAATGAAAGCAAATCACATCCGGCTGTGGAGTCAACAATCTGGTCGATGCGCGGCAAAGGAAATGGGTCCTTGGGACAAGCTTTGTTAACATCGGTAAAATCGATACAAAGCCTCCATTTCCCGTTTGCCTTGCGCACGACTACAGGATTGGCCAACCACGTGGGATGGAGCACTCCTCTGACAAGGCCTGCTGCTTCCAGTTTCTTGATTTCTTCTGCAACGAACTCTTGGCGCTCCACTGCCTGCTTCCTGACTTTATGCTTGACGGGCCGCGCATGGGGACAAACGGCAAGGTGGTGCTCAATCACTTTCCTGGGAACACCGGGGATGTCAGACGGCTGCCATGCAAACACGTCGACATTCGCCCGCAGGAAAGTAACGAGCGCGCTTTCCTATTTAGGGTCAAGCGTGGCACTGATGGTGAAGGTACCACCAGCGCCGTCCACCTTGGTGGATACCTTCTTCGTCTCTGGCGGAGCCGCCATCGTCTTCTTGCACTTGCCGGTGGAGCTCGATGGTGCGTCCTCGACGGCAGCGCAGCACTCCGAAGAGGTGCGCTTGCCGGAGTGGGCATCAGAGCTCTTGCCGGGCTTGGTCTTGCCGGTGGAGCACGATGGTGCGTCCTCGACGGCAGCGCAGCACTCTGAAGAGGCGTGCTTGCCGGAGTGGGCACCAGAGCTCTTGCCGGACTTGGTCTTCTTCCCCCCGGGAGCTTCAGCGGCAAGTGGGTTGCGGTCTGCCGTGGCTGCTGCTTCCCGGTAGATCTTGTCGGCACAGATAAGAGCATCCTTCTTGTCACCAGGGACAGAAATGACGCTTATCGGGCCTGGCATCTTCAGTATGTTATAGGCGTAGTGAGAGGCCGCCATGAACTTGGCGAGTGCTGGACGGCCAAGTATCCCATTGTAGGGCAATGGGATATCGGCAACGTCGAATGTGACCTTCTCAGTCCTGAAGTTGAGCTCGCTGCCAAATGTCACCGGCAGCGTGACTTTCCCCTTCGGCTTGCTCCTTCCCGGATTGATTCCTTGGAATGTGCCGGTCTCTTCGAGCTCGCTGTCAGGGATCTGGAGTTTTCGGAGTACAGCGGAGGAGATCAGGTTTAAGCCGGCCCCGCCGTCAACTAGCATCTTGGTGACCTTGAGGTTGCGGATAGGTGGTGATACCAACATCGGCAAACACCCGACCGCAGTCGTGCGGTCAGGGTGGTCCTCAATGTCAAAGATGATAGGCATGCTGGACCACTTCAGAAGCTTGCGCGATTCGATGGGTGGTTCTGCTGCATTGACTTCCCGCACCCACTGTTTGAGTTGGCGGTGCGAAGTATGCAGAGAAGCACCACCGTCAACGCACAAGACCTCTGTGGCTTTCTGAAACTCCTGCTCACTGGTCTCAACGTCAATCATGTCTTCGTCGTCATCGTCGTCTTCATTGTCGTCGCGGCCGCGGGGAGGTCTGTCTCCTTGCCGCTGCTTGGCCTTGCCGCGGCGTCCTTCCTGGCTGGTGTGCTTTTGGCCAGATTTCTCGGCACCCCCTTGGGCTCTCTCCTTGTCGCGCCGCTCGTACTCAGCCCTCTGTTGCTGGACAAGCTGCTCGACCTTCTTGCAGCTTTGGAGGTCATGGCCCTTGGTGCGGTGAATCTTGCAATATTGCTTGCCGGAGCCGTCCCGCTTGTCGGCGACCGCCACAGCCTGGTAGTTGGTGCACGCGGCAACTTCCTTGCCGGAGCTACCAACCGCAGCCTTCTTGGTGTCACCTTCATCGCCGGACTGCTCAACGACCAGCACCTCTTTGCCTCTCTTCTTCCTGTTGCGCCGCCGGCCTTTCTTTGCCGGGGCAGCATCCTCACTGTCAGATCCCTCTGCTCCAGTGCTTTCTCCGGGGAATTTCCTCCCTTCCTCAGCGCGCGCACACTTGTCGGCCAGGGCATATAGCTCGCTGACGCCCCGAATCTTGCACATCGCCATCTCCTCCCGCATCCTGCGGTTACGCACGTTCTGATGGAACACGCTGATTACCGCGGCAGGGTGGATGTTTGGGATGTTGTGGTGTACACGGCTGAACCTCTGGATATACTGGCGCAGGGGCTCTCCTTCCTTCTGGACGAGCAGATGTAGATCACTCTCTTGGCCATGGGGTTTGTGGCCGCCTGTGAAGGCGCCAACAAACTGATGGCACAAGTCTGCCCAGGAGGATACGGAGTTGTCCGGCAAGTGCATGAGCCAGGACCTGACGTTGGGCTTAAGCACCAGCGGGAAGTAGTTGGCAAGGATTTTGTCGTCCCGTCCCCCAGCAGCCTGCACCGCGATGGTGTAGATGCTGAGGAACTCCGACGGATGCAACTTGCCGTCGTACTTCTCTGGTACATCGGGCTTGAAGTTCTTCGTACTGGGCCACTGGACTTGCCGCAGCTCACGAGTGAACGCAGGGCAACCTACCGTGTACGGCAAGTCGCCTGGTTCCCCTGGCGCATGCACGTCAACAGAGGGCCCAGCGCGCTGGTCTGATTGGCGTTGCGCTTCTCTTCGGCGCTCGATGCGAGTACGAGCATCTTCCCGCTGTCGTTCTTGAAGGACTTGGCGCTGATCGCGACGAGCTCGCGGATCCGACGACGCGGTGGAGTCGCTGTCGAGGTGGATCCGGCGAGTCGGCGATCTTGGCCTTCGGGGCGGAGAGTGCACGGTGGTCGTACCCTCGCCAGCCTCGTCGCCACCGGCTCGCGCATGGCTGACTCGCTGCGGCTGCGGTGTGCCCGGCTGCCGAGGAGTGTCGCCGTTGGCGAAGCCGATGAGACTCTGGATAGTGGCCCTCCAGTCGTCGATCTTGTCCGCCGCTGGAGGGTAGTCTAGGAGTAGCTGAGCTCGCGCCAAGGCTTCGGCTGTGGTGGCGGGCGGCGGTAGCGAACAGTGCGAGGAGCGGGATATGCTTGGACTTCTAACCACGTTAGAAGGAGCAGTATCCCGTCCAGGCGACCGTGTGTCGCTCGCGCCGACTTGTTGACGTGCATGGCGGTCTTGAGCGCTCCGAGGTCCATCAGCGCGGTCTTGGTCTAGCGAGCGCATGGCACCGTGAGTACCATGACGCTGCCCGTCCCGCGCCTCCTGAGACGGGCGCGGTGCATGCACGGACGCCGAGGTCTTGGAGTGCGCCCGGTCGTTGTGAGAGCTGGCTACGCCGCGGACGGGCGGCGCAGCCTTGCCCTGGGACCTGGCAGCACCGCGAGTTCCCTCGTCGACGCGTGTTCCTCCGCCGGCGCCTGCCCCACCGGCCGTTTGCTCCGGCGGTGGCTGGCTCGGCGCGGACGGAGCGGCTGCCTCCGAAACCTTCTTCTTCGGCGGCATGTTGATGAAGATGATGAAGATCTAGCCCGCGAGAACGCCGGATCTGGTTCACACAACTTCGACGCCCCCTACCTGGCGCGCCAAAGATGCCGGGGTTTCTGATCCACGGACACCTATGGGACTGGCGGACCGGGTCCCTTTCGGTTCGGCGGGGGGCGGAGGTTGCCCAAAGAGCAGATCGAGGCGAAACACGCCGGTGGTTGGTCGTGCGAAGGGCGAATCGAGGCGAAGCACGCGAGCGATTTACCCAGGTTCGGGCCGCACGGATGCGTAAAACCCTACTCCTGCTTTGTGGTTTGGTATTGATTTCTAGCTCGGGAGCGCGGAGTGCTACAGTACACACCGGCGGCTAGCAAGACCGAGCGTGAGTGTTCGAAGTGGCTCCCTCCCCCCCCTCATTGCACTCGGGCCTCCTTTTATATGCTCAAGGGGTTACCGACATAACAACGGACGTAAAGGGCAAAAATGGAAAAGGTGCCGAGGATAGGCACAGCTAGGTGCTGTAGTAGGCACAGCTATCCGCTACAGTGTTATCGAACCTAACCCTGACGGCAGGGGACAAGGGCATTAAATGCCCGTCTGTGTCGCCTAAACAGTATCGAGAGGGACCGCTAGGGACGCCACCGTTTTCCATGATGGTTATCTTGCCAGTGCCTGCTCGCCACCACGCGCCCCTAGCTGCACGGCCTCCCACCACGTGTGCTCGGGAGAGCGACACGTGGGCGGGTGTGCTGGAGCGTGGGCTCGGAGAGGCGGTTCGCCGGGCCAGCGCCTTGCCGCGTTCGTCGTCTTGTCGCGCCTGGGAGCTTGTCGCTCGCCGGGTCTTGCCGTGGCGCGTAGCGCGCCATGGCGAGTTCCTTGAAATGCCTTGAGTGGACTTCCCGGCAAGCTCCTCTTGCCGGGGTCTCGAGGTGCCTTTGATAGCCTTCCCGGCAAGCTCCTCTTTCCGGGGCCTTGGTTTGCCTTCCCGGCAAGCTCCTCTTGCCGGGGCCTTGTTTTGAGTACTTTGTTCTTGAATGGTCTTTGAAGTAGCCACGGAGGGTCTTGGCGGTCACCCGGCAAGCCTTGCCGCGGGGATGCTGCGACTGCCCGTGCACAAGTTCGGGATACTAGGGTACCCCTACTCTAGTACACCGACAATCCGTCGCCATCGACATCATCAACCATCCTCCATCACAAATTTCATGATGCTCACCGCCGTGCGGGATTAATTCCATCGTAGACTTGCTGGACGGTGATGGGTTGGATGGGATCCATGATGTAATCGAGTTAGTTTTGTTAGGGTTTGATCCCTAGTATCCACTATGTTCTGAGATTGATGTTGCTATGACTTTTCTTTGCTTAATGCTTGTCACTAGGGCCCGAGTGCCATGATTTTAGATCTGAACCTATTATGTTTTCATAAATATATGAGAGTTCTCGATCCCATCTTGCAACTCTATAGTCACCTATTACGTTTTATGAGCCGTTAACCTCGAAGTGAAAATAATTGGGATACTTACCGGTGATGACCGTAGTTTGAGGAGTTCATGTATTCACTATGTGTTAATGCTTTGGTCCGGTACTCTATTAAAAGGAGGCCTTAATATCCCTTAGTTTCCATTAGGACCCCGCTGCCACGGGAGGGTACGGCAAAAGATGTCATGCAACCACTAAGCATATATGGTGGCCAACATACGCAAATGAGAGCGAGAAGCAATGCGACGGTCGTGAACTAGAAGTGATCAAGAAGTGATCCTGAAACTACTTATGTTCAAGCATATCACAAGAACCGTGTTCACTTCCCGGACTCCGCCGGAAAGAGACCATCACGGCTACACACGCGGTTGGTGCATTTTAATTAAGTTAAGTTTCAAGTTCTCTACAACCGGATATTTACAAATTCCCATCTGTCCATAACCGTGGGCACAGCTTTCGAAAGTTCAAACCCTGTAGGGGTGTCCCAACTTAGCCCATCACAAGCTCTCATGGTCAACGAAGGATATTCCTTCTCCCAGGAAGACCTGATTAGACTCGGAATCCCGGTTACAAGACATTTCGACAATGGTAAAACAAGACCAGCAAAGCCGCCCAATGCGCCGACATCCCAATAGGAGCTGCACATATCTCGTTCTCAGGGCAACACCGGGTAGGTCAAGCTACGAGTAAAACCAGCCCTCGGGTTTCCTCGAGGTGGCCCCGCACACTGCCTGGTTCGGAGCAACACTTAGACAAGCACTGGCCCGGGGGGGTTAAAATAAAGATGACCCTCGGGAGAGCGACTCCCAAGGGAAAAAGTAGGTGGTGGTGAGGCAGATGGTAAAACCAAGGTTGGGCCTTGCTGCAGGAGTTTTATTCAAAGAGAACTATCAAGGGGTCCCCATAACACCCAACCGTGTAAGGAATGCAAAATCAAGGAACATAACACCGGTATGATGGAAACTATGGTGGCAAGAGTGGAAGAAAACACCAGGCATAAGGCCTAGCCTTCCACCCTTTACTAAGTATATAGGTGCATTAAAGTAAACGAGATATAATAATGATATCCCAATAATAAACATGTTCCAACAAGGAACAAACTCCATCTTCACCTGCAACTAGCAACATTATAAGAGGGGCTGAGCAAAGCGGTAACATAGCCAAACAATGGTTTGCTAGGAAAGGTGGGTTGGAGGTTTGACATGGCAATATGGGAGGCATGATATAGCAAGTGGTAGGTATCACGGCATAGCAATAGAGCGAGCAACTAGCAAGCAAAGATAGAAGTGATTTCGAGGGTATGGTCATCTTGCCTGAGATCCTGCAAGGAAGAAGAACGAGTCCATGAAGAAGACAAACGGACGTAGTCGAACGAATCCTCACAACCCGGAAATCGAAGCTAACGAGAGAAGCAACCCGGAAAGAAGCAAGTGATGATGGGAAAATGGCGGGCGTGAAACATGCGTCCACGTCATTGATACAGAGTGAAATTTAAATTCATAGAATAAAAATAGAATCAAACATTGCAGGTACTTGATTTCCAGAACTCTTACATTTATATAAAAGCTCTGTTAATTACATCTCCGAAGAGAAAACCCCTGATTAAGAATTCCAACATATCTATTACATAAGATTGCATCACATTCCTATTACAATATGCTACAAGAGAAATCCTCCTCGCGGTCGTCGATGCACTCCTTCTTGGGTACTTGAAGTTTGCTTTCATGCAAGTACTTCTCCATAATTTCATGTTTGATATGTTGGAGTATATATTTTCCTAACATGTTTAATTGTGGTCAACCTCATTTATATGATGGTGCAGAATGAAGGTTGGTTTTGACTAGGCTTAGTTTTATCCTACGTTTGGCATATAGGATATGTATATATTTTTCTTTGGGAATTTTATATGACATCTTTGGTTTTGGTGGCATGGATACATGTGACATGCCAATTTTAATAAGTTTTGCATCATCACATTACTACTATCACCGCGTGACACTGATATGGTGCCTGTGTGTAGCGTAATGGACTGAAGCTTTCTGACACAATTTTGATGCTTTTTATAGTGCATATGATATCTGCCATATTTTGTTGACTTTTACTTCACAGGGTATCAAAACTAACCACGCGGTGCGATGATATGACACACACGTATAGCTTGACCTGAATGGAGTTTGTTTATGATATTTTTTATTGGTTTAAAGCCTATGTGGGCTACATGAAATATGCCTTATCATGTATTTTGCATGAATTTTGTATGCATATGTGGATGTGGAGTGAACTTATTTTTTATTAAGTTCTGCTTTACCTGTATTACTACTAACACCACGTGGCACTAAGATAATGCCCGCGTGCAGCATAACCAAGCAAAGGTTTGTGGAGCAATTATGATGTTACATGAGTCATTTGACATTTATCATTTTCGTTTATGTTTGTACCTTACATGTTATTAGTACTAAATCCACATAGTGTCACATCATTGACGCTCATGTGTAGCATAACCCAAGTAAAGTGAGTTTGTGATATCCATTTATGACGATACTAATAGTTTATGCTCTTATAGCATTGGAGCATTTCATGACATGTTTTATTTGACTTTGGACCAAATATGTGGCCTGAATACTTTGTTTAATTTTCTCTTACTTGTATTACTACTAACACCGTGTAGCATTATGATAATGCCCACGTATAGCGCAACCAAGTAAGATTGATTTTTTATGCAACATGTTTTATCATTCATCTTCCATGATTTGGTTTCTAAGTGTGTATCGTGAACACATTTTTTAACTAAGTCTTGCCCTGCTCGTGTTACTACTAACACCGCGTGGCATTGAGATAATGCCCACGTGCAGCGTAACCAAGTGAGGGAACATATTTTCATGCTCTTATTTGTATTGCAACTAGCATGACACATAATGCCCGTAGCGCAACCAAACAAGAGATTATCGTGAGTTCAGTTTAGTGCGTCCGTAATTTCATTCCAAGTTAGTCATATCCATTTTTTATGATGACCAAATTAAGTCAATTTTTATGAGGTTTTCGCACCTATGATCTCTTGATTTGTATCCATGTATAGAGACCAAACCAAGGAACGAGGCGTTCATCTTGGCTTGTATCACTAAAGGGGCCGAATCAAGACGGAGATCAATAGGACGAAGCGCATGCAACATTTAAAGGAACCGTGCTTACAAGAACCATGCATGCTCCTTGACTCGTACCGCGATGTCCGAGCCGAAGGCGAAAGTTTGGGCTAGATATAACATGCTCCTTGGTTTGTACCGCGATGGCCGAATCAAGGAATTTTTTTAGGATGAATGCAACATGCTCTTTAGACTGTACCCAAATGGCCAAACAAAAGGCAAAATTTTGAGATAGATTAAACCATGCACCTTAGTCTGTACCGCAATGGCCAGACAAAAGGAAAGAATTTTTGGGAGATGAAATATGCTCCTTGATTTGTACCATGATGGCCGAACCAAGGACAAAAAATTTGAGAAGGGAGGAAGAAGAAAGCTCCCTGGTCTGTACCACAATGGCCAAACCAGGGGCTAGAGGAGAACCATAGATCTCACCTTCAAGCTTTCGGCAAGGACAATGCCTGCCTCCTCCTCCTTTCTTTCTACGCTCCTTTATTGTGTATGTGTGATTTTTAGTAGGGGAGAGGAACAAACTATGGGCCGACCCTAGAGTAGTCTGATAGCCTGGTATTTATAGAGGCGGAGGGAAACAGCGAAGGGCTGGTTGGACGCGTGCATGCCCACGTTATGGAGATCGTGCAATGCGATTGTGGGAGCGGCCACTTCCTTTCTTTATTCTATTTCTTTAAGTTCCAGTCAAGTGGCAACTTGCTTCTCATTAACTGATGTGGGCTTTGATTATTTTAGATCACTGTGTGGGCCTTGGCATCACTAATCGCATGCATGCACACCTTCCTTGTGAGAAGTAGTACGGCCATGCATATGTGGCCATAGTTTTTAATTAGCTAAGCATGATTAGCTATTAAATGGCTCATTAAGGCCTAGGGTCAGGGTGTACACATTAATTATTTTTGCATGCAACTCATGGTCTACGGTCATATGTATTATCAAATGAATATTTGACCAAGTACACTATGCGTATATTTCATTAGCATGATGTATTTTTATGCGCTGTTTCAATATTTCATTTCGTCGATGGAACAAAGCCGAACATTTATAATCTAGTCAACATTTTGGTGATCTTAGCATCCCTCGTGACAATTTTATGTTTGTATTTTTGCCGTTAGTGTTGGCGGCGTGCGTGCGAGCCCTGTGTCCTCTATATTTTCTTCATAACAAAACCTAACGCGTTTCGTCACATTTTATAATTGTCGGTTTAATGTGTGCATTATCGACATTCAAAAATATATCATATGCCTATTTTTTATGGTCGTCACTTTGAGCGATTGATCGTATATTTTTAATTGATTCTTCTCATTATAAAACGGATTTTTGCCGTTCCGCATTTATATTTTGTGTGGTCTATGTATTTTATTTTATCTTGGTCAAAATCCATGTCAACAACAAGCAACATAGTAAACAACCATCACATCAACATGACCTGATGCATAACCAAGTATGATGCATGTACGGTTTAAACATGCATGGCATGGACAAGTGCACAAACAGAACTACAAGTTAAGTGGAGCTCAATATGCAACAAGTTGCATATTGACGGAACACCACATCAATTATTTAGTTCTCTCCCGGTTAGGTACTCAACAATATTAAATGTTGGTTAACATGGCAAGAGGCGAAGCATAACAAAAGTATACCATCTAAACAATTTAAATAGGGCTGGATATAACAAACAACAATTTCGGTAAATCCCCATATGCATTTAGCAAATTAATGCAAACAACAATTATAACCATTTTAAATGTTGTTATCATGATGCGGATGACATCTACAAGTTATGCAATTTTATATGAAAATGTTGACAAGGGCATTTTATGAAGCATTTGTCGCCATGGTGGAAGGAAAAGGGGCCACAACAATGAATCTGAAATGATGCCATGGCAACATAACGGTTTCGGAAGCTCATGGAGATACCGGTGAAAAAGGTAGTGTGACGGGAGCGTGTCATGCAAGATGAAAAAGGTGGGGTGCTCCCGGTAACTGGGTTCCCACGGGTCGACGACGGTGCCAAGCGGGGAAACAACTAAGGTTCACGGGAGGATACAACACCCAAACATGCATCTCATACAACACATGCATTCGGTCCACGGCGTCATCTCGGGGTTATACCTTCAAAGCGTGCAAAACAGGATGGTTCGGGTTCGATGGGATGTCGACGGAAGTAGACGTTCATGGGTCGTAGTGGGAAGTAGTCGTACTCGCGAACTTGTCAGTTCCACAACGAGGTTAGTCATTCACGGCGCATGTGCCCCGCGGTTCTTCGGACACGGTAGTTGTTCACGGTTCGTAGACGGACTTGACGGGTCCGAGGGCTCCGGCCATCGTGGTACTTGGTGCAACACCATGTAGTCATACATTTGAAGAGGAACTTGGCCATCCGAATGTGTACTTGGCGAACAACGGTCGTCGTGGTACTCGTCGGTCCACGAAGTTGTTCTCGTAGGTCATGGCATTTCGTTCAGTACTCGTTCGGGCATCCGTGTGGTCTTGTCGGTGGTGTACTTGGCGAAATTCAACACCGGGTGTAGTTGAACATCTTTAAACGGAACTTGGCGCGCCGTAGGGTCATCGAGTACTGGTTTTTGATGGAGTTCGGGTCTTCGGTGTCGTGGTACTTGGTGTCCCTGTAGTCGATCTTGCCGGTCTTGATGGTCCAAAACAAAGCAGTAGCGATAGGAGGAACTCGGCACGGCGGTGAGAGCTTGCAGGGGGATCGATGGCTGGCAGACCCCCATGGCGGGTGGACCTGGCGCACGTCCTTTCCCCAACGCATGCACAAGCAGGAGCAAGAATCCCTGCCAGTTCATGCATCGATGGTGCATGGGACTCCAGGAAGGCAGGGCTGAACTTGGGGCGGGCGCGAGAGGCATGGAGGTAGTGGAGGCGGGGCATGGCGCTAAACCAGTGGCCTGGTTGCTGCTGGTTCGGTCGCCGCCGCCGACGGCTTGTCGAGGTGGCCGGGTGGTGGCGACGGGCGGTGCCGGGAAGAGCAGCTATAGCAAGGCGTGGAAGGAGGAGAAACAGAGGAAAGGGGGCCGCGTGAAGGGCGTCGTGCTCGCTGGCGCAGGACGGTGGCCTACTATAACTCCCTCGATGCAGTTATATCTCCTACGTGTCGAAGCACGACTTAGAGGCATAACCGCATTGAAAGCAATGTCGCAAGTAAGGCAATCTTCACAACATCCCATGTAAATAGATAATAAAAGGGAAGGTACATAGTTGGCTTACACTCGCCACGTCAAACAAAGTACATAAATAGCATTACATCATCCAATCACTCATGGGCCGACTACGGTACCAAAATAAAAGATCAACCCAACATGCGACACTGTCCCGATCGCCCCGACTGTGCACCACTACTGATCATCAGGGAAAGACACATAGTAACGGCGTGAGTCCTCGTCGAACTCCCACTTGAGCTCAAATGTATCATCTGGAACAGAGTCATCAGGCCCTGCATCTGGTTTGGAAGTAATCTGTGAGCCACAGGGACTCAGCAATCTCGCACCCTCGTGATCAAGACTATTTAAGCTTATAGGTAAGGTAAGGTAATATGTGGAGCTGCAGCAAGCGACTAGCATATATGGTGGCTAACCTGTCCGCAAAAGAGAGCGAGAAGAGAAGGCAAAGCATGAACGAAGAACTAGAGAACCAACTACGGCAAACATTACTCCAACACCGTGTTCACTTCCTGTACTCCGCCGAAAAGATACCATCACGATTACTCACACAGTTGATTCATTTTAGTTAAGTTAAGGTTCAAGTTATCTACAACCGGACATTAACAAATTCCCATCTGCCCATAACCGCGGGCACGGCTTTCGAAAGTTCAAATCCCTGCAGGGGTGTCCCAACTTAGCCCATCACAAGCTCTCACGGTCAACGAAGGATATTCCTTCTAGAGGGAAGACCCGATCAGACTCGGAATCCTGGTTACAAGACATTTCGACAATGGTAAAACAAGTCCAGCAACACCGCCCGAATGTGCCGACAAATCCCGATAGGAGCTGCACATATCTTGTTCTCATGGCACACTCAGATGAGCACTACATACAACTAAAACCATCCCTCGAGTTTCCCCGAGGTGGCGCTGCAAGTGGCTCTGTTTGGACCAACACTCAGAGGAGCACTGGCCCGGGGGGTTTAAATAAAGATGACCCTCGGGCTCCGGAAACCCAAGGGAAAAAGAGGCTAGGTGGCAAATGGTAAAACCAAGGTTGGGCATTGCTGGAAGAGTTTTATTTAAGGCGATTTGTCAAGGGGTTCCCATTATCACCCAACCACGTAAGGAACGCAAAATCCGGGAACATAACACTGATATGACGGAAACTAGGGCGGCAATAGTGGAACAAAACACTAGGCAAAAGGCTGAGCCTTCCACCCTTTACCAAGTATATAGATGTATTAAGATAACAACATAATATAATGATATCCCAACAAGAAAATAATGTTCCAACAAGGAGCGGTCTCCAATCTTCACCTGCAACTAGCAACGCTATAAGAGGGGCTGAGCAAAGCGGTAACATAGCCAATCAACGGTTTGCTAGGACATGGTGGGTTAGAGGTTTGACATGGAAATTTGGGAGGCATGATAAGCAAGTGGTAGGCATCGTAGCATAGGCATAGCAAAAGAGCGAGCAACTAGCAAGCAAAGATAGAAGTGATTTCGAGGGTATGATCATCTTGCCTGAAATCCCGCAAGGAAGAAGAACGAGTCCATGAAGAAGACAAACGGACAAAGTCGAACGGATCCTCACAACTCCAGAACGGAACCGAAGCTCACGAGAAAGGCAACCTGGAAAGAAGCAAACAACATAGTAAACAACCACTACAACATCATGGCATGATGCACAATCAAGTATGATGCATGTCCGGTTTAATGAAACATGGCATGGTAAAGTGCACAAACAACCCTACAAATTAAGTGGGGCTCAATATGCAACGGTTTGCATATTAACGAAACACCACATCAAGTTATTTAGTTCGATCTCGTTTATGTACCCAACAATATTAAATGTTGTTAAACATGGCAAGAGGGTGAAGCAAATAAAATACATATCTAGTCAAGTTTAAATGAGGCCGGAAACAACGAACAACAAGTCTGGAAAACTCCTCATGTGCATATTCTGGTTATGGTAATGTTCTGCCCTAATCCATATTTTATAGTTGTTAAACATGCAAAGCAATGCCACCATGTTAAACTAGGCATAATTCTACCCCATATACATATAAAGTTTGTTAAGATCGGAGCTACGGTTAATTTGTTATGAATTAAAGCATTTTAACATGGAAATTAACAAAAACTTAAACAAACAGCAATTTAGTCATTTTAAACATGGTTGAAAATTGCATATTATGAAACTAGATGAAATTCTAGTCAAATTACATATAGAGATCATTTTAATACGGTGCACGGTTAAAGAGTTATTATATGCATGAAGTGCAAGGGTTTTCCTGCAAATCTGCAGTCTCAGGATAATATGGAAAATCGTTGGACTAAAAAAAAGATACCACGGGCCAAAACTGGCAGGCCCAGAAGTGCACAGGAAAGGGGGCGCTGGAGGGGCTGCTCACTTTGGCCATGGCCTGGCCCAGTAGAACGAGAGGCTTGGCAGGCCACGAAGGGGCGCGCTGGGCCTGGAGGCGCGGCCCACGGCGCGTAGGAGGCAGGCCAGGGGTGTGCAGCTGGGCCTTGGGGTCGCGGACAACGTGCGGCTGGACCGGGCGAGCTCCTCTCGCTCGATCTAGACAGAGGGGAGGAACTGAAGCGGGCGCGGTCCTCTGATCTACAGGGAGCAGAGCAACGACGTGGTTGGAAGCAGAGGTTCGGCACGAGGCGAAAGAGGAAGACGGCGACGCAGGGCAAGGTACTTGGCGCGGTCGAGGACGCGCAGGAACCGGCTGGATCCGAGGCTCGGTGGAGATGGAGCTCCGTTCTGAGGGCAGTCCGCGACAGATCGGCGTGTAGACGAGGCGAGGCTTACGGAGGCCGGACGGACCTGGCCGTTCCAAGGTCAGGCGACGGAGCTTGCCTCCTGCAGGAACAAGGTAGCGGTGGCGCTGCTCCTGCGGCTTGAACGTCTGCACACCAAAACGGGAGAGAGAGAGAGAGAGAAATGAGCTCGGGCAGCAGGGAAAAGAAAGAAGGAAGGAACAAGAGAGGAGGCGCAAGGTTGGCTCCGGTGCTGCTGCTGGTGGCCGGCGGTGATGACTCGGTGGTTGGCCTGCGCGAGGGAGACGAGGTGAGGAGGAGGCGCTCGGCTGTAGTCTTGATCCCATCTGGATTTAGCGATGGGAGACGGCGCGCTGTGGGGGTTGGCTCGGGGCTCGGGCAGGATTGGTAGGGATGGATTTTGGGATCATTTTGGTGGTTGGTTGGGTGAAGAGGTCGAGGTGGATTGGAAGGTGGCGGCGGCCGAGAGGGATCGATGGGACATCTCCCTAGAAGTTAGGGTTTTGTCCAGATTTAGACAAGGGAGTTTTTATATAAGGAAAAGAGGGGAAGTTTAGGGGCTAATCCGTCCCTCCAAATAAAATCGAGCGGTCGAGAAAAATAGAATAGGAAGTCCAAATGAGAAAACGGTGACATTTTGTAGATGTTTGGGGATGATCCGGATCTAACGGTGACGACTGTCCGGGTCGGGTACGGGACAACTTTGGGGCGCGCGGGCGAGGAGGGCCGCGGGCTGACGAGAGAGGTTAGGTTGGACCTGGCAGTGAGTAGTGGACTGTATAGACGGTCTCGAGCTGAGAGAAGAGAAGAGAGATAGCCCCGGCAACTGTTTCTGGAGACCGAAAACGTCCGATGTTAGACCGGCTATAATGCCGCTATAGTTATCTGTTGGAGCATCAAACGGACTCCAAACACGATGAAACTTGGCAGGCGGCCTACTGACAACAAAACAACACCGCACGCCAACTTTCATCCTATTCCGAGAACATTTTACGGCCACTTATAAAATAATATTTCGGACATGCCGCGGGCGCGTGCAAGTGTGGTTGGGCTCAGAACGGACAACGGAGAGAACTCGGAGAACCCGGACGAATGCAAGTTTTGAAAAAAATATGATGATGCAATGCACATGATGACATGGTAAGATGCAACACGCAAGCAAAGACAAGCCAAACAACAGCGAAACACCCTGAAGACACCTGGCGCAACGGTCTCGGGGTGTTACACCTACTGGAGAGGAAGCAGGAGCAGAGGGGCGGCGGAGCAGCTAGCCATGGAGGCCAGCGGTGCCATGGCTGTGCGGGCAGGCGAGCTCGCGGGGCCGTGGGGTGGCCGAGGACGGCGGTTCGGCATTGCCCGGAGCAGGGGAAGGAGAGGGAGGTGCGGGTGGCGGCTTTCGGGCGTCCTAGTAGAGGAGGCAACACCTCGGCGAGGCAAGGTGGTGGTCGCCGACGGCGGCCGGACGGCACGGGGCTGCAAGGGCACGGGGAGGCATCGGCTCCTGGCCTGATGCAGACGGGAGGAGGATGAGGGAAGTAGAGAGATCAGGGGATTGAGCATCACTGCCTCCTGGTGGCGCGAGGGGAAAACGAGAGGAGGGGTGCGCGTGGCTAGGGTTGATAAGGCGGGGCCGGCTGGGCCTAAAGGGTCAAATGGGCCGGACGGTGATGGGAGGCCCAGGTGGCCAGAGGCCTGGCTGGGCTCTCTCTCCCTTATTTTTTTCCATAGCAGAAAAATAAAAGCAAAGAAAGGAAGGAGAGAAAAGAAGGGGTTAGAGGAAGGACTTGGGCACGCGAACTATATTCCCGTACTCGCAAAAATGTGTATGATCCAAGAAAATGGATTGGGCATTTCCAAATTTTAAATTCAAACTCATTTTATTTAAATTCAAATGGTTCGAATAGGAAGTGAGTGTTAGGAAGGTCCAAAAATGTTCAAATTTTTGGTGGACCTCCGGAAAATGATGAAAGAATATATGGCAAGGTTTGAGGAGCAACTCGAAGCGGAAAAGACTTGATAGTTTAAACTGCAAGTGTGTTTGCGGTTAATTTCAAACTAATGGAATATTATTTTATAGCTCCCTAATAATATTGGGAGGATATACGTTATAAAGAGAAAATCACCATGTGCATTTCCCTCGATTTAAATGGATCGAAGATCCATACAATCTATTTATAAAAATTATAAGATTAATGAAATGATGGCATGATGACATGATGCGATGCAAATGATGCAAAGGAGACAACAACGAACCAAACAAAACACACGATGATACTCGAAAACCATGGAAGGCATCTAAAGGTCCAGTCTTGGGGCGTTACAAGGCACCAACCTGCTGTCTCTCGAGATGAGGTAAACACGTGCACGCTGAGAAAACACCTCATAGTCTTCATCGAAGGCACCGAGGGAGGCCTCGAGAAAATGCCACGAACTGTCGTTTAAAGTAGCCAACCACGTCGCGGCGTCGGTACATGAGCGTGGACGGTGGCCTCGACGGCGAGGTGCTCCTCCAAGATCTGGGGGTCGGCATGAATTACAGCCATCGTGACCTTATCCGTGTGTGTTGCCGTGATTTCCTTCTCCGCTGCCAAATGCTCCTTGAGATCCTAGCTATACCGCGTGCACCATGGCTTAGGGCGGCGCTTATTTGGTGGAGGGGTCGGTGATTTGGGTGGAAGCTGTCACGCTGGCGGTCGAGGCATGTGGGATGTGGAAGGAGGAGGAGGATGGGGGTCGAGTGTGGATTACCTACCTAGATAGGCAAGGCCGAGAAGCGTGAAGGAGGGTCGCTCGCGAGGAGGCAGCGCTGCAAGCAAGGAGTGAAGGTTTCAACTTGGAAAGGAAGGCGGAAACATGGGAAATGTGTCTTTTGGTAAGGGGATGGGGCGGGGAGGTAGATATTTCCGTGGAAGCCAAAATTTTTGAATCGGTTCAGCGAAAAAACTAGTGTGCAAAGTGTCATCAGAAGGTGCTCCAGGATATTTTGTACTGCATCTCACACGGTTGGTGATAATAAACTATGTGGGATCTACTTGATTTTCCATTTTGATTTGAATTACATAATGGGGTCACAGTGGCAATGGACGGTGTTTGAATTGCTAGAACTTTTATCTGCAGTGAACATGCAACTATATGAGTGCCGTAAAAGAATTAGAATTATTCAGGGTTCGTTTGGACATTTTATACATTAAATTGGTTTTCTAGCCATTTCAGGTGCACAATTCAAAATTATACTGCATGCACATGCTCCATTGCAACAACATGGGTTGTAAAATCATATATGTGTCCATGGGTTTATGCTTATGTCCCATGCAAGAAATGGGGATGAATTTCGGGTTCGTTTGGACATTTTTATACGTTAACTGAGTTTTCTAGGCATTTATGTGCATAATTCAAAATTGAACTACATGCACATGCTCCAGTCCATAAAAACGGGTTGCAAAATCAAATGTTTGTCCTTGGTTCCAAGATTAGGTCACATGCAAGAAATGAGAATGAATGTTAAACACCTTGACACTGTCGCTCGGCCGCTAACATTGAGATACATGGTTTTAAAATTCTAGTAAATCAAAAACTCATCTGAAATTCATGAAACTTGACATGATATCATGGAATGGCATCGACATGCCATGGTAAAAATATTGTCCCATTTGGGGCAGGTTTAGGTATAAGCTTCTCGCAAACCAGAGCCTGATGGTTTCGGTAGGGAACGTGCCACATTGGGGGACGAAACGATGTCTGTTTCCTCTTCTTACTTTCAATTTTTTTCTCGTGTCAACAAAGAACAACACGAGTGTTGTGTCAATTTTTGGGATTTTTTGGGGTTCGCTTGGACATTTTTATACATTAACTGAGTTTTCTATGCATTCATGTGCATAATTCAATTTTTAACTACATGCACATGCTCTAGAGCATATAAATTGGTTCAAAATTGGAATGTGTATCCTTGTTAACATGCTTAAGTCCCATGCAAGAAATGAGAATGAATGTCAAACACCTTGCCACCGTCGCTCGGCCGCTAACATTGAGATACATGGTTTTTAAATTCTAGTAAATCGAAAACGTGTCTGAAATTTATGACACTTGACATGCTAGCATGGAACGGCATCAACATGCAGTGGTAAAAATATTGTCCCATTGTGGGCAGGTTGGGGTATATAAACTTCTCACAAACCAGAGCTTGTCACAGCAAGCCTCATGGTTACGGTAGGGAATGATTCACCTTGCTGGACGAAACGATATCCATTCCCTCTACTTGATTTCAATTTTTTTTCTAGTGTCAACATAGAACAACATGAGTGTTGTGTTAATTTTACGAATTTTTGGGGCTCGTTTAGACATTTTTATACATTAACCGAGTTTTCTATGCATTTATGTGCATAATTCAAATTTGAACTACAGGCACATGGTCTAATGCATATAAATTGGTTGAAAATTCAAATCTATGTCGTTGTTGCATGCTTAGGTCCCATGGACGAAATGAAAATGAATATCAAACACCCTACCACTGTCACTCGGCCGCAAAGATTGAGAAACATGGTTTTTAAATTCTAGTAAATCCAAAACTCGTCTGAAATTCATGAAACTTGGCATGCTATCATGGAGCGGCATCAACACGCCGTGGTAAAAATTTTGTCCCATTTGGGGCAGGTTTGGGTATAAGCTTCTCACAAACCAGAGCTTATCACAACAAGCCTAATGGTTTCGGTAGGGAATGTTTCACCTTTGGGGACGAAATGATATCCATTGCCTCTTCTTGATTGCAATTTTTTCACTAGTGTCAATATAGAACAACATGAGTGTTGTGTTAAATATTGGAATTTTTTGGGGTTCGTTTGGACATTTTTATACATTAATTGAGTTTTCAATGCTTTTATGTGCATAATTCAAATTTGAACTACAAGCACATGGTCTAATGCATATAAATTGGTTGAAAATTTAAATCTATGTTGTTGGTTGCATGCTTAGGTCCCATGGAAGAAATGGGAATGAATGTCAAACACCCTGCCACCGTAACTTGGCCGCAAACATTGAGAAACCTAGTTTTCAAATTCTAGTAAATCCAAAACTCGTCTGAAATTCATGAAACTTGGCATGCTATCATGGAGCGGCATCAACACGCCGTGGTAAAAGTTTTGTCCCATTTGGGGCATATTTGGGTATAAGCTTCTCACAAACCAGAGCTTCTCACAACAAGCCTAATGGTTTCGGTAGGGAATGTTTCACCTTTGGGGACGAAATGATTTCCGTTGCCTCTTCTTGATTTCAATTTTTTCTCTAGTGTCGATATAGAACAACATGAGTGTTGTGTTAAATTTTGGAATTTTTTGGGGTTTGTTTGGACATTTTTATTCATTAATTGAGTTTTCAATACTTTTATGTGCATAATTCAAATTTGAACTACACGCACATGCTCTAGTGCATATAAGTTGGTTGAAAAATCAAATACGTGTCCTCGTGTGTGTTCTTAGGTCCCATGCAAGAAATGGGAATGAATTTCAAACACCCTGCCACCGTTACTCGGCAGGAAACATTGAGATACATAGTTTTAAATTCTAGTAAATCCAAAACTCGTCGGAAATTCATGAAATTGGCATGCTATCATGGAGCGGCATCAACATGTCGTGGTAATTTTTTTGTCCCATTTGGGGCCGGTTTGGGCATAAGCTTCTCAATAACCAGAGCTTCTCACAACAAGCCTGATGTTTTCAGTAGGGAACGTTTCACCTTTGGGGACGGAACGATATCCATTGCCACTTCTTGATTTCAATTTTTTCTCTAGTGTCAACATAGAACAACAGGAGTGTTGTGTTAAATTTTGAATTTTTTGTGGTTCGTTAATACACTAATGGAGCTTTCAATGCTTTTAATGCTTTTATGTGCATAATTCAAATTTGAACTACATGCACATGCTCCAGTGCATATAAATTGGATGAAATATCAAATTTGTGTCCTTCGGTGCATGCTTAGGTCCCATGCAAGAAATGGGAATGAATTTCAAACACCAGGGCACTATTGATTGCCGAAAAAATGTTGAGATACTTTGTTTTTAAATTCTAGTAAATCCAAAACTCATCTGAAATTCATGAAACTTGGCATGTTATCATGGAATGGCACCTGACATGCTGTGGTATTTTTTGTGTCCATTTTGGGAGAAGGCACACTGGAATAATAGCCAACAAAGGCATTTTGAAAAAATAGGTGCCACTTTAATATCTCAAACGTTTGTATAATTCAAATCGTGCGCGTTATGTTAATCATTTACGTGATGCCACGTGTCTTGGTTTTAATGGCTATAGGAGGTGATGTGCGGACAACTGCTTGACTGAAGAAGAGGGGTGCGAGCGTAGTCCGATGCGCAGGCTGACCGAGAGGCATGCAAGCTGTCCTCCAATGTGCATGCTTACCGGGTAGCGTGCGAGCTGTACGCTGCACAGGCTCACTGGGAAGCGAGCCCTTTGACTTCCTTGGCCGCCCGCCTTCCTCTCCATTAATGGCGCCCAAGCACCTATTTAATAGGGGCAGCCTTACTATTCGCCTCCCATTCCCCTCCCTCCCACAGACCTCCACCGACGCCATGGCGTAGAATGATCATCTGCCACTAGTATTCATGTTTGGTGAGGTCGACTCCGAGCCGGAGGAGATAGAAAATAAGGAGGAATGGGGCCTCATGGACAAGGCCCTGAACGAGCCGGCCGCGGTGGTTGCTGCCGCTGCTCCCGTCCTAGCTCCCATCCTCGCGCCCGCGCCAGTGACCATCCCCGTAGCATTGACGGGCTGGTCGTCGAGCACTATCGCAAATCAAGAAGCCGCGGGCGTTAGCAAGGTCTCTGTGGACCCGCGCGAGCTCGTGTACATGCCAGCGATCGTGCCCATGCGTGCCCCTCCACCTACTAGGGCGCCGGTCCCCGTGTGTTTGGCTGCACCAGATGCGCCTCTACCCGTGTGTGCGCACCCCTTAGCGGCATGGGATGCCGCCGTCGACCGCTACCTCTTAGCGGCACCAGTTACCGTCCTCCCGCTCCCCGCCCATCGATCGCGCAATGACATGATGTTTGATTTACAAGTTAAGAAAATTATGTGCTGCCTTGAAGACTTCAACAATGGCATCCCGGAGGACGACAACTACAACGACGGTGCGGCACGCCACCTCCGCCGCCGCTGGAAATATTTTTTTTGGGGTTTTAATATTGTATCTCGATCATATGAATATAAATGTGTAGTGTGATGGGACGCATATGAAATTGTACCGTTCATTACATACAACAAGTCATCAACACACAATGACAACGAGGATATATGTTGGATTATAGATTATTTCCAACAAAACATTCTAGTAAATACTAAAGTTTTTCTCTCACAACAAATAACAAAGTGATGAAATGAATTTCATCTCTGCCAATCCTCGGCGTTGGAAACACTTGCTTTGAACCATAACTGATTCTCTGGGAAGGGCCAGCTATTGTCAATCTCGAGACTAACACAGGACTGATCATCTAGGCTCAAGAGGCCTATTATGTAATTCTATGCATAATTTTGTTTTGCAATGCTATCTTTTTAAGTATATATGTTGATGCTATGTAGACAGAGCAAATCACATTGCACACGGACTAAACAATGGAACCCGTTGGTGATGATTTCATCAATCACTAACAATTGTATACCAGCAATCGTTTTGTCACAACACACACGGCTTATTAACAGGAATCGTCGGTGTTGTTATCGGTCTTCCCACATGTTTCCGATTACAGACCTTTTTGTTGCGTATCACACACATCTTGTCATATTAAACTATTTATATTCTCTTGTCTCAAAGCAAACAGTTCATCCGAGTGAACCGCATGTCGTAGATCGCACACACCTTGTTTGGCTGACCGTTTCTTTTGTGCTGCCTAATCACAAACAGTTCATCTGAGTGCACCGTATGCTGTATATCGCACACACCTTCATCTGGTTGCCTGTTTCTTTTGTTCCTCCTCATCGCAAAAAGTTCATTGAACTGAACCGTATGCCATGCATCGCACACGCAACTAAAATCCGAACCGTGTTTGATGCATCCGTCATCGCAAATGTTTTGCACCTTTGTTGACTGGTTTTTACACCACCATTTGCGATTATTGCATCAAACACAGTTTCGTCGAAGAGTCTCTCATTGTAGTGTCGCGTTAGCAGCATCCTGCAATAGTGATATGATAGTAGTGTATGATACTACCTCCCTAATGCATAGTATCATATACTAGTACCATGTAGTACTTTATTTGTTGACATGCATGACTCATAGTTGCATAGAATTTATTATGATACGGTATCATGGTATGATACTCAACCATCTCTTTCTTCATTTAATTCTATGACACCTCATCAAAATTGCCTAGTCTGCATGCATGATACTAGCTATGATACTCCCGTTACGACTAGCCTTAGAGTGAGTACAATAAGGTACATTCAGTAGGCTGTAAGAAGTAAAGTAATATTTCTAATGCTTAGTTGGAGGAGAGAGGATAGGAGAGAGAATGTAAGCGGGCTCTCATGCAAGAGCCAGCTGCAGCATGTGCTCCTAGGCACTATGTAAGAGTGGAAAGTGGGCCATGTATTAATAAAGTAGCACATACTTAGAGCTAATTGTTATACATGTTGACTATAAGTTGGCTATAGATGACATGGCACATTCTTATAGTCAACAGTTGGCTATACTATTAAGTATTAACCATGCTCTTATACACATAGACGGAGGGATTAAATCAGGATGACTTGGAAGGGGGCAGAGGAGATGTAAGAAATGGTTCATCATAAGTCTTTCACCATTACTGTAGTAAAAATTATCAATTAATCTCATAAATGGCAGGCGAGAACCCTAATGAAGCAAAAGCATACATGGAAGATTATGGACTAAACCATAAATGGATACACTTTCATTCAAGTGCGATACTCTAATAGAGCAAAATCATGCATGGAAGGTTCTATACTATATAAATAAGAAGTCTCTACATGCTTAGACAGCGGATTACATTGAGTGAAGACTAATGATGAACATTTGACTTGGTAATGCATACGACCAGGTGAACCTCCCTGGAGTCCCCGTGCACCATCTTGGGGTAAAAATCATACCAAGCATCTTCCATGTCCACATTGCCATGAACGGAGCAGCTCGGCAAAGTCCCAGTCAGCGTGATGGAGGCGGCGTGGGCACCCTCGTACCTCGGAGGGGCAGTAACAGTGAGCATGCACCCGTACACCGGCCTCGTGTCAGTGTCAGTGGAGTTTCCCCCGACGCACACTGTAGAAATGGGGTGGCGGCCTAGGCCTTGCCGATGCCCACGGCCAAGAGGAAGACGCCGCCGTCCTCCTCCGCGACTAGCAGGCGGTGGTGATCCTCCCGCGACTCCGGCACGCCGAACGGGTAGCACGTCTCGTAGTTGATGTTCACCGACGTGGGCCAGTAGTGAGGACGGACGATGCTATGAGGTGATGCACGAGGCTCGCCGGCGAGCCCTTAAACGGCAGCGTGCACTCATAGCAGTAGTAGGGCATGTGCGCCCATCTGGAACTATTCTCCGCCAGTGAGTGTTGGTTGACGTACCTCTCGCACCCAAAACTCTTGTAGATGCAGGGCACCTTTCAGGCATCGACCAGGCCGTCCATGAAACGGAATGGTTGTAGGGGACGTTGCAGCCGTCGAATGGACCGCAGGAGGGAGTGGCTATAGGGGATGTTTCACCTGTCGAATGGAGCGCACGAGTAGCACACTAAGTAGTAGATGGTGTCCTTACTAGTACTCCCTAGTACTCCTTGGTCTCTACTCTCTACTCTTATAAAACTAGCAAGATGCCCGTGCATTCCACGGAACATCAAGATGCATTTTTTTTACAAAACACCTTTTGTGATTGACCCATGCGGAAGTAATCCATATGTAAAAACTAATGATATCTCAAGAAATAGGAGAGATAAGGTGAGGAGGAGTGGGGCATGTGGTGATTGGTGGTGTGACTAAGCGGAGGCATCGAGATGGACAACGCCAACAGTGCCTACCATGCCAGATTGTTACAGAGGCTTCCTTTATTAATTGCTCAACAATGAGGTTGTGGGAGATAAGGATGAACGAGGGAAGGCCTTATCTGCAAATGTGGAAAAAGGTGCGGGTATCTTTTTGCAAACTTGCCATGGTTTGCTTTCTACCCATCAGATATAGATCGGACAGTGTATATTGCAAGATGGTAGGCATACCATCATCACCAACTCAGAGAAACCGAGTTGGTGATGATGGTGTGCCTGCCATCTTGTAATATAGACCGCCCGATCTATATCTGATGGATAGAAAGCAAACTATGACAATTTTACAAAAGATACCCGTACCTCTCTCCACATTTACAGATAAGGCCTTGCCTCATTCATCCTTATTTCCCACAACCTTATTGCCGAGCAATTAAAAAAGGAAATCTCTGGAACAATCTAGCATGGTGGCCGCTGCTGGCGCAGTCCATCCCCATGCCTCCACCCAGTCCGACCACTAGTCACGACCATGACCCACTCCTCCTCACCTTTTCTCTCATCTTCCTCAAGATATCATTTTTTCAATGAAATTCTCGAGATACCATTTTCTGATTAAATTCTCGAGATATCATTAGTTTTTACACAGGGGATTACTCTTGCATGGGTCAATCACAACAGGTGTTTTGTAAAAGAATGCATCTTGATGTTCCGTGCAATGCACTGGCATCTTTCTAGTTTGCATATAATTTCAAACACCATGTAGAGACATTCTTTGACCATTCTACCACTATGTTAGTATCATTGTTAGTGGTCAGCCGGTGCAAGTTATAGCCCCGGGTGTTTTAACCTTTTTTAGTAATAATATCTGGCGATTGTTCGCCACGAGCTCAATCCTGGCGAATCCCACGTAAACGTCAGATTTCCATCCGACGGTGGCCTGTTTTTAAGCCATAGTATTTGACAAAACCGCCAACCTTACACACATATTGTAACTGCGTCGTTGGCATTTGGAACTGCCATTTCTCCTAGCGAACGTTTCCTGGGGACTGGAGTCAGCACCGATGGCGGTTCGTAGTCGTTCCATGCTCGGGCATTGAAGATTGTAACTATTTTGGAATATACTAGTCCTATGGTTCTAGTAGTAGAGCAGAGTCCTACTCCACTATATGCAAACTAGGGCATAGTAGTAGGTACTGTAGGGAGTACTAGTATTGTACTATGATCACTCAAGCAAGTTGTCTAGAATCGATATGACCCTACACTGCTGGGATGTGTCCCGTAAGTCAAGTGGCATGTTTTTTTCATGCATCATCACCTGTCCACTTCCTGCAACACATATTCGCTTCTCCATCTTCGTCCGCACATAATCGTCCAACCTTCCATCCCCTGTAAGGCACCTCCCCCCTCTTCCGAAACCCAAGCACTAACAATGGAAGAACCGATCAGCTTCCGCCGAAAGAGAGCCTAAAATTCGCTCCCCACAGAGGTAATCAAGCTCATTGTTTCGCGTGTGGACAATCTCCGTACCATGCCGCTCGCCGGGTGCTTGTTGGGGCTATACCATTTACTCAAAGCCCTCGGGCTGGAGCTTTTTAAGCCAGCTCCTTGCTTGTTGATGTCGCCTGATCTTCAGAAACAGCGTGTCCCACAGCATAACGATCATAGGGTGGCGAGCATCAACCCCCTTGACTACGATCCGATCCTTGTCACCCTCAACTACATTAACGGTCTTTACTGGGTTGGCATGAACACGTCTTGAATGGTTCTTGTCGATGGTCGCGGCAGTTGGATGCTCGTGGAGGTCTACACCCGGCGATTGATCCCCCTTCCTTCGATTAACACTACAATGTTTTGGCACCGCGACCCATAATACTCGGAATCTTATAGTAGCCCACATGATACCAAGTTTAATTTGCTCAAGGTTGTAATCTGCCAAGTGCCCACAAGATCTGTGAATTATATAGAATTCAGGCTAATTGCATTCTTCAACCGCGGTCTTGCCTATCTGACAGGACATTGCGGTAAGTGGATAAATATGCATGTCCATCGCAAGATCATATATCCTCCATGGTTCTCTGATGCCATTGAACACAAGGGCTTCATTTACGCCGTGGACTCCTTCTATGGTTGGACGTATTGCTGGCCTACTCCTGTCATCGCAACAATACTGTTACAGCAGTATATTAATTTCCTATGATATCATGATGGCTTGCTTATATTACTGTCAACATTTACTGAAAAAATATTCATGCTCATAACATGCTGTTCTTAAGATTGACTACAGTACGAGCCCTTTTTATTTGACTCCAACTTGATATGATGTTGTAGGCCACCTGGTTTCCCTACCCTTCCTAATAGCAAAACCTTCCAAATAAAAGTGGCATGGCTGTTGGAAGTGGTTCCTGGCTCGATTAGACAACAACGAATGATTGAAGATCATTCGCACATACCAGACTTGTTGTTTCGCGGAATACAATCACAGTCGTTGCAAGGTCTTTGAGCAGGATCCCAGCTTCTCTGGTCCTTTAGGAATTTTTGACTGGAGGCTGGTAAGTAGCCTTGGTACACGCTCTCTGGTTCTCAGACTAAATTATCTGATTAACCAGGAGATAACCGACGACAAGGATCATGATGGCAGCGCAGTTTCGTTCATCAGGCAAAACTATGTGTACACGGCGTACCATGCGTCTGTCGATGCACCATACCCTGGTATGTGCCACTATGCTCTGCAGCCCAAAGTAGGAGAGAGGGTCGCAAGTATCACACTTCGACCTGGTGGTTGGAGTTTCCCCCATCAGGCACCCATGTGGTTCAAGCGGTCAGCCAATCTCCACAGCTTAATAAATAGTAACATCTAAGTGAGCCAGTTAGTTAAATGCGTACACTTGGTGTAGTAGGATCTTTATTTACTTTGATGCATACACTTGTTCTTTTTTGGTAGCCATTTTGTAATTATGGCTGATGTTTGGTTTAGAAGAGAGAGTTGCGTCTTTACTCTTTTGGCCTGCTTACTGCTTCTGTTGCACCTCCAACCCTAGTTGTCATTGTTGTTGTTTTCAATGTACAATCAGTAGTATATTTCGTCTGTTGGTTGAATAAATGTGTTGTTAGAACGACAAACACAATGTTTTGGAAGTCATTCATGGTCCGATCCTTTAGTGCCCCGTACCATGTGTAGCGCGTACTATTTTTGGTACGGAACACACCACTTGTCGATAACATGCAGCCCGCTGATGCAAGCCCAATAGAGGAGCCCATAATTAACTGGAAGGGAGGCTCTCACATGAATCCGCCCAGGTACATGCTCATGGTTAACATAAATAAGTAAATAAATAAATAAAGCTAAATGCTCATGCACCATTTCTTTAAATTCACGATTTGAAAAGTCAAATTTTAACAAGAGGATATTATTTCCTATGAGAGTGTTGTTACATTCAGTCGATATTATTCTTAGGCAAAGATAGAGACCAATCTTTTTTCTCCCACCATTTTCTTCTTGCAACTAGCGGACCCATGCAAATCGTAGTCAACGTCATAAATAGTTCCGGTCCATTATTATTTTTAGATAAGAATGCCCAATCCAGCCCAACACATTGATGACACCACTTTATCCTCCGCCTTGGTGCACTCGCCATGGCGCCGCCGTCTGGCCCTGTTAACATAGTAAATCGGGAGAGGACTATGGTTGTGAGTATGACAGTACAGACCCACCAGTTCCACTTCCGAACACATGCACGCACCTCTTTTACTACTCAGATGCACCCCTCATTTTTTACTCTAATCCACCCTGCTGATATTTGGGACTCACATCATTGTCAACGTATAGTCAATTAACGAAAGAATTGCACAAATTTTTTTTGAGGATTTTTTCGGAGGAGCAGGCTATAAATTGGGTTCTGCGGTCTTTGTGGCCATCTAACAACATGACCAGCCCAGCAGTTTTTTCATTGGGAAAATAGGTAGCCCACTATTTCTTTTTGAAGAATACCTAGGCTAGGCCTATATGTTTTCTCCAACTTACTGGGCTGCAAATCTTTCAAGATGAGGAGGGTTGCATTCCGGCCTGGCCAAAGAGTATGGACAGTATATCTTAAAATTAATATCAAAGGGGTTGCAAATTCCAAAAAAATATATCAAATGGGCACTTAGTTTCATTTTCTATTTTTGTTCTTCACTGGTATTTTATATTTTATTGGATTTTAACATGACATAACACTACTTTATTTTTAGTTTTTTAGTATGACTACTGATTTTTGGATTAAGAATATTTTGTTCCCCAACAAAAATGTGCGAATTTTTAAAATTTCACACATTTTTTAGTTCAAATTTTAACCCTAGCACTGACCAGAAAATGGGCAGCAAGTCTAAAAATGGATAATGGGCTGCAATAAATTCCATATGAATTATCAAATGGGCAGTAAATTATAAAAATAATAGCAAATGGGTTGTACACGCCACATATTTCGAGGCTGACTTGTTTACGCAAGGCTTTGTTAGTCAAGACACGATTCTAGCAGCAATGACTGTTGGATCTCCATCCAACAGCCAATGTGCTTCTTCAATCTCTGATCTTCCTGCTCCAGCCGCCTAATCCAACACCAGCGGGACTGCTTGCTCCCTCCTCTTGTGGTCGTCTGTGATGCTGCGTAGGCTTCACCGACCCACCCTACTCCCTCCGCTGGCATGCCCATCTCTCTACCCACCCGCACCTCATGTTATTCTCCGGTGATGGCAGCCTCACGCCACAGCCGAACTAGTCAACCGTCACACTCTCCTCAATGTGGGCATCCACTTCTGTGTCTTCGCCGGCTCCGGGTCGTTCCATTCCTAGGCCTCACCGTCGTCCACCACGTTGGTGCTCTAGGCGCGGCATACTCAACATTCAACAAACGATAGGCATCAGAATAGGCATGTACATGGAGAGGTTGACAGTAGGGACCCCCATGGTCCATGGCCGCATGCAAGCAACTGCCTCCTTATTATGCGAAAAAAATGAATCCTCCCACTAACATCTGGGGCGCACCGGTTCAGAGGCTGGCCTGTGGGCCTACTAAGTTGACGCGTATGCAGGGCTTTGTCAACTTAGTCAACATATGATTCTAGTAGCAGTGACCATTGGATTTTAATCAAATGGTCCTGCTGCTTCTTCAATCGCTCGTCTTCTTGCACCAGCCGCCCAAACCAGCGCCGGTGAGACCGCCTACTCATCCTGCCTCCGGTAGTCGACTGTGCTGCCACACAGGCCTCACCGCCCCACCCTACTCCCACCGCTGGCCACGCCATCCCTATATTGTCTACTCCCCCATAACCCGTGTTATTCTGTGGTGACGGCAGCCTCACACCGCAGCCAAACCAGTCAACCCTCGTAGTCCTCTCTGCGTGGGCATCCACTGCCGCATCTTCCCCAGCTCCACATCGTCCCCTTCCAGGCCTCACCATCGTCCATCCGCCTTGGTGCTCTCGGTGTGGCGTGGTCAACATGGTTAACGAACGACTTCCATCAGAAGAGGACTGTACGTGGAGAGGTTGATAGCTGGGTCCACGCCCGCAGCAAGGAAGTTCCTCCTTATTACGCGTAAAATAATTATTCCTGCACCTGACAGTGGGGACCCACCGGAAGGGACTCTGTATTTTGCGAAAAAATTGTTTCCCCCCTAACAGCTGGGACCCACCAGCTACATCTTCGTACGCAAGGATGTGCGTCCGTATTACGGGGAAAAAATGAGTCTTCCCCATGATAGCTGGGACCCACTAGCTATATCTTCGCACAAAAGGAAGTGCCTCCTTATCCTCCCTAATAGTTGGGACCCACCAGTTATATCTTCGCACGAAGGAAGTGCCTCCTTAGCCACCCTGCCAGCTGGGACCCACCGGGTCAAACCGTACGTCGGGTTGTCTATCTAGTCGCAATTGTGTACGTACATACTGGTCGATCGGTCTCTCTACGGCGATGAACCGTGTCCAAGTAAGGAGATGCTCGTGTCGTAGTAGAGCGCGCGAACATAGCTTGTCATGCAGTCTCGTCTATATATGTACACGTACGAATAGGCATGCTGCAAGAAATAAAATACGGCTACGTACGTACATAAGGGCGGGGTCACGAACGCATACTCGCGCATACATACAGTCAGGGCTCATGTACATGGAGAGGCAATGGATGGCAGTGACGTCATCTTGTTGATCGGCAGGTAACCAGTTGGGTCGGAATGGAGGAAACAACGTCGTCTTCACCGAGAGCCAAGTGACTGTGTCGGAACATGTCCTGTTCATCGGGAGCGAAGCCGCTGGGTCAGAATACGTCATGTTCATCGGGAGCCAACTGTCTTGGATGGAACAGCCGAAACGAGGTCTAGCGTACTGCAGAATGGAAGAAACGGGCTGATGACCCACAAGTGTAGGGGATCTATCGTAGCCTTTTTGATAAGTAAGAGCGTCAAACCTAACGAGGAGCAAAAGGAAATTATAAGCGGTTTTCAGCAAGGTATTTTCTGCAAGCACTGAAATTATCGGTAACAGATAGTTTTGTGATAAGGTAATTGGTAACGGGCAACATATAGTAAAAGTAAATAAGGTGCAGCAAGATGGCCCAATCCTTTTTGTAGCAAAGGACATGCCTAGACAAACTCTGATATAAAGATTTAACACAATCAGACTTAGGTGTTATACCTGACTCCTTACCTTCGTCGAGGTCCCAGTCTTCGGAGTTGCATTTAATTCTTTCTGATAAATCCCATTTGAATTCAATAGTCTTCATCATAAAAGATCCAGTACAAGAAGTATCAAGCATGGAGCGATTACTAAGAGAAAGTCGAGCATAATTTTTTTGAATAATCATTTCTTTTGATAGCTCATGATTGGGGCATGAATATAACATTGACTTAAGCCTCCCCCAAGCTTGAGCGATGCCTTCTCCTTCGCGAGGCCAAAAATTATATATATAATTACGATCATGATGAACAAGATGCATAGGATAAAACATCTGATGAAATTCCAATTTCAATCGGTTGTAGTTCCATGATCCCATGTCATCACATAGCCTAAACCATGTCAATACCTGTCCATTCGAGGATAAAGGGAAGACTTTCGTCTTGATAACATCCTCAGGCATACCTGCAAGCTTAAATAATCCACAAACTTCATCCACATAGATTAGGTGCAAATCGGGCTGCAATGTTCGATCACCTGTGAAAGGATTAGCTAGCAGTTTCTCTATCATACCAGAAGGAATTTCAAAGCAAACACTTTCACTAGGTTCAGTAGGTTGAGGAGCAACTCTTTGCTCTACTGGTCGGGGTGAAGATACCCCGAACAAGCCCCTCAAAGGATTATGTTCCATAGTAACAAGTGGCAGTAAATTTCAGCACACTATATAAATCTTTCCTTACCAAATTCCACCTACTAAAGGCGCTTCACTCCCCGGCAATGGCGCCAGAAAAGAGTCTTGATGTCCCACAAGTGTAGGGGATCTATCATAGCCTTTTCGGTAAGTAAGAGTTCGAACCCAACGAGGAGCAGAAGGAAATGATAAGCGGTTTTCGGCAAGGTATTTTCTGCAAGCACTGAAATTATCGATAACAGATAGTTTTGTGATAATGTAATTGGTAACGAACAAACAAATAGTGAAAGTAAATAAGGTGCAGCAAGATGGCCCAATCCTTTTTGTAGCAAAGGACAAGCCTGGACAAACTCTTATATAAAGGAAAGCGCTCCCAAAGACACACGGGAACTATCGTCAAGCTAGTTTTCATCACGCTCATATCATTCGCGTTCGGTACTTTGATAATTTGATATGTGGGTGGACCGGTGCTTGGGTACTGTCCTTCCTTGGACAAGCATCCCACTTATGATTAACCCCTATTGCAAGCATCTGCAACTACAATAGAAGTATTAAGGTAAACGTAACCATAGCATGAGACATATGGATCCAAATCAGCCCCTTACGAAGGAACACATAAACTAGGGTTTAAGCTTCTGTCACTCTAGCAACCCATCATCTACTTATTACTTCCCAATGCCTTCCTCTAGGCCCAAACAATGGTGAAGTTTCATGTAGTCAACGTTCACATGACACCACTAGAGGAGATATGACATACATCTCATCAAAATATCGAACGAATACCAAATTCACATGACTACTTATAGCAATGCTTCTCCCATGCCCTCAGGAAAAAACATAACTACTCACAAATCATATTCATGTTCATAATCAGAGGGGTATTAATATGCATAATGGATTTGAACATATGATCTTCCACCAAGTAAACAAACTAGCATCAACTACAAGAAGTAATCAACACTACTAGTAACCCACATGTACAAATCTGAGGCTTTGGGACAAAGAATGGATACAAGAGATGAACTAGGGTTTGATATGAGATCGTGCTGGTGAAGATGTTGATGGAGATTGACCCCCTCCCGATGAGAGGATCATTGGTGATGACGATGGTGATGATTTCCCCCTCTCAAAGGGTAGTTTCCCTCGCAGAACAGCTCCGCGGGAGCGCTAGATTGGTTCCGCCAAGGTTCCGCCTCGTGGAGGTGGAGTTTCTTCCCGAAAGCTTGCTTATGATTTTTTGATCTCCATGAAAGACTCCATATAGCCAAAGATGGGCATCAGAGGGCTGCCAGGGTGCCCACGAGGCAGGGGGGCGCGCCCCCAACCCTCATGGACGGTAGGTGGCCCCCCTCTAGTACTTCGTTCGCCCAATATTTTTTATATATTCTGAAACATGCTCCCGTGAAGTTTCAGGACTTTTGGAGTTGTGCAGAATAGGTCTCTAATATTTGCTCCTTTTCCAGCCCAGAATTCCAACTGCCGGCATTCCCCCTCTTCATGTAAACCTTGTAAAATAAGAGACAATATGCATAAGTATTGTGACATAATGTGTAATAACAGCCCGTAATGCAATAAATGTCGATATAAAAGCATGATGCAAAATGGACGTATCAACTCCCCCAAGCTTAGACCTCGCTTGTCCTCAGGCGGAAGCCGAAATCAAAAATTATGTGCACATGTTTAGAGATAGAGGTGTCGATAAAAATAAAATACGGACATGAGGGCATCATGATCATTCTTAGAACAACAACATATACATATATTGTCATATGATCTCTTATGCTAAAGTAACAATTCAATCACAATTTCAAGTATGAATCGTAAGCATCATTGAAAACTAAAAAACTATAATCTCAGTCATTGAATGTTGGTGTACAAAAGTAGGGTCTCTTCTTTTAACCCCTTTACTTGTGCACGGGCAGTCAGAGCCGCGCGCCACGACCACACTTAGTAGTGCAGAGGAGGGAAGCTGGAGAGAAGCCGAGACACGAGGCAACCAAGGCAACGCCAAGACCAGAAGCGCATGAGAGCAAGAGGGCGAGGTGGACTCCCTCGGCAAGATCCTTGCCGAGGTAGCCTCCCCAGCCCCGGCAAGAGCCTTGTCGGGGCAACTTGCCCGATGCCAGTGGAGTGAGCCACCCTTGAGCCCACGGGCTCCAACCCAACCAACTACATTGGAACCAAGGCTCAGGACGGCGACCCTCAGCGGGATCCTAGCCAAGGAAATCCACAAGACCCCCGGCAAGACCCTCGCTAGGGACGACTGCAATGCCACGGCAAGACCCTTGGCGTGCCCCCGGCAAGACCCTTGCCAAGGGCATCAGCAGGGCCACTGCCAGGCCCGCGCTAGCCAAGACTCCACCACCATCCCCAAGAAGCTGCGAACTCAACCAGCCAGGCAGGCACCTGCGTGGCGACGGGCGGCCTTAACACCGACTCAGCAAGCACCTGCGTGGCGGCATGCGACCCTTCATGAAGGCTCCACCACCACGCCAGCCTAGCAGCCAGCCAACGTGGCACCATGATGCCTCATCAACTCGGATGCGTTTCAAGGCCTGGCGAGGCGGCGACAGCTGGGACATGCTTCCCTGGCGTCCCCGATAAAGAAAGGAGGGCACGTCGGCAGCACATTAAATGTGTTTGTCTGACGGTCCCAGAGGATAGGCTTGTCGACTATAGACCTTTCCACCTCTTGTGTGCCACTGTGGCAACCCCTTTTTCCTATAAAAGGATGCCCAAGGTGACCAGGAGAGGGATTCGGCTTTTTTGGGCAAGAAGCACCCCGTAGCTATCTCAAGAACACAAGAACACTCAAATACATCCACCAAAGCAGGACTAGGGTATTACGCATCTTCGCGGCCCGAACCTAGCTAAACGATCCGTGTGCTGCCTGTCAGACCCGCTCTTTGCCCAGCCTCACGCTCGCCAACCGTAGAAGGGATCCCAGTGACCCCATAGGTTTCGTTTCCATTGACATCTTTGGCGCGCCAAGTAGGGGGTGCAGTTGTGAAAATCCGGTCTGGCAGCCAGCCTAGCGGTTCTTGATCGTCATGGCTCCCAAAAAGAAGGCGGCCACGACGGTTGATTCGTCGAGAGCCGGACGGCCCGTGGCGGTGCGGCCGAGCAGCGGGTCAGTCACGGACAGGACCCGAGGCGCGACCCGCGAGCACCAACATCGCTCTGGCAGTCAGAGCCTGGCGAGCGGCGTCGTTCGTGTACAAGGTGACGGGCCGCATGCCGTGAAATCCAGAGATGGAGCTGGGCCCCCGCAGGCGGCGCGGGACCCTCCGGGGGAGTCGCGGTACCGCCCACAGGCGGCGCGGCGACCTCCAAGATGCCCACTCCGGCGCCCACAGCGCGCTCTTCCTAGGTTGTGCGTGACGAGCAGCGTCACCATGCCGGTGACCCTGGACACCGTCGTGGGGAGAGTCATGTGCGTCATTTGCGAGACGAAGGAGGTCAACATGCCCACCGAAGTGCTGGCGGAAATGGCACACAGCCGTCGGGCCATCACAGAGCTCCTTCTAACATGACTAGAAGTCGAAGCGCGCCATGGTTCACGCAGCTTTCGCCGCCAACCACGCCAGCAGAAGCTTTGGCGCGCGCGCAGCTGCTGCTCGACTTCCCTCCTGCTGCGGAGAAGCTCAGTGAGTGGAGAGCCACTATCCGGAACCTCATCGGCGTTGCCAAGAAAGACGAGCCACGACCGGCGGGGCCCTCAGGCCGGCGCTCCATGGAGCCACTACATGCCACGGTGCACTCTCCTCCTCCACGCCAGCCACCTCGGATGTCGGTCTGTCGTGATGACTCTTGTGATAACATTTCCATAGCGTCATCCGACCCACGGACCCACCGTGACCAACGCCAGGTTCTTCAGGAGCGAGCCCTTGAAGATGCTCGAACCACCATCGTGTGCTGGCGCGATACGCGCCACCAGTCAGACAGGCTAGTAGGGCCCGCTATGGACCACCCAGCACCGGGAGGCTCCGGCGGCCTACGTTACGAGGTGGGTTGCCTAGCCTTTACCCGTGATCTGCGGCAGTTCCAGTGGCCGTCCCACCGCATGTTCAAGCCCGACGTCGACAAGAAGTACAACTGCAAGACCCATCCGTTAGAGTTCCTCAGCATCTACACCATCGCGATGCAAGCCACTAGAGCTCGTGACGACAAGGTGCTTGCCAACTACTTCCGGTTGGCCCTGAAACCCAATGTCATGTCTTGGTTGATGCACTTGCCGGCGGATTCCATTTCTTCTTGGTCGGACCTCTGTTATGAGTTCATTAGTGCCTTCACTGGAGGCCACCAAGCTCATGGCCAGGCGAGTGCTTTGCATATCATTCCCTAGAAGGAAGATGAAAACTTGCACAAGTACATACAGAGGTTCAGCTGAGTGCAATACAACATCCCAGATGTCTATCCTGCCGCCGTGATCAGCGCATTCCATCAGAATGGGTGTAACCGCAAGATGCGTGAAGATATGGAAATGAACAAGGTCAAGGACGTGGTCGAACTTTACGTTCTGGCCGATAGATGCGCCCGTGCTGAAGAGGGAAGGAAGTACCCCGGCGAAGCCACCGGTGCAGAAATCGACTCTACCGACAAACACACCACCGTCCTGACGAAGAAGGGTCGGCGTCGCAAAAGGAAACGCAAGGGCAAGGCCATGCTTGCCATCGAGGGATCCGACGACACCGGTGCCACCAAGAATGCCAAAGGTAGATGACCCCAGCAAGGAGATTGCCGGGTGCGCCGCTTGCTGGGCATTGGCGGCTGCCGACAAGCCAGGGGGCCCCGACAAGTTGAGCTACTTGCTCAAAAGCAAAAAGCCGAATATGAGAGGCGGGACAAGGAGAAGGGTCAGGATGGTGCCGAAGGATCCGGCAAGAAGCATGGCAGCCAAGGGGCTGCCGCGGCAAGGACAATCAGCAAGAGAGGCCCGCTCGGGGCCGTGACAAGAAGCATGAAGACGACGATCATGACGAGGACGACGAGTCCGGCGAGCATGAGTTCCAGAAGGCTACAGAGGCCATGTGCTTCGATCGTGGCTTATGTCTACTACACAACCTTCTTCTTGTAGACGTTGTTGGGCCTCCAAGTGCAGAGGTTTGTTGGGCCTCCAAGTAAATAAAAATATAGCTCCATGTAAAGTTACCGATGAACGAAGACGAAAGATGGGATGCCTTTCGGGGCATCCCCAAGCTTAGGCTCATGGTTGTCCTTGAATATTTCCTTGGGGTGCCTTGGGCACCCCCAAGCTTAGGCTCTTGCAACTTCTAATTCCATAATCCATCGAATCTTTACCCAAAACTTGAAAACTTCACAACACAAAACTTAACAGAAAACTCGTAAGCTCCGTTAGTATAAGAAAATAAATCACCACTTAGGTACTGTTGTGAACTCACTCTAAATTAATATTGGTGTAATATCTACTGTATTCCAGCTTATCTATGGTTCATACCCTTCGATACTACTCATAGATTCAGAAAAATAAGCAAACAACACATAGAAAACAGAATCTGTCAAAAACAGAACAGTCTGTAGTAATCTGGATCAAACGTATACTTCTGGAACTCATAAAATTCTCAAATAAATTGGTGGACCTGAGGAATTTATCTGTTAATCATAATAAAAAATAATTAACTAAGTATCACTCTCCAATAAAAAATGGCAGCAAATCTCGTAAGCGCTACAGTTTCTGTTTTTTACAGCATGATCGCAAAGACTTCACCCAAGTCTTCCCAAAGGTTCTACTTGGAACAAACACTAATTAAACACAAAAAACACAACCATAACAGAGGATAGATGAATTATTTATTAATAAACAGGAACAAAAAGCAAGGAACAAAAATAAAATGGGGTTGCCTCCCAACAAGCACTATTGTTTAACGCCCCTAGCTAGGCATGATGATTTCAATGATGCTCACATAAAAGATAAGAATTGAAACATAAAGAGAGCATCAAGAAGAATATGACTAGCACATTTAAGTCTAACCCACTTCCTACGCATAGGGATTTTTGTGAGCAAACAACTTGTGGGAACAAGAATCAACTTGCATAGGAAGGTAAAACAAGCATAACTTCAAAACTTTAAGCACATAGAGAGGCAACTTGATATTATTGCAATTCCTACAAGCATATGTTCCTCCCTCATAATAATTTTCAGTAGGATCATGAGTGAATTCAACAACATAACTATCACACAAAGCACTATTTTCATGATGCACAAGCATAGAATTTTTATTACTCTCTAGATAAGCAAATTTATTCTCATGAATAGTAGCGGGAGCAAACTCAACAAAATAACTATCATGTGAGGCATAATCCAATTGAAAACTAAAATCATGATGACAAGTTTCATGGTTATCATTATTCTTTATAGCATACATGTCATCACAATAATCATCATAGATAGCAACTTTGTTCTCATAATCAATTGGAACCTCTTCCGAAATAGTGGATTCATCACTAAATAAAGTCATGACCTCTCCAAATCCACTTTCACCAATATAATCATCATAAATAGGAGGCATGCTTTCATCATAATAAATTTGCTCATCAAAACATGGGGGACAAAAAATATCATCTTCATCAAACATAGCTTCCCCAAGCTTGTGGCTTTGCATATCATTAGCATCATGGATATTCAAGGAATTCATACTAACAACATTGCAATCATGCTCATTATTCAAATATTTAGTGCCAAACATTTTAATGCATTCTTCTTATAGCACTTGAGCACAATTATCGGAATCCTTATTTTCATGATAGATATTAAAAAGATGAAGCATATGAGGTATCCTCAATTCCATTTTTTATAATTTTCTTTTATAAACTAAACTAGTGATAAAACAAGAAACTAAAAGACTCGATTGCAAGATCTAAAGATATACCTTCAAGCACTCACCTCCCTAGCAACGGCGCCAGAAAAGAGCTTAGTTGACGGGGTGTTAGCGCCGCTTTCCTTCTTCTTGTAGACGTTGTTGGGCCTCCAAGTGCAGAGGTTTGTAGGATAGTAGCAAATTTCCCTCAAGTGGATGACCTAAGGTTTATCAATCCGTAGGAGGCGTAGGATGAAGATGGTCTCTCTCAAGCAACCCTGCAACCAAATAACAAAGAGTCTCTTGTGTCCCCAACACACCCAATACAATGGTAAATTGTTTAGGTGCACTAGTTCGGCGAAGAGATGGTGATACAAGTGGTATATGGATGGTAGATAAAGGTTTTTGTAATCTGAAATTATAAAAAAAGCAAGGTAACTAATGATAAAAGTGAGCATAAACGGTATTGCAATGCTAGGAAACAAGGCCTAGGGTTCATACTTTCACTAGTGCAAGTTCTCTCAACAATAATAACATAATTGGATCACATAACTATCCCTCAACATGCAACAAAGAGTCACTCCAAAGTCACTAATAGCAGAGAACAAACGAAGAGATTATGGTAGGGTACGAAACCACCTCAAAGTTATTCTTTCCAATCAATCCGTTGGGCTATTCCTATAAGTGTCACAAACAGCCCTAGAGTTCGTACTAGAATAACACCTTAAGACACAAATCAACCAAAACCCTAATGTCACCTAGATACTCCAATGTCACCTCAAGTATCCGTGGGTATGATTATACGATATGCATCACACAATCTCAGATTCATCTATTCAACCAACACATAGAACCTCAAAGAGTGCCCCAAAGTTTCTACCAAAGAATCACGACTAAAACGTGTGCCAACCCCTATGCATAGGTTCATGGGCGGAACTGGCAAGTTGATCACCAAAACATACATCAAGTGAATGACGTGATATCCCATTGTCACCACAGATACACATGGCAAGACATACATCAAGTGTTCTCAAATCTTAAAAGACTCAATCCGATAAGATAGCTTCAAAGGGAAAACTCAATCCATTACAAGAGAGTAGAGGGGGAGAAGAAACATAAGATCCAACTATAATAGCAAAGCTCGCGATACATCAAGATCGTGCAAAATCAAGAACACTAGAGAGAGAGATATCAAACACATAGCTACTGGTACATACCCTTAGCCCCAAGGGAGAACTACTCCCTCCTCATCATGGAGAGCACCGGGATGATGAAGATAGCCACCGGAGAGGGATTCCCCCTCCGGCAGGGTGCCAGAACGGGTCTAGATTGGTTTTCGGTGGCTACGAAGGCTTCTGGCGGCGGAACTCCCGATCTGTTCTCGTCCCTGATCGTTTTAGGGTATATGGAGATATATAAGAGGAAGAAGTACGCCAGGGGAGCCACGAGGGTCCCACGAGGGTGGAGGGCGCGCCCTAGGGAGGTGGGCGTGCCCCCTACCTCGTGGCTTGTTGATTTCGTGACGTGGACTCCAAGTCTCCCGGGTTGCTTTCCTTCCAAAAATAACTTCTCCAGAAGGTTTCATTCCGTTTTGACTCCGTTTGATATTCCTTTTCTTCGAAACACTGAAACAAGGGAAAAAATTCGGACTGGCACTAGGCTCTGGGTCAATAGGTTAGTCCCAAAAATAATATAAAAGTGGATAATAATGCCCAATAATGTCCAAAGCAGAAGATAATATAGCATGGAGCAATAAAAAATTATAGATACGTTGGAGACGTATCAGTGGCGCCTCGCTGCATACTTCTCACTGCCAGCTCAAGCAGGGGGCGCGTGAGATCACAGCAGCAGAGCCGTTGTTCGACGCTCAGAAGCCCCTGAAGTGGTCCAGCATGCCCATCATCTTTGACATCGAGGACCACCCTGATCGCACAACTATGGTTGGGTGTTTGCCATTGTTGGTTTCACCAATGATACGCAACTTCAAGGTGAACAAGATGCTGGTTGACGGCGGGGCCAGTCTGAACTTGTTCTCACCCGTTGTGATAAAAAAGGATGCAAATTCCTGATGGAGACCTCGAGGAAATGGGCATGTTTCAAGGGGTCAACCCGGGAAGGAGCCAGCCAAAGGGGAAGGTCACGCTGTGTGTGACGTTTGGAGGCAAGATGAACTACAAGACGGAGAAGATTGTCTTTGATGTAGCCGAGATTCCCTTGCCCTACAACGGGATTCTCGGCCGCCCGACACTAGCCAAGTTCATGTCGGCATCACATTATGCCTACAACACGCTGAAGATGCCTAGGCTCATGACCATCATCACCGTTCCCTGCGACAAGAAGGATGCGATGATCTGCGCTAACCAACTCTACCGAGAAGCAGTTGTAGTAGCCGCCACCAAGGCACTTGCTCCTGCCACTGAAACCCCGGGAGAGAAGACGAAGAAGACCGGCAAGACCTCTCGCACCCACTCTGGCAAGCGCACCTCTTCGGAGTGTTGTGCTACTGTCGAGGACGTTCCAGAGAGCTTCACCGACAAGAGCAAGAAATCTAGAGCCGCACCACCAGAGACCAAGAGGGTGTCCGTCAAGGAGGATGGCACGGGAGGGGCTTTCATCATAAGCTCCACCCTTGATAGCAAATAGGAAAGCACGCTCATCACTTTCCTACAGGCGAATGTCAAAGTGTTTGCATGGCAAGCATCCGACATCCCCGGCGTTCCCAGGGAAGTGATTGAGCACCATCTTGCTATCTATCCCCATGCGCGACCCGTCAGGCAGAAGGTCAGGAAGCAAGCTTTGGAACGGCAGGAATCCATCACAGAGGAGATCAGGAAGTTGGAAGCGGCAGGCTTGGTGAGAGGAGTGCTCCATCCAAAGTGATTGGCCAATCCGGTGGTGGTGCGCAAGGTGAACGGGAAGTGGAGGCTGTGTATTGATTACACAGATATCAATAAGGCTTGTCCTAAGGACCCCTTCCCATGCCGCGCATTGACCAGATTGTTGACTCCATAGCCGGGTGCGATATGTTATCATTCTCGATGCCTACTCGGGCTACCACCAGATCTTCATGGCAAAGGAAGACGAAGAGAAGACAGCATTCATCACCCCATGTGGTACGTATTGCTTTTTACGGATGCCTTTCGGGTTGAAGAGTGCTGGCTCGACATTCACAAGGGTGGTCCAAATCGGTTTTGAGCCCCAGCTACATAGAAATATGGAAGCTTATATGGATGACATAGTGGTCAAAACCAAGGACAAGGCAACCCTTGTACAAGACTTAGAAGAGACGTTTGCCAAGCTACACAAGATCAACCTCAAGCTGAACCCTGAGAAGTGTGTCTTCGGCGTTCCGTCCGGCAAACTTATTGGGTTCTTTGTGTCGCAGCGTGGGATCGAGGCAAACCCAGAAAAAATCAAGGCTATTGAGCAGATTTAGACACCCAAGAGGATCAAGGATGTGCGTCGGCTCACTGGCTGCGCTGCCGCCATGAGCATATTCATCTCCATGTCCGCAGAGCGTGCCCTTCCCTTTTTGAAGATCTTGAAGAAGGCGGGCCCAATGGAGTGGACCCCAGAGGCCGAGGCAGCATTGCAGGATCTGAAGAAATACCTTTCCTCTACACCAATACTGCTTGCGCCTAAACCACAAGAGCCATTGCTGCTGTATCTGGCGGCAATGAATCAAGTGGTCAGTGCCGTGCTAGTGGTGAAGAGGGAGGTCGGTAAACAGGCAGTGGCGATGGCGGGACTGGTGGATGGCAAGCCAGAAGTTCCCCCGGCAGGGCCCGATGCCGGCAAGGCAAGGCCCCCGGCGGAGTCTGACGCCATCAGGACAAACCCCATGCAATCAAATGAGGTGGTGCAGAAGAAGAAGATGATGCAGCACCCGGTTTACTTTATCAGCTCCCTCATGTAGGGGGCTAGGTCATGGTACTCTAGTGTGCAGAAATTGCTCTTTGGCCTCCTTATGGCCTCAAGGAAGTTGCGTCACTACTTCCAAGCACACGAAATCACCGTCATCACCCGCCTCCCGTTACAACGGATACTGCACAAGCCACACGCAACCGGGAGGATTATGGAGTGGGCCTTGGAGCTTTCGAGCTTTGGTTTGAAGTTTGAAAGTACTTTGACAATCCAGAGCAGATTCTTGGCAGAGTTCATTGCAGAATGGACCTCAACTCCTAACGAGGAAATTCAGGAGACCACCCTCCCCGGCAAGGAAGCAAGTCACAACTGGATCATGTACTTTGATGGGGCTTTCTCGCTGCAAGGCACCGGTGCTGGTGTGCTACTCGTCGCACCCACCGGAGAGCACCTCAAGTATGTAATCCAGATGCACTTTCCCAGGGAGATGTCCACCAACAACACTGCTGAATACGAGGGGTTGCTTGCCGGCCTCAAGATCGCGGCGGACCTCGGGGTCAAGAAGCTCATCATCAGGGGTGATTCATAGCTTGTCGTCAGACAAGTTAACAAAGATTATCAGAGCCCATTGATGGAGGCCTACGTAGATGAGGTGAGGAAGCTGGAGGAGTGCTTTGAAGGTATACAAGCAGAGCACGTTCCCCGAGCGGAGAATGACGTCGCCGATTACCTGTCAAAGCATGTTGCATTCAAGCTACCTGTGGAACCAGGTACTTTTTTGATTCGGTTAACTAAACCATCCGTCGAACCATCAACAGAGCAGAACAAATGGAGGAAATTAGGCTCTGGCAAGTACTTTCCCGCTGAGCCCCCAGGGGCCGCCGACAAGGGTGTTGCCGCGGATTCAAAGCCTGCTGAGGAGTGACTGATTCCGGCGGGCCGGCAAGCCCTGGCCGTAGAGACGGCCGCTCCCATGACAGAAGAAATGCCTTTGGTCCTTGCCGTCGAGCCCCAGGCTCCGACATGGGCATAGCATACCGTCCGATTCCTCCAAGCAGGGGAGCTTCCTAAGGAGCAGGAAGAAGTGGAGAAAGTAGCCCGTCAGTCTGCCATGTATCAGTTCATCGATAACGTCCTATACAGGAAGAGATCGAACGATGTGAAATTGAAGTGCATCCCCCGGGAGGAGGGACTGGAGCCGTTGGCGGATATACACGGAGGCATATGTGGCTCCCACATAGGGTCGAGGGACCTTGCCGGCAAGGCATTCCGGCAAGGTTTGTTCTGGCCCACTGTCCTCCAAGATGCAACGTCAATAGTAACCAAGTGTGAAGCGTGTCAGTTCCATTGGAAGAAGCTTCATCAACCAGCTCAAGCCCTTCAAACAATTCCTCTTTCCTGGCCCTTTCCCCCGCGCTGTCGGGGGCTTTGAGTACTTGTACATTGCGATCAACAAGTTCACAAAGTGGCTAGAGGTGGAAGCAGTGAGGAAGGTGACAGCACAGTCAGCCATCAAGTTCTTCAAGGGGCTAGTGTGCCGTTTTGGTGTGCCAAACAGAGTCATCACCGGCAACGGCACGCAGTTCACAAGCCACAACTTCATGCAATACACCCAAGACCTCAGCAATAGGGTCGGTTTCGCTTCCATGGCACACCCAGGAAGCAGCAGCTAGGCGAAGAGGGCAAATGCTGAAGTGTTGCGAGGCCTGAGGACAAAGACTTTTGATAGGCTGCACAAGAGCGGAAAGCGCTAGATTGATGAGTTGCCGGCGGTTCTTTGGTCGATCAGAACGACGCCGAATCGAGCCACCCGCCAGACACCCTTTGCCCTAGTATACAGGGCAGAATTAGTTCTCCCCACGGAACTCATATTCGGGTCACCTCGAGTGCTCGCTTACGACGAGCTTGAGCAAGAGCAATTGCGACAAGATGACGCAACATTCCTTGAGGAAGATCGCCTTCGGGCGGCTGTGAGAGCAGCACGCTACCAGCAAGCCTTGCGCCGCTACCATAACTGCAAGGTTCATGCCCGAAGCTTTGAGGAAGGCGACCTTGTTCTTCGGCGCGTTCAGTCGGCCAAGAATTCCAACAAGTTGACGCCGAAGTGGGAAGGCCCTTATCGGGTAATATGAGTCACCAGCCTAGCGCTGTCTACATGGAGACCGAAGATGCTATTCCAGTGAGCAACTCCTGGAACATTGAACATCTACGCAAGTTTTACCCATAAGGTGCGGTTGTCGAGCCCCCCGGCAACCCACCTTTTGTACAAGCCTTGTCGGCAAGGAATGTAACGCTCTGTACAAAGCCAGGCACAGGCCCTGAGCATAAATAAATGAAGCACTGGCGCCCTAAGATTTACCATGCATGCTAGGTTAAGTCTCTCCCTCGGTTAGGGTTGATAGTGCATAGCAACGACTAACCCCTAGCCTAGAGGTCGAGTATGCGTCTTTCTGTCTTCTTTGGTTCGCAGGGCACGTGGACACTTCTGCTGAGCCGCTTGCGAGAAAGAAATCGAACCGGCGCTCCGGCCCCAGCAAGCCAAGACTGCCGGGGGCTGAAGACACAAGGATCTAACCACAGCAAGCCAAAGTTGTCGGGGGCTGCAGATTCAGATAAGTCCTTCATCCCCTGTTGTGCATTTCCGTATAGAACTGGGACAAATGAAACCTCATTTTGCTCCAAGACCATCGTGCTCCCCCTTTTTTGTACCCAAGTCCCTGGGACAGAACTGGGTCATAAACGCGGTGGCAAGGAAATAAACAAAGGACCTAACTCTACTTCGCCCATGCCTCTGCCAAAAGTGTGAGAATGGTCGACTGAAGTTAGGGGACGGCAAGGCCTGTTGCCGGGAGACAATGTTTATCTTAAAAATAACAAGTATTCGTTCCTTGGCATGGGCCTCGCTCACGCACAGAGAACCCGGCAAGCTCCCATACAGGTACAGTTCATACAAATTTTAAATCTAACAAGTGCCCGCAGGCTTACAAACTAAAAAGAGATGAGATGCCCGTAACCCCTTTCTTGTCCCTCTCCCCAGAAGGTGGAACAAGATAGCAAGAGGGCAAAAATAGCGCCTAGGCGAGGTGCGAGGAGCAGAAGGCACCAAGAGAACATCCCGATGCCAGGAGGCGGGCTGGAAGATGAGGCAGCGGGCCGGCAATACGTGATGAAGGCGTCGGTGCCCGTGTACTCTGACTTGATGGCCGCCACCCCCCTTCTTCGCCTTCTCCGGCCCTCCTACGCCAGCCGACCAAGGAGACGACGGGGAGCGCCTCGATGGAGAGCTTGACGAGGAAGGCCCTCGGCAGGCCGCACGACGTAGGGCGGGGCGACGCGGTCAGTCGGAGACGAGGTCGACGTGATCCTGCTCGATGCTCTCGTCGTTGCTGTTGCTACCCACCTCATTGCTCCCTCCTGAAGAGGATTCTTCATTGTCGGAGGAGCTCTCCACGCAGCACTTTAGGCGAGTTCCAAGATCTCCAAAGACCTTTACGGAGAGCAGGCTGCCCTCCATTAACTTGAAGTAAATGACAAGCCCCGCCGTCGGGCTGTGGATGTGAGTGAATGTCTTCCATCCGCGACGGAGGCACATGACGTGAGGAGTTGGGAAGTCGACGTCGACCCGTGTGCCACCATTCCCGCAGCCCCTCATGTGCAACCTTAGGGTCTAGGGTGGATCGAGCTCCATCTCCCGAGAAAATGGGGAAGGGAGACGGAGGCGGCGACGCGATGGCCGGCGCAGCCTGATGAAGAACTCATGGAGCTGGTCCCCGACGTGGCCCCCCATCGGGGGAGGCATGACTAGTGGAGGCGAGGCCGATGCGCCGCCCCGTCCCACTCTCCCCCGAGTGCCACGGCGACCTCGGCCTTGCCCCTCCCCCTTCCTCTCGTGGCCGGCTCCGCTGCCACGAGCTCTTGGGATGGAGGGACGCGCTGTCGAGCAGCGACCCTCGCCGCCACTGTCGAAGGGCCATCACCCCCTCTCGCCATGGCGGGTGGAAGAAAGGAGTGGAGGTGGAAGAGGATGGATGCTGAGAGAATGTGGGATGACATCCCCCTCCCCCTCCTTATAAAGGGGCGAGGTCGAGGCTCGGCCGCTCCACTCAACCAATCCAGCCACCGGAGGCGCAGGGAATCAGGACCAACCCGCTGCCCCAATCACCGACGGCCCGGTTTCCCGCCTCCACCGCCTACCACCTGCATAGGGGGACACATGGCGAGCAAGCAGAATTGAGGGGACGGGTGAGGCGACCGTTCCCCACCCCGTGATCGTGGGGGACTGACGCCTTGAAGACCATGGCCCGAGCCTGCCCAAGTAAATGAGTTGCGCCTCTGCGCCTCCCTCTTTTTATGGGGAAAGCGCGAGCCGCCTCTTTACCACGATGTGACGCATGCGTGCGGAAACCGCCCCATGCATGACCCCCACGAAACACACAACCCTCCACGTCACGCGTTCAACGCAGGTCTTGGGGAAGCGCAGCGGATGAGAAGTTACTACGGTAAAATCCTCCCACCTGTCACGCACCGTTCTGGGCCTAGCCCAACAATGCGGCGCGCTTATGTGTGGCCCAGGCCCGGGGGCTCCTGTCGGTGTACAAAAGTAGGGGCTCTTCTTTTGACCCCTTTACTTGTGCACGGGCAGTCAGAGCCGCGCACCACGTCCACACTTAGTAGGGCAGAGGAGGGAAGCCAGAGAGAAGCCGAAACACGAGGCAACCAAGGCAACACCTAGACTAGAAATGCATGAGAGCAAGAGGGAGAGGTGGACTCCCTTGGCAAGATCCTTGCCTAGGCAGCCTCTGCAGCCCCGGCAAGAGCCTTGCCGGGGCAACTTGCCCGATGCCAGTGGAGTGAGACACCCTTGAGCCCACGGGCTCCAACCCAACCAACTACATTGGAACCAAGGCTCGGGAGGTGCCTCTGTGGTGGCATGCAAATCTTTGTCAAGATCATAAACATGTGAGATCAGATGAGGACCAGAAGATGGCGACCCTCGGCGGGATCCTAGCCGAGGAAATCCACAAGACCCCCGGCAAGACCCTTGCCAGGGACGACTGCAATGCCACAGCAAGACCCTTGCTGGGCCCCCAGTAATACCCTTGCCGAGGGCATCAGTAGGGCCACTACCAGGCCCGCGCCAGCCAAGACTCCACCACCGTCCCCAAGTAGCTGCTAGCTCAACCAGCTGGGCAGGCACCTGCGTGGCGACGGGCGGCCTCTACACCGACTCAGCAAGACCATGTGTGGTGGCATGCGACCCTTCATGAAGGCTCCACCCCCGCGCCAGCCAAGCACCTAGCCAACGTGGCGCCACAATGCCTCATCAGCTCGGACGCGTGTGGAGGCCAGGCGAGGCGGCGACAGCTGGTACGTGCTTCCCTGGCATCCCCGATAAAGCAAGGAGGGCACGTCAGCAGCGCATTAAATGCGTTTGTCCGACGGTCCCAGAGGATAGGCTTGTCGACTCTAGACCTTTCCACCTCCTGTGTGCCACTGTGGCAACCCCTTTTCATATAAAAGGAGGCCCGACGCGACCAGGAGAGGGATTCAACTTTTTTGGGCAAGTTGCACCCCGTAGCTATCTCAAGAACACAAGAACACTCAAATACATCCACCAAAGCAGGACTAGGGTATTACGCATCTTCGCGGCTCGAACATGAGTAAACGATCCATGTGCTTCCTGTCAGACCCGCTCTTTGCACAACTTCGCGCTCGCCAACCATAGAAGGGATCCCAGTGACCCCATAGCTGTCGTTTCCACCGACATTGAAGCAATTGCAATTTATCATAACATCGGAAAGAGTCAATATAAGAGCTTTTTAGTAAGTCCACATACTCAACTATCATTTAGTCTTTCACAATTGCTACCACCCAGGCAATACTTATGAGTATGAAGTTTTAATAGGACAGAGAGAAAGATAGGGGCTTATAGTTTTGCCTCCCAACCTTTTACCTCAAGGGTAATGTTAACAATAATAGCTATATATATCAGGATCTTTCCAACATATTGTGCTTGCCAAAGGATAAAATGTCAAAATGAAAGGTGAAGATCACCATGAATCTTGTATGAAGTATAAGAGAAGAATAAAAGATAGGCCCTTCGCAGAGGGAAGCAGAGTTTGTCATGTGATTTTAATGTTGGATGCACAAAATCTTAATGTGAAACAACGTCACCTTATATTTCCACTTGTGATATGGACCTTTATTATTCAGTTCGTCGCTTTTATTTCGTCCACATCACAAGATCGTGAAAAGCTTAAATCATACATATTTAGAGAGAAATTTTTATTGCTTGCTGATACGTCTCCATCGTATCTATAATTTTTGATGGTTCCATGCCAATATTATTCAACTTTCATATACTTTTGGCAACTTTTTATACTATTTTTGGGACTAAGATATTGATCCAGTGCCCAGTGCCAGTTCCTGTTTGTTGCATGTTTTTTGTTTCGCAGAATATCCATATCAAACGGAGTCCAATAGGGATAAAAACTGATGGAGATTTTTTTGGAATATACATGATTTTTGGGAAGAAAAATCCACGCGAGACGGTGCCCGAGGTGGCCACGAGGCAGGGGGCGCGCCTGCCCCCTAGGCGCGCCCCTGACCCTCGTGGGCCACCCGTAAGGCGGTTGATGCCCTTCTTTTGCTGCAAGAAAGCTAATATCCAGATAGATATCGTGTCAAAATTTAGCCCAATCGGAGTTACCGATCTCCGGGAATATAAGAAACGGTGAAAGGGAAGAATCTGAGAACGCAGAAACAGAGACAGACATAGAGACAGATCCAATCTCGGAGGGGCTCTCGCCCCTCCCGTGCCATGGAGGCCATGGACCAGAGGGGAAACCCTTCTCCCATCTAGGGAGGAGGTCAAGGAAGAAGAAGAAGGAGGGGGGCTCTCTCCCCCTCGCTTCCGGTGGCACCGGAGTGCCTCCGGCGGCCATCATCATCACCGTGATCTACACCAACACCTCCGCCATCTTCACCAACATCTCCATCACCTTCCCCCCTCTATCTACAGCGTTCCACTGTCCCGCAACCCGCTGTACCCTCTACTTGAACATGGTGCTTTATGCTTCATATTATTATCCAATGATGTGTTGCCATCCTATGATGTCTGAGTAGATTTTCGTTGTCCTATCGGTGGTTGATGAATTGCTATGATTGATTTAATTTGCTTGTGGTTATGTTGTTGTCCTTTGGTGCCCATCATATGATTGCGCGCGTGGACCACACCCTAGGGTTAGTTTTATGTTGATAGGACTATGTATTGGAGGGCAAGAGTGACAGAAGCTTCAACCTGGCATAGAAATTAATGCATATGGGATTGAAGGGGGACCAATATACCTTAAAGCTATGGATGGGTTTTACCTTAATGAACATTAGTAGTTGCGGATGCTTGCTAATAGTTCCAATCATAAGTGCATAGAATTCCAAGTCAGGGATGACATGCTAGCAGTGGCCTCTCCCACATAATACTTGATATTGGTCTAGTAAAGTAGTCAGTTGCTTAGAGGCAATTTCACAACTCCTACCACCACTTTTCCACACTCGCTATATTTACTTTATTGCTTCTTTACTTACAACATCCCCTACCTTTTATTTACTTGCTCTTTATTATCTTGCAAACCTATCCAACAACACCTACAAAGTACTTCTAGTTTCATACTTGTTCTAGGTAAAGTGAACATCAAGCGTGCGTAGAGTTGTATCGGTGGTTGATAGAACTTGAGGGAATATTTGTTCTGCCTTTAGCTCCTCATTGGGTTCGACACTCTTACTTATCAAAAACTGTTGCGATCCCCTATACTTGTGGGTTATCACTTGCAACGATGACAACTTACTTGAAGGATCTTACTCAATCCATAGGTAGATATGGTGGACTCTCATGGCTAAACTAGGTTTAAGGATATTTGGAAGCACAAGTAGTATCTCTACTTGGTTCATAGAATTTGGCTAGCATGGGAGGGAAAGGCAAGCTCAACATGTTGGATGATCCATGAAAATATAATTTATTTCAGATATAGGGAACCATAACCCGTTATGTTGTCTTCCTTGTCCAACATCAACTCTTTAGCATGCCATATTTTAATGAGTGCTCACAATCATAAAAGATGTCAAAGATAGTATATTTATATGTGAAGACCTCTCTTTCTTTATTACTTCCTATGAATTGCAACGATGACCAAAACTCTATTTGTCAACTCTCAACAATTTTTATTCATCATACTCTTTATATGTGAAGTCATTACTCTCCATAAGATCCATATGATCTCTTTAATTCTTTTATTTCTTCTCTTTTATTTTATTCCCTCAAGATCATAGCAAGATAATCACGCCTTGAATCAACACTAATATTTATTATATATATAGCTCACGGACTCGATTACATAGAAGGATCATAAAGAAAAACTCAAAGCTAGATCATACTAAAACTTTATTATACTAGATCAAGATATTACCAAAAGGACCAAACTAATAAAAATGGTAAAGATAAAAGTGTGATGGTGATACGGTACCGGGGCACTCCCCCAAGCTTGGCAGTTGCCAAGGGGAGTGCCCATACCTGATACTCAGTTCTTCTTTGTTGGTGAAGATGGTAATGATGATGATGGATAGTCGCACATCGAGCGTAGGAGACCCTCCAATTTGCGGATAATGCCTTTGAGTGAGATGATATGCTCCTTCAACAAAATATTTTCACCTTTGAGAATTGTTTTGAATACGAGCTAACTCAATCATCTTGAAAGCATCAATCTCCGTTGGGGTAAAGAGATTGTGGTGAGGTTGAAGGATGTCTTCTTCTACTACTGCCGGAATTTCATCCATCATGGCCTTCTTGACCCCATCATCCTTGTTGACCTCTCTGAGCTCTTCTCTCTTCAGCTCCATCTTCATTAGCCAAGCATCATTGCCCTCATTGTTGGAGGAGGAGGGAGAAGACATGATGCCTGGCCTTGACAACCCTGGCAGAGAACAGCTCGAAACAAACACAGGAGATATTTGCGTGATACGGTCGTCAAAACCTTCCGGAGATTATATAATGAATTTTTACCGACCAAAAGAAGTATCGTGCAAGAAAACGGAGTCCGGAGAGCACACGAGGTGCCCATGAGGCAGGGGGCGCGCCCTCCACCCTCGTGGAAGCCTCGTGTCCTTTCCAGACTACTTCTTATTTTCCTATTTTCTTAAATATTCCAAAACAGAGAAAAATTGCCATTAGAACTGTTTTAGAGTCGGTTTACTTACTGTACCACGTACCTATTCATTTTCGGAGTCTGAGATGTTCTGGAAAGTGTCCCTTATGTATTCCTCCGGGGTTACGGTTTCAATAACATTAGTTTCAACATTTATGGGATTACCTGAGATATAATGTTTTTATGGCACCGGAACGATAGACCTCCTCGATAACGTAAGGACCTTCCCGTTTAGAGAGGAGTTTTCCTGCAAAAAATCTTAAATGAGAGTTGTATAACAATACGTAATCACCGATATTAAACTCATGTTTTTGTATCCTTTTATCATGCCATCTTTTAACTTTTTCTTTCAACAGTTTGGCATTCTCATAGGCCTGGGTTCTCCATTCATCAAGTGAGCTAATGTCAAAAAGCCTCTTCTCACCAGCAAGTTTGAAATCATAATTGAGCTCTTTAATGGCCCAATATGCCTTATGCTCTAGTTCGAGAGGTAAGTGACATGCTTTTCCATAAACATTTTATACGGAGACACACCCATAGGATTTTTATATGCAGTTCTATAAGCCCATAATGCATCATTAAGTTTCTTGGACCAATTCTTTCTAGATCTATTAATAGTCTTTTGCAAAATTAATTGAAGCTCTCTATTACTCAATTCTACTTGACCACTCGATTGCGGGTGATAAGGAGATGCAATTCTATGATTAACATCATACTTAGCAAGCATTTTATGGAAAGCACCATGAATAAAATGTGAATCGCCATCAGTCATTAAGTATCTAGGGACTCCAGACCTCAGAAAAATAACTTCTTTAAGCATCTTAATAGAGGTGTTATGATCAACACTACTATTTGGAATAGCTTCTACCCACTTAGTAACATAATCAACAACAACTAAAATATGTGTATACCCATTAAAGGAAGGAAAAGGTCCCATATAATCAAATCCCCAAATATCAAATGGTTCAATAACAAGTGAATAATTCATAGGCATTTCTTGACGTCTACTAATATTACCAATTATTTGACATTCATCACAAGACAAGACAAACTTACGGGCATCCTTGAAGAGAGTAGGACAGTAAGAACCGGATTGCAATACCTTATGTGCAGTTCTATCTCCAGCATGGTGTCCTCCATAAGCCTCAGAGTGACACGTGCGTAGGATATGTTCCTGTTCATGCTCAGGTACACAACGTATAATAACACCATCTACTCCTTTATAAAGGCATGGGTCATCCCAAAAGTAATGCCTTAAATCATAGAAGAACTTTTTCTTTTGCTGGTATGTGAAACTAGGTGGTATAAATTTAGCAACAATATAATTAGCATAATCAGCATACCATGGAGCAGTACGAGAAGCATTTATGATAGCTAGTTGTTCATCAGGGAAGCTATCATCAATAGGTAGTGGGTCATCAAGAACATTCTCTAACCTAGACAAGTTGTCTGGAACGGGGTTCTCAGCTCCCTTTCTATCAATAATATGCAAATCAAATTCTTGAAGCTAGAGAACCCATCTAATAAGTCTAGGTTTAACATCTTTCTTTTCCGTGAGATATTTAATAGCAGCATGATCAGTGTGAGCAATTACTTTAGAATAAACAATGTAAGGTCTGAACTTATCACAAGCAAATACAACTGCTAAAATTTCTTTTTCAGTAGTAGCATAATTTCTCTGGGCACTGTCTAGAGTTTTACTAGCATATTGAATAACATTTAATTTCTTATCAACTCTTTGTCCTAGAACAACCCCTACATCATAATCACTAGCATCACACATAATTTCAAATGGTAAATTCCAATTAGGAGGCTGAACAATAGGTGCGGAAACCAAAGCTTTCTTAAGTATTTCAAATGCTTCTACATAGTCATCATCAAGGACAAAAGGAACATGTTTTTGTAAGATATTAGTCAAAGGTCGAGAAATTTTAGAGAAGTCCTTAATGAACCTCCTATAAAAACCGGCATGACCAAGGAAGCTTCTTATACCTTTAGTGTCCTTAGGACATGACATCTTTTCAATAGCATCAACCTTAGCTTTATCAATTTCAATACCTCTTTCAGAAATTTTGTGCCCCAAGACAATACCTTCATTAACCATAAAGTGGAACTTCTCCCAATTCAAGACAAGATTAGTTTCTTCACTTCTCTGCAAAACTTGATCAAGGTTGCTTAAGCAATCATCGAAAGAAGATCCATAAACGGAGAAATCGTCCATGAAAACCGCAACTATCTTTTCACAAAAGTCAGAGAATATAGCAGTCATACATCTTTGAAAAGTAGCAGGTGCATTGCATAAACCAAAAGGCATACGTCTATAAGCAAAGGTACCGAAAGGGCAAGTAAAAGTTGTCTTTTCTTGATCCTCTTTTGACACCGGTATTTGAGAGAAACCAGAATAACCATCTAGAAAGCAAAAATGATTATGTTTGGATAATCTTTCTAGCATTTGATCAATAAAAGGTAAAGGGTAATGATCCTTTTTAGTAGCTTTATTTAATTTGCGGAAATCAATTACCATTCTATAACCTGTAACAATTATTTGTGGGATTAGTTCATATTTATCATTAGGAACAACAGTGATACCTCCCTTATTAGGAACACAACGGACATGACTTACCCACTGACTATCAGCAACGGGATAAATTATACCTGCCTCTAGAAGCTTTAGTATTTCTTTTCTTACCACTTCTTTCATCTTAGGATTTAACCGTCGTTGGTGATCAACAACCGGTTTCACGTCTTTCTCCAATTTTATTTTGTGCTGGCATAGAGTGGGACTAATGCCCTTAAGATCATCAAGAGTATATCCAATAGCAGCACGGTGCTTCTTCAGAGTTTTCAATAATTTCTTTTCTTCATGCTCTGAAAGGTTAGCACTAATAATAACAGGATATATCTCTTTCTCATCAAGATAATTATATTTAAGAGTATCAGGTAAAGGTTTAAGCTCAAAGATGGGATCACCCTTGGGTGGAGGAGGATCCCCTAGACTTTCAACTGGCAAGTTATGTTTCAAAATAGGTCCCTGTTTAAAGAATACTTCATCTATTTCCCTTCTTTCATTCATAAACATATCATTTTCATGGTCTAGCAAATATTGTTCTAAAGGATTAGTAGGAGGCACGGCAATAGAAGCAAGACCAATAATTTCATATTTACTAGGCAATTCTTTATCATGGGGTTTTCTACGAAATTTAGCAAAATTAAACTCATGAGACATATCCGCCAAACCAATAGAAACGATAACATTATTGGAGTCTATCTTAGCATTAAAAGTATTCAAGAAGGGTCTACCAAATATAATGGGACAAAAGTCATCTTGTGGGGAACCTAGAACAAGAAAATCAGCGGGATATTTAACTTTCCCACACAAGAGTTCAACATCTCTAACAATCCCAACTGGTGAAATAGTGTCTCCATTGGCAAGTTTAATAGTAACATCAATTTCCTCTATCTCAGCGGGTGCAATATCATGCATAATTTCTTTATATAAGGAATGAGGTATTGCACTTGCACTAGCACCCATATCGCATAAGCCATCATAGCAATGATCTCCTATTTTAACAAAAATAACAAGCATGCCTACAACAGGTCTATGTTTATTTTTAGTATCGGGTCTAGCAATTCTAGCAGCTTCATCACAGAAGTAAATAACATGCCCATCAATATTATCAGCCAAGAGATCTTTAACCATAGCAACACTAGGTTCAACTTTAATTTGATCAGAGGGAGTAGGTGTTCTAGTATTACTCTTACGAACCACAGTTGAATCTTTAGCATGATCCTTTATTCTAACAGGGAAAGGTGGTTCCTCAATATAAGCAGTAGGAACAACAAAATCATTATAAGTGATAGTCTTTTCTTCAACTTTAATAGGTGTAGCTACTTTTACTTCAATGGGAGGATTATATTTAAACCACTTCTCCTTACGGAGATCAACATGAGTAGCAAAGGATTCACAGAAAGAAGCTACTATCTCAGAGTCAAGTCCATATTTAGTGCTAAATTCACGGAAAGCATCGATATCCATAAAAGATTTAACACAATCAAACTTAGGTGTTATACCTGACTCCTTACCTTCGTCGAGGTCCCAGTCTTTGGAGTTGCATTTAATTATTTTCGATAAATCCCATTTGAATTCAATAGTCTTCATCATAAAAGATCCAGTACAAGAAGTATCGAGCATGGACCGATTACTGAGAGAAAGCCGAGCATAAATTTTTTGAATAATCATTTCTTTTGAGAGCTCATGATTGGGGAATGAATATAACATTGACTTAAGCCTCCCCCAAGCTTGAGTGATGCTTTCTCCTTTGTGAGGCCAAAAATTATATATATAATTACGATCATGATGAACAAGATGCATAGGATAAAACTTCTGATAAAATTCCAATTTCAAACGGTTGTAGTTCCATGATCCCATATCATCACATAGCCTAAACCATGTCAATGCCTCTCCCTTCGAAGATAAAGGGAAGACTTTATTCTTGATAACATCCTCAGGCATACCTGCAAGCTTAAATAATCCACAAACTTCATCCACATAGATTAGGTGCAAATCGGGATGCAATGTTCCATCACCTATGAAAGGATTAGCTAGCAGTTTCTCTATCATACCTGAAGGAATTTCAAAGCAAACATTTTCAGTAGGTTTAGTTGGTTGGGGAGCAACTCTTTGCTCTACTGGTCGGGGTGAAGATACCCCGAAGAAGCCCCTCAAAGGATTATGTTCCATAGTAACAAGTGACAGTAAATTTCAGCACACTATATAAATCTTTCCTTACCAAATTCCACCTACCAAAGACGCTTCACTCCCTGGCAATGGTGCCAGAAAAGAGTCTTGATGACCCACAAGTGTAGGGAATCTATCATAGCCTTTTCAATAAGTAAGAGTGTCAAACCCAACGAGGAGCAGAAGGAAATGATAAGCGGTTTTCAGCAAGATATTTTCTGCAAGCACTGAAATTATCGGTAACAGATAGTTTTGTGATAAGGTAATTGGTAACGAATAAACAAATAGTAAAAGTAAATAAGGTGCAGAAAGATGGCCCAATCCTTTTTATAGCAAAGGACAAGCCTGGACAAACTCTTATATAAAGGAAAGCGCTCCAAAAGACACACGGGAACTATCGTCAAGCTAGTTTTCATCACACTCATATCATTTGTGTTCGATACTTTGATAATTTGATATGTGGGTGGACCAGTGCTTGGGTACTGTCCTTCCTTGGACAATAATCCCACTTATGATTAACCCATATTCCAAGCATCTACAACTACAACAGAAGTATTAAGGTAAACCTAACCATAGCATGAAACATATGGATCTAAATCAGCCCGTTACGAAGCAACGCATAAGCTAAGGTTTAAGCTTATGTCACTCTAGCAACCCATCATCTACTTATTAGTTCCCAATGCCTTCCTCTAGGCCCAAACAATGGTGAAGTGTCATGTAGTCGACATTCACATGACACCACTAGAGGAGAGACAACATACATCTCATCAAAATATCGAACGAATACCAAATTCACATGTCTACTTATAGCAAGACTTCTCCCATGTCTCCAGGAACAAATGTAACTACTCACAAATCATATTCATGTTCATAATTAGAGGGGTATTAATATGCATAATGGATCTGAACATATGATATTCCACCAAGTAAACCAACTAGCATCAACTACAAGTAGTAATCAACACTACTAGCAACCCACAGGTACCAATCTGAGGCTTTGGGACAAAGATTGGATACAAGAGATGAACAAGGGATTGAGATGAGATGGTGCTGGTGAAGATGTTGATGGAGATTGAACCCCTCCTGATGAGAGGATCATTGGTGATGATGATGGTGATGATTTCCCCCTCCCGGAGGGAAGTTTCCCCGACAGAACAGCTCCGCTGGAGTCCTAGATTGGTTCCGCCTCGTGGCGGAGGAGTTTCTTCCTAAAATCTTTCTTATGTTTTTTTCTCCACAAAAGACTCCATATAGCCAAAGATGGGCATCAAAGGGCTGCCAGGGGGCCCACGAGGCAGGGGTGCGTGCCCAAGGGGTAGGGCGCGCCCCCATCCTCGTGGACGGTGGGTGGCCCCCTCTGGTACTTCTTTCGCCCAATATTTTTTATATATTCTGAAACATGATCCTGTGAAGTTTCAGGACTTTTGGAGTTGTGCAGAATAGGTCTCTAACATTTGCTCCTTTTCCAGCCCGGAATTCCGGCTGCCGGCATTCTCCCTCTTCATGTAAACCTTGTAAAATAAGAGAGAATAGGCATAAGTATTGTGACATAATGTGTAATAACAGCCCATAATGCAATAAATATTGATATAAAAGCATGATGCAAAATGGACGTATCACGGGCCTTCTATTCGACTGTGTATGATCAAAACAGGGTCCTGTTCATCAGGAAGGGTCTAGCATACCGCAAAACGGTGGAAACGGACTTTTGTTTGAGCCTGAAACGGGGTCCTTTGATCGGGTGGGGTGTGGCGTACCGCAAAACGGAGGAAAAGGACTTCTCTTCGACCTCCTATGGTCGAAATGGGGGTCCTGTTCATCAACAGGGGTGTGGCGTACCGCGAAATGGGACTCCACGGACTACTGTTAATCCACCATCTACTACCTAGCTCCAGCCTCCATGGGCTACTGATCATCTACTGTCGACCACCTCCAGGCTCCATCTGCGATTGTTCATCCACGGCGTCTCCCTCCTGCCTCCACCAGCTACTAATTATCCACGGGCTCTTGTTCATCCAGCCTCCACTGGCTACTGTTCAAGCAGCCCTCCATGGGCTACTATTCATCCAACCCTCCACCGGCTACTGCTCAACAAGCCCTCCACAGGTTCATGTTCATCCACCCCTAACCTGCTCGATCGGGGCCCAGTTCATCCAGGGCAATGACCTCTACTACCACGGGGTCCTATTCATCCAACCCCCGCCATGAACTATTCATCCAACCCCCAACAACGCTCATTGTTCATCAAGAGTCAGCATGTTCGATCGGCTTTAGTTAGCAGCAGTAGCTAAGGAATCGCTTGATTGGGTTCAGTTAATAGCCATGGATCGATCGATCACTCGGGTTCAGTAACGCGTCGCTAGTGCAATCGCTCGGATTCAGTAACGCGTAGCTAGTGCAATCGCTTGGGTTCAGTAGGCGAATGGCTCGCTCAGGTTCAGATAGAGCCCAACGCCTCGCACCCACGCGTGTATGTGTACGAGAGAAACGTGCAATCCCTTTGTGCATCGCTCAGCCCCGACCACCCACCATAACCGGGAACTCCCCGATATTTTCCTCGCCCTCACATCTACCATGGTTGTTTCCGTCATGGATGGCCCAAAGAATGTCATGCAGGTGCGTCTCTGGCCCGCCCAGGACAAAAAGCACATTTTCTGTCATGATTTTTTTCATAGAAGTAGGAGCCCACCACATCCATGATGATACCGGGTTTTGTCACAATTATCGTCATAGAAGATTCATAAGCAAGACAGAAAAAATTCATTCGGCCCAAAATGTCACGGATGTGTCATTTTTTGTAGTGGTGGTTCTGGAACTTGCGGCAGCAAAAACTGTATTTTCTCGACTCCCCTAGGGTTTTTGGCATTTTAGAGTATTTATAGAGGTTGAGGTTGGTTGAGAAGCTTCTCGTGGGCTCCACTACCCACCAGGGCGTGCCAGGGGCCTCTGGCGCGCTGGTGCCTAGTGGGCCCCACGGGCCTCCTCTCGTGTGCTCTTTTGGCTCCCTGGGTGTCTTCTGGGCAGTAAAAAAATCTCCAAAAAGTTTCATGGCATTTGGACTTCGTTTGGTATTGATATTCTACAAATTAAAAAACAAGCAAATAAAAGCAACTTGCACTGGGCACTATGTCAATAGGTTAGTCCCAAAAATGATATAAAGTTGCTAGTAAATGAATATAAAACATCCAAGATTGTTAATATAACAGCACGGAACAATCAAAAATTATAGATATGTTGGAGACGTATCAACATCCCCAAGCTTAATTCATGCTCGTCCTTGAGTAGGTATAAATAAAAAAAAATTTATGTTGAATGTTGCCTAACATGTTCATCACATATTCTTTTCTTTTGTAGCATGGACATTTGGACTTTTAGATGATTCAAAGCAATAGTCTATAAGTGACTGAGGACATCTATACTCAAACATATCAACAAGCAACCATGTCTTCAAAATATGAACACTAAAGAAAGCTATCCTTAGCCCATTATGCCCAATCATTGATCCATTCATGAAACACACACAAATATTAGCTATATCCAATGCACTGGTATGAAAATAGTGTTCCCTAGTTGGTGCTTTATAAGAGAAGATGGAGACCCAAATAAAAATAAAAATCGCATAAAGTAAATAGATAGGCCCTTCGCAGAGGGAAGCAGAGATTTGTAGAGGTGCTAGAGCTCATAGTTTAAACTAAGAGATACAATTGTTTTGAGAGGCATGCTTTTCCCATCAACGAAAATGACTGAGAATTCCCAATATTTTCCATGCTAGATAAATCATAGGCGGTTCCCGAACATAAAATAAAGGTTATTCCTTTTTCCACCATTCTTTCGCAATCCATGGTTAGCCATATCCACAGGTTCCTTCCATACCAACACTTTCCATGGAATTTATTATTCATAACATATAAGTAATTTTTTTATGTCAGCACTGGGCATCCCTATTACCTGCCACACTGTCGTCCAATGACAAGCGAATAAACACTCAACTTGTGAATAATATATCTAGCATGGAAAATATTGGCCACCCCTGCCGCTTCATGAGCGGTACGGGCACATAAAAATGAAATTCATTTTGAAAATTAGAGTTGGCACAAACAAATTTACTTTGAATGCCATGGAAATACCGCATATAGGTAGGTATGGTGGACTCATTTGGCACAACTTTGGGGTTAAGGAGTTGGATGCACAGGCAATATTCCCGCTTAGTACAAATGAAGGCTGGCAAACAGATTGAGAAGCGGCAAACCGAGAAATGAAAACGATCATAAACGAGCATTAAACATAGCTAACACCGAATAAGTACCACAAGTAGGATATAACTTCATTGCGTAACTATTGACTTTCATGCTTGCATAGGGAATCACAAACCTTAACACCAATATTCTTACTAAGCACAATTACTCACCAACATTACTCACATATTACTATCTCCATATCTCAAAACTATTACAAGGAAACAAGTTTATAATATCCAATGATCTTCATGAAAGTTTTTATTATATCCCACTTGAATATCTATCACTTTGGGACTAAATTCATATATTAGCATTGCTACTTTTCAAGCTCTCAAATAAATTTAAGTGAAGCAAGAGAGCATAAATATTTCTTCAAAAACTTTCAACTCTAAAAATGATATAAGTGAATCATGAGAGGATTTCTTCAAAATTTTACTAACACTGTATATAAGTGAAGTACTAGAGCAATTCCTAACTCAAAGAGAAATTCTAACAAATCATAGCATCATTATGGCTCCCTTAAAAAGGTATGTCGACCAACGATGATTGTGACAAAGTAAAAAGAAAAAGAAGCAAAGACTCCTATAATACAAGATGCTCCAAGCAAAACTCATGATATGTGACGAATAAAAATATAGCTCCAAGTAAATTTACCAATGGTCATTAGAAGAAAGAGAGGATGCCTTCTGGGGCATCCCCAAGCTTAGTTACTTGGTACTCCTTGAATATTACCTTGGGGTGCCATAGGCATCCCCAATCTTAGGCTCTTTTCACTCCTTATTCCTTCATTGTGATCTCACCCAAAACTTGAAAACTTCAATCACACAAAACTTAACAAAACCTTCGTGAGATCTGTTAGATCAACTCTTGTAATACTCATATTCATCAAGATCAAGCAAGAAGGACATAGGGTATTACCTCCATAGAGAGGTCCCAAACTTGGGTAAAACATCGTGTCCCATGTCTCCTGTTACTATCGACCTTAGACGCATAGTTCGGGACCCCCTACCCGCGATCCGCCGGTTTTGACACCGACATTGGTGCTTTCATTGATAGTTACACTATGATGTTGATGACAGGATCGATGTCTCGCCTTATTCTCAAGGACAATATCACCATCGGAGGAACGCTGGCTCCAGGCCAAACCCTCTGGCTGGGCGGTTTTACCATTACCGCCCATTCGGTCATTAAGCCGACGATGACCTCTCGGGTCATCGAAAACCCCCTTCTTATCGACTCCGAACACTCCAAGCAGATGAATCCGGCGGAGCTTTCATCCTTAAACGACCTCCTAGATCGCATCGTCGCCCTGGGGGTCACCATAGACTATAATTGGGCTTAAACCCGATCAGAGAGAAATCAAATCTCCACCGATCACCCACCAGATAGAGGTAGTCGAGGAGCGAGTCAACAACTCTTCCTCCATACTAAGGACGGACTATGTTCGGATCTCCGGTCTTGAAGATCCGGACACCTACCCGCAAGGAGGTGCATCCTGCCCTCCAAACATAGAATCAGACGATGGGCCTAAGAAATTAGCGGACATCCCAGAGCCCGATCTGCTAAGTTCAGAAGAGCTTCAGACTCAGGATCCAAAACTGGGTGAGGGTTCAGATTTAAATCCACCCACCCACCCGAATACAAGTGCTCTGATGAGCATACAACAGCAGTCTCAGGAAACGGTCCACCACTTCTGGGTTAGATTCCTTCTTGTCAAAAACAAGATTAAAGATTGCCGCGACAAGGAATCGATCTCAGTGTTCCGCAACAATTGCAGCGACGAAGGAATCCTCAACGCAATCAACCACCGTCGCATCCTACACTTTGCTGACTTGGCAACTATCGTACAGAAGTACAGTGCAATGGAAAGCACTTGGAAAACTCAAGTAGCCTGTTGGGAATCATCGGTCCCCACTCAACCCCTCATTCAGGCGAAAAGGGCGCACCCTTGCAACATACCCGGTTCAATAGTAAAGAAATACAAGTCCAGTACGGGGTGTGGAACCGTTCTGGAAGGATGGCTCGATGGGCCATGCAAAATACATGCAACACCAGATAACATACCAACACATAGCCTTAGAGCATGTTGGATACTCCGACAAGTGGCCAAGAGCGGCGAGGATATCCTCACCAAAAATAACCCAGAACAACACCCCCAGAGGACAACGACCCCAAAGTACTGACGGTCTTCGAGACATTTGCCTCAAACAATAGATGCAAAAGAGCACTACGTGGACTCGCCGAAGTCTGTCAAATAGTAGCACTAAACCCTTGGAACGACATGGCTATAACTTTTAATGCCAGTGACGAACCAAAATACAGGACAGTCCGAGCACCAGCCGCCTTGGTCCTAAGTCCAATCGTGGACGGCTTTTGACTCACCAAGGTCCTCATGGACGGCGGCAGTGGACTAAACCTCATCTATGAGGATACAATACGAAAAATGGAAATAGACAGGAGCCGCATCGAGCAAAGTAACACGACCTTCTGAGGAATCATTCCTAGTAGGGAGGCACGGTGTGCAGGAAAAATCACACTCGACGTGGTATTGGGCACATCGAAGAACTATCGGTCCAAAGAAATAACCTTCCAAGTGGCGCCTTTCAACAGCGGATATCACGCCCTCTTAGGGCGATATGCATTTACGCGCTTACAAGCGGTACCCCATTATGGATACATGAAGCTTAAGATGCCTAGGACCAACGTTATAATCACTCTAGCTAGTGATCCGGACATAGCACTCCGCGCCGAGAATAAAACCGCATCCTTGGCCCTCGAGGCCTTATCTGAAGCCCTCGTGGCTGAAGAATTAACCGCGCTACGCTCCACGATGGGCAGAGATGATGTGGTCCTAGACAAATGACCCAAATCCACCTCCTTCAAACCAGCAGAAGAAATAGTCAAATTCCAAGTCCATCCAACGGACCCCAAGAAGACAGCATCCATTGTAGCACAACTAGACTCGACGGTTGATGCCGCGCTACGAGAGTTCCTGCGCGAGAATTGGGATATATTCGCCTGACACCCTTCTGATATGCCAGGAATCCCACGCGAGTTGGCCGAACACAGCCTCAATATATTGAAGGGATATAAACCGGTCAGGCAAACACTGCGGCGCTTTTCCTAACCCAAACGTCAAGCTATGGGGGAGGAGTTAGCCAAGCTAATCGAGGCGGGATTCGTTAGAGAAATAAAACATCCGGATTGGCTGGCAAACCTGGTGATGGTTCCAAAGAAACACAAGTCCTGGCGCCTGTGCGTCGATTTCAAAGACCTCAACAAGGCTTGCCCTAAGGATCCCTTCCCCCTCCCCTGCATTGACCAGACCATTGATGCTACCACAGGACACGACTCATTATGCTTCCTTGACGCATATTCCAGATACCATCAAATTAAAATGGAGTCCGATCAAGCTGCAACAGCATTCGTCACCCCATTTTGGGTTTGCATCAATCCCTCATTTCAAAACGAGAAAACCGAGTAACTTTCCTCCTGGGACTCCGAATGTGCACTTGATGGATTAAGCTTGATGTCATATCTTCTTACATTGGAAAAGGTTTCAGCGAGGTCGGTCAGCAGGTTGCAACCCTTGCGTGACTTGACCACGATATCATCCATGTATGCTTCCACATTTTGACTGATATGAGTGAGTAGGCACTTCTAGATCATGCGCATGAACGCGGCGCTAGCATTCTTAAGACCAAAAGGCATGGTGAAATAGCAAAAACACCCGAATAGGGTGATGAAGGCCGTTTCTATTTCATCGGGTCCATACAGTCGGATCTGATGGTACCCGGAATATGCATCCAAAAAAGACAAATGCTTACACCCCGCAGTCGAATCAATAATCTGATCGATGCGGGGGAGAGGAAAATGATCTTTCGGGAAGGCCCGATTGATATGCTTGAAATTCCTGTTCAATAATTCATGCGGTTAACCAGTTAACTTCCCGATTAATCCCTACTAGCAGGGTCAATGAGTAGCCGATAAACCGATAAATCATCTGATTAATTGATTAAATGGCTGATTAACTTGCTGATTAGCCTATTAATCCCCTACTCGCCAGCCAACCGAGAAGCTACCAGTTAACGATTTCCTCAACAATGCTTGAAATCAATACACATACGAAGTGAATCATCTTTTCTTAGCGACCATGATGACGTTAGCGAGCCACTCGGAGTGTTATATCTCGCGGATCAACTCAACTGCCAGAAGCCGAGCCACCTCTTCACGAGTCGCCTTCCTTTTCTCCACAGTGGGCGGACGGAGATGTTCTTTGACATGTTTTGCTTTTGGGTCGACACGCAAATAGTGCTCAGCCAGCCCCCTGGGTACACCTGGCATGTCTGATGCTTTCCATGCAAAGATGTCCCAGCTCTCACGGAGGAACTGGATGAGCGCGGTTTCCTATTTGATGTCGAGTGCCGTCGAGATGTGGGTCAGAGCAGCAGTGGAGTCTTCCAAGTGAACGCAGACTGGCTTTGTCTCACCGGCCGACTGAAATGCGGATTCTCAAGCAGGCTTCTTGGCTCGCAACAAATCACTCGGGTCGGCATTTTATTTGTACTCCTGCAGTTCCACCACCAGCATTTGCTCATCCGCAATCTTGGAACCCTTCTGGAGGCACTCCTCCGCTCTCTGCCTATTTCCCATTACAGTGAACACCTTTGGGTCCGGGCATCTTCAACTTAAGATACACATAACATGGATGGGCCATGAAACGAGCATATGCAGGCTTGCCCGGAATAGCGTGATAGGCACTGTGTAAGTCCACTACCTCAAATGCCAACTTCTCCTTGCGGAAATTCTTGGAATCACCGAAAACCACATCAAGAGCAATCTGCCCGAGTGACTTTGCTTTCTTTCTTGAAATGACTCCGTGGAACTGCGTGTTGCTCTCAGTGAGTTTGTATGTCGGAATGCCCATCCCTTGGAGGGTCTCAGCGTACAGAATGTTCAGACCACTGCCACCATCCATAAGAACTTTCGTCAATCGGGTGCCCCCAACGACTGGGCTGACCACCAATGCTTGCCGCCCAGGGGTAGCAACGTGTGCTGGGTGATCTGACTGGTCGAATGTAATGGGTATTTTCGACGACTTCAGGTACGTCATAGTTGCCGGAGCAACCATGTTCACTTCTATGTTAATGACTTTCAGTCGACTTTTGCTCTTGGGATCAGCAAAAATCACCAAGGTGGAATTGACCTTCGGGTAACCATCATCTTTTTTCTCCTCTTCATCCTTATCAGAGTCCTTCTCATTGGGCTGACCCTCTCGGAACTGCTGAATCAGGAGTCTGCACTGTCAAGTGGTATGTTTGGGAAAAATCAAATTACCCTCTTCGTCCTTCTTCATGTGAATATGCCACGGCAAATCCAGGACATCCTGGCCTGATTGATCTTTCACCTTTTTGGGCACCCACGGCCCTTTGGGCTTTCCTTTAAACTTTCCTTGCGCATTCAGAACTGCGACCTCAACAGGACCTACAGCCTCAGCCTTACGCTTTTGCTTCCGACTGGGATTTCCACCTCCGGTGTCCTGGTCGACTGGTTTCCCTTTGCCATTGCAGAGTCGGTCTTCCTCTTCGCCATTTGCATACCGAGTGGCTATTTCCATCATTCGGCTCAGAGGCATGTCTCTAGAACGACAAAATTTCAGGATAAGCACTCTGTATCTGACATCCTCTTTGAAGGCACAAACTGCTTGGCGTTCTAACACATTCTCCACTACATGGTGAAGGGTGGTCCATCTTTGGATGAAATCTCTCAAAGTTTCACTCGGTTTCTAGACACAATGTTGCAATTCAGTCAGCCCAGCGGGTCGCTTGCAGGTGCCTTCGAACGTCTTGATAAACACTCGGGCTAAATCTTCCCAACAGAAAATGCCTCCAGGAGCTAACTGATTCAGCCAAGCTCTGGCTGAACCTTCAAGCATCAAGGGGAGGTGCTTCATGGCCTCCACCAATCTGCACTACCACTCGGTAATCTTCCAGCCACATGTCTGGTTTCGACTTACCAGTGAACTTGCTCACACCAGCAGCCAATCTGAAGTTGGGCGGGATCTTAGCGACTCGGATGGCTCTACTGAAACATTCAGGTCTAGAAATGAATGCTCTGCTTCCAGTCGGACGATCTCTGTCTTATCCTTCTCTATTTGCTCTGCCTCTGTCAACCAAGCACTGTACAAGGACTGCCTCGCATAGAATCCAGGCTCTCTTGGGACGACATGAATTCTCCGCTCATCACCATATGAGTGCCTATCATCATACCGCCGAGGCGTGTACGACGCACCCCTCAGATGTGGTGTAAGCACTCGACGGTGGTCATCACAGTGGTACCTAATGCAGCTTGAAGCTATGTCGGTATTTCCCCAAAGAGGAAGGGACAATGCAGCACGGCGATGGTAGGTATTTCCCTCAGTGATGACACCAAGGTTATCGAACCAGTAGGAGAACCAAGCAACAACAATTAAATGACACCTGCGCACAAATAACAAATACTCGCAACCCGACGTATTAAAGGGGTTGTCAATCCATTTTGGGTAACGGCGCCAGAAATTGGCAAATGGGTGTGAATAAATTGTAGTAGATTGATAGATCGAACGCCAAATAAAATAAATGAGAATAAATTGCAGTAAAGTTTTTTTTGTATTTTTGGGTTTAATAGATCTGAAAATAAAAGGAAAATAAAATAGATCACAAAGGCAAATAATATGAGAAAGAGACCCGGGGTCGTAGGTTTCACTAGTGGCTCCTCTCAAGAAAAATAGCAAATGGTGGGAAAATGAATTATTGTTGGGCAATTGATAGAACTTCAAATAATCATGACGATATCCAGGCAATGATCATTATATAGGCATCACATCCAAGATTAGTAGACCGACTCCTGCATACATCTACTACTATTACTCCACACATCGACCGCTATCCAGCATGCATCTAGTGTATTAAGTTCATGGAGAAACAGAGTAATGCAATAAGAAAAATGACATGATGTAGACACGATCTATTTATGTAGAAATAGACCCCATCATTTTATCCTTAGTAGCAACGATACATACGTGTCAGTTTCCCTTCTATCACTGGGATCAAGAACCGTAAGATTGAACCCACTACAAAGCACCTCTTCCCATAGCAAGATTAATAGATCAAGTTGGCCAAACAAAACCCAAATATCGGAGAAGAAATACGAGGGTATAAGCAATCATGCATATAAGAGATCAAAGAAACTCAAATAACTTTCATGTATAAAAAGAGATAGATCTGATCATAAACTCAAAGTTCATCGGATCCCAACAAACACATAGCAAAAGAGTTACATCATATGGATCTCCAAGAGACCACTGTATTGAGAATCAAGCGAGAGAGATGAAGCCATCTAGCTACTAAGTATGGACCGGATGGTCTACAAAAAAGTACTCACGCATCATCGGAGAGGCACCAATGGAAGTGGTGAACCCCTCTGTGATGGTGTCTAGACTGGATCTGGTGGTTCTGGACTCTGCGGCGGCTGGAATTGATTTTCGTCGACTCCCCAAGGGTTTCTGGAATATTGGGGTATTTATAGAGCAAAGAAGCAGTGCGGGAGGCCACCGACGTGGGGACAACCCACCTGGGCACGTCTGGGGGCCCAGGCGCGCCCTGGTGAGTTGTGCCCCCCTCGGGGCACCCCCCCAGGTGCTTCTCTGGCCCATTGGGTGTCTTCTGGTCCATAAAAATTCCACAAAAAGTTTCACTACATTTGGACTCCGTTTGGTATTGATTTTTTGCGATGTAAAAAACATGGAAAAACAGCAACTCTCACTTGGCACTATGTCAATAGGTTAGTACAAAAAATGATATAAAATGACTATAAAATGATTATAAAACATCAAAGATTGATAATAAAACAGCGTGGAACAATTAAAAATTATAGATACGTTGGAGACGTATCAGCATCCCCAAGATTAATTCATGCTCGTCCTCAAGTAGGTAAATGATATAAACAAATTTTTTGATATGGAATGTTGCCTAACATGTCATATCAAATTCGTTTCTTTATAGCATGGACATTTGGACTTTTATATTGTTCAAAGCAATAGTCTAGTTTTGACATGATTACTTAAATACTCAAGCATATAAACAAGCAACCATGTCTTTCAAAATATCAACGCTAAAATAAGCTATCCCTAGCCCATCATGCTCAATCATTGATCCATTCATGAAACACGCTCGCATATTAACTACACCCAATGCTCAAGTACGATCATTGTGCCTCCTAGTTGGTGCTTTTATAAGAGAAGATGGAGACACAAATTGAAAATAAAAATTGCATAAAGGAAAAGAAAGGCCCTTCGCAGAGGGAAGTAAGGATTTGTAGAGGTTCCAGAGCTCAAAGCAAAAATTGAGAGATAAAGACATTTCGAGAGGCATACTTTTCCCACCAACGAAAAGGACTTAGAGTTCCCAACACTTTCCATGCTAGATATATCATAGGCGGTTCCTGATACGTCTTCAACGTATCTATAATTTCCTTGATGTTTTATAATCAATCTTGGATGTTTTATAATCATTTTATAGTCATTTTATATCATGTTTTGATAGTAACCTATTGACATAGTGCCTAGTGCCAGTTCTTGTTTTTTACATGGCAGGAAATCAATATCAAACAGAGCCCAAATGGCACGAAACTCTATGATGATTTTTTATGGGCCAAAAGGAAGCAGATGGGCCCTGGTTGCACCTGGGGGTGCCCCGAGGGGGCATAACCCACCAGGGCGCGCCAGGAGGCCCTGGCGTTCCCAGGAGGGTTGTGCCCACCTCAGGTGCCCCTGGACCGCCTCTTTTCTCTATAAATACCCAAATGTTCCTAAAACCCTAGGGGAGTCAACGAAATATCCATCCAGCCGCCGCAGAGTCCAGAAACACCAGATCTAATCTAGACACCATCACAGAGGGGTTCACCATTTACATTGGTGCCTCTCTGATGATGCATGAGTAGTTCTTTCTAGACCTTCGGGTTCGTAGTTAGTTGCTAGATGGCTTCATCTCTCTCTCTTGATCCTCAATACAATGTTCTCTTGGAGATCCATATGATGTAACTCTTTTGCGGTGTGTTTGTTGGGATCAATGAACTTCGAATTTATGATCAAATCTATGTTTTTATATTCGTGAAAGTATTTGGGTTTCTTTGATCTCTTTTATGCATGGTCTCTAATAGCCTCATATTTCTTCTCCGATATTTGGGTTTTGTCTGGACAACTCAATCTATTTATCTTGCAATGGGAAGAGGTGCCTGATAGTGGGTTCGATCTTACTGTGTTTGATCCCAGTGACAGAAAGGGAACCAACACGTATGTATCATTGCTACTAAGGATAAAAACACGAGATCTATATCTACCGCCATATAGATAAAAGGATCTTGTCTACATCATGTCAATGTTCTTATTGCATTACTCCGTTTTCCATGAACATAATACACTAGATGCATGTTGGATAGTGGTCGATGTGTGGAGTAATAGTAGTAGATGCAGGCTGGAGTCGGTCTACTAATCTTGGACGTGATTCCTATGTAATGGTCATTGCCTTGATCTCGTCATAATTATTTGAAGTTCTATCAATTTCCCAACAGTAATTTGTCTACCCAACGTTTGCTATTTTTCTCGAGAGAAGCCACTAGTGAAACCTACGCCCCCGGGTCTTATTTCTCATATATTTGCCTTTGCGATCTATTTTTTCCTTGCTTTTATTTTCAGATCCATTAAACCAAAAATCCAAAAATACTTTGCCGCACTTTATCTTGTTTGCGATCAATTTATCCAATCTATTACAACTTTATCTCCCGTCACACGCCGTTTCCGGCACCGTTAACCGAAAGGGATTGGCAACTCCTTTAACACGTCGGGTTGCGAGGTGTTGTTATTTGTGTGCAGATGTTGCTTACGTTGTGTTTCTTGGTTCTCCTACTGGTTCGATACCTTGGTTTCATAACTGAGGGAAATACTCTACCGTCGTTGTGCTACATCATCCCTCCCTCTCTGGGGAAATATCGACGTAGTTTTAGCTGCCATCAAGGAGAATTTTTGGCGCCGTTACTGGGGAGGATCTTCATCATAACCAGGTTCCTAATCTCAAATTTCATCTCCTCACAATTTACATTATTCACCATTTGCCTCTCATTTTCTTCTCCCCCACTTCACAATAATTTTCCGTTTTATTCGCCTCTCTTGTTCCATTCGCCGTTTTCTTGCCGGGTCTGTTTTTGAGTGCAATCTTGTTGTGTGTTCATCATGACTCAAGAGAACACAAAGTTATGTGATTTCTCAAATACCAACAACAATGATTTTATTGGCACTCCGCTTGCTCCTCCCACCACCAGTGCGGAGACTTGTAATATTAATACTGCTTTCTGAATCTTGTTATGAAAGACCAATTTTCCGGTACTCCTAATGAGGATGTCGCATCCCATCTTAATACCTTCGTGGAATTATGTGATATGGAAAAGAAAAAAGATGTGGACAATGATGTCGTCAAGATGAAATTATTTTCATTTTCTTTGTGTGATTCTGCAAAAAATGGTTCTCTTCTTTGCCTCGCAATAGTATCGATTCTAGGAATAAGTGCAAAGATGCTTTTATCACTAAGTATTTTCCTCCTGCAAAAATTATTTCCCTTAGAACCCAGATCATGAATTTCAAGCAACTTGAACCCAAACATGCCTTTGTCTACTTTGATTGAGCAAAATAGCGATGCCATTGATGTGAATTTTATTTCTCGCAATAATTTCAACAACAATGCTTATAGAGGTAATTTTAATTCTAGGCCTTTTCCTAGTAATTCCCCTAATAATTATGGTAATTCCTATGGAAATCAATCTTATAATAATAATAGGAACACCTCTGATCTTGAGAACAATATTAAATAATTTATCAATACACAAAAAGTTTTCAACACTTCCATAGAAGAAAAGTTGAACAAAATTGATGATTTGTCTAGATGTGTTGATAGAATTGCTCATGATGTGGAAAATCTCAAGATGAAAATTTTTGTCCCTAAAGTAGATGAAAAAATTAAAGCTCTTTATGTTTCTATGGATGAAAGTAAGAAAAGAACTGCTATGCTTAGAGCTAAAAGAGAATTTTTGGAAAAAGCGTTTCCTAGTGAGTACTCTTGAAAAAGTGATGAAGATCTTAAAATGATTGGTGTTTCTCCTATTGATTCCTTGTTTAGTAAAGTTAAGAATGATGAAAAAATGGACTGTAGAAGAGTCAACTTTAGGTAGAAGGCGTTCCAATATTTCGGAGGGTGAAAATTTTGTTGAGAAAATTGATGAAAGTGGGTTTGGAAAGGTCAGAACTTTAGATAATGATGCACCCACTATTTTGGATTATAAAGACTATAATTATGATAGTTTCTCCTTGATTGATTGTATTTCTTTGTTGCAAGCCATGATAAATTCACCCCATGCTTGTGAACAAAACAAAGCCTTTAATAAACATATTGTTGATGTTATGATGAAAGCTCTTGAAGAAAATTGGAATTAGAAGTTTCAATTCCTAGAAAATTGTATGATGAATGGGAACCTACTATCAAAGTCAAGATTAAAAATTATGAGTGTTTTTCTTTGTGTGACTTGGGTTCTAGTGTTTCCACAATTCTGAAATCTTTATGTGATGTGCTTGGTCTTTCCAATCTTGAAGAATAATATTTGAATTTGCACTTGGCGGATTCTACTAGTAAAAAACATATGGGAAGAATTAATGATGTTGTTATTCTTGGAAATAGGAATTATGTGCCCATATATTTTATTGTTCTTGATATTGATTGCAATCCATCTTGTCCAATTATTCTTGGTAGACCGTTTTTATGCACTATTGGTGCAGTGATTGATATGAAAGTAGGAAATATTAAGTTACAATTTCCTTTGAGGAAGGGTATGGAACACTTTCCTAGAACTATAATTAAGCCACCTTATGAATCAATCATGAGGGCATCGTATGGATCATGAACCAAAGATGACAAAACTTAGATCCTTGCTTTATGCCTAGCTAAGGGCGTAAAACTTTAGCGCTTGTTGGGAGGCAACCCAATGAATAAAATTTATTTTCGCTTTGTGCTTCCTATTCTTGTGTGTTTACACAATTATGATATTGTTATGATTGTGTTTCTTTGTTTTAATTAGTGTTTGTGCCAAGTAAATCCTTTAGGATCTTGTTGGGCAATAGTTGTTTGATTTTGCTGAAAAAATCAGAAAGAGTGCGCTCACGAAATTAATTTTCATTTTTTACCAGAGAGCGATAAAATACCCATTCCAGTTGCAGTAGATCAATATACAAATTTCTCAGGACATCCTCATTTTTAGAGTTTTTTGAGTAACAGAAGTATTCGAAATAGGCAGATTGCTACAGACTATTCTGTTTTGACAGATTCTGTTTTCTTTGTGTTGTGTGCTTTTTTGATGGCCCTACTGTTTTATTTGAGGAGTTTTTGCCATAGAAAAGTCGGAATGCAGTAGATATAAAACAAAAACAAAATATGAATTGGTTAGATAGCACATATAGTAGTGGTTTATTATTCTTATACTAACGGATCTCACGAAGGCTTTGTTGAGTTCTGTGTGATTGAAGTTTTCATGTTTTGGGTTATCTTACGATGGATGAAGGAAGGATGTAAGAGCCTAAGCTTGGGGATGCCCAGGCATCCCAAGATATTATCCAAGAATGAGCAACCAACTAATCTTGGGGATGCCCCCGAGTGGCATCCCCGCTTTCTTCCAACAACTATCGGTATTTTACTCGAGACTATATTTTTATTCGTCACATGATATGTGTTTTGCTTGGAGCGTCCTGTATGATATGTGCCTTTGCTTGTTTTATTTTTTGTTTTAATTTATCAATCCTTGCTAGACACACATATTTGAGAGAGCCAAAATTATGTCATGACTTGTTATAATTGCTCTCTATGCTTCACTTAAATCTTTATGAGCTAGGACTTGCTCTAGTGCTTCACTTATATCTTTTTGAGGATGGTGTGGTCTGTTATTTTTCAAGAAATGCTCTCTTGCTTCACTTAGATTTATTTGAGAGTTAGTAAAATTTTGAAGAAATTCTCTCTTGCTTCACTTAAATTATTTTGAGAGAAATAAAATTTGTTATGCTCATGATCTTCACTTGAATTTGGTTGAGCTTATGAAAAGCAACTCATGAAAATTAGTCCCAAATTGATAGGTATCCAAGAAGTATAAAGTAAAGAAAATTTCATGAAGATCATTGGACAAAATAATGTTGTTTCTTAGTAATAGTTTTGAGATGTGATGATGTGATATGTGAGTTATGTTGATGAGTAATTATGCTTTAGTAGGAATATTGGTGTTAGGGTTTGTGATTCCCTATGCATGCACAAAATTCAATAATCATGCAATGAAAATTATATCCTACTTGTGGTGCATTATTCGGTGTTAATTATGCTTAATGCTTGCTTATGAGATTATTCATTTCTTGTTTGGTCGCTTCCCAATCTTTTGCTAGCCTTCATTTTGCACTAAGTATGACTTCTACATGTGCATCCAAAATCCTTTAAACTAGTTTTGCCACATGAGTCCACTATATCTACCTACATGCGGTATTATTTTTCCATACTAAGAAAATTTGCATGTGCCATCTCTAATTTTCAAAATAAACTTCTCTTTTGTGTGTTTGTTTCGCTCGCGGATCAGTGAAGGGTGGCTAATATTTTCCATGCTAGATGTGTTATTCTCAAGATGAGTGTTTATTCACTTGTCATTGCATGAGAGTAAGGCAAAGGTATTAGGGAGGCCCAGACCCGAAATGCAAAAACAAAAATGAATTTACTTTATGTTGTCAAATAATAAATTCCATGGAATGTGTTGGTATGGAGGTCACCCGTGGATACGACTAGCCATGGAAAGTGGAAGTTATGGTGGAAAAAGGAATAAACTTTATTTTCTATTTGGGAACCGCCAATGGCATATCTAGCATGGAAAGTGTTCGGAACTCAAAGTCATTTTCGTTGGTGGGATGGATACACCTCCCAAAATGTTTCTATATAAAGTTTTTCTCTTTGAGCTCTGGAACCTCTACAAATCCCTACATCCCTCTACGAAGGGACTTTATTTTACTTTATGCAATTTTTATTTTGAAATTTGAGTCTCCATCTTCTCTCATAAAAGCACCAACTAGGAGGCAATATGATCGTGCTCAAGTATTGGGTGTAGTTAATATTCAAGTGTGTTTCATTAGTGGATAGATGTTTGAGCATGATGGGCTAGGGATAACTTATTTTAGCATTGATATTTTGAAAGACATGGTTGCTTGTTGATATCCTTGAGTATCTAAATTATAATGTCAAAACTAGACTATTGCTCTGAATCACATAAAAGTCCAAATGTCCATGCTATAAAGAAAAATAATATGATATGACTTGATGAACATCACTCCACATCAAAAATTCTATTTTTATCACTTACCTACTCGAGGACGAGTATGAGTTAAGCTTGGGGATGCTGAAACGTCTCCGATGTATCTATAATTTTGATTGTTCCATGTTGTTTTATTATAAATCTTGGATGTTTTATAATCATTTTATAGTCATTTTATATCATTTTTTGGTTGTAACCTCTTGACATAGTGCCCAATGCCAGTTCCTATTTTTCCATGTTTTTTACATCGCAGGAAATCAATATCAAACGGAGTCCAAATGGAACAAAACTTTATGATGATTTTTTATGGGCCAAAAGGAAGCAGATGGGCCCTGGTTGCACCTGGGGGTGCCCTGAGGGGGACACAACCCACCTGGGCGCGCCAGGAGGCTCTGGCGCGCCCAGGTAGATTGTGCCCACCTCGGGTGCCCCCCGAACCGCCTCTTGGCTCTATAAATACCCAAATATTCCCAAAACCCTGAGGGGATCGACAAAATATTCATCCAGCCGCCGCATAGTCCAGAAACACCAGATCCAATCTAGACACCATCACGGAGGGGTTCACCACTTCCATTGGTGCCTCTCCGATGATGCGTGAGTAGTTCTTTCTAGACCTTCGGGACCATAGTTAGTAGCTTGATGGCTTAATCTCTCTCTCTCTCTTGATCCTCAATAAAATGGTCTCTTGGAGATCCATATGATGTAACTCTTTTGCGGTGTGTTTGTTGGGATCGATGAACTTTGAGTTTATGATCAGATCTATGTTTTTATATCCATGAGTTTATTTGAGTTTCTATGATCTTTTTTTTGCATGATATCTTATAGCCTCGTATTTCTTCTCCGATATTTGGATTTTGTCTGGCCAACTCGATCAATTTATCTTGCAATGGGAAGGGGTGCCCGGTAGTGTGTTCGATCTTACGGTGCTTGATCCCAGTGACAGAAAGGGAACCGACACGTATGTATCTTTGCTACTAAGGATAAAAGTTCGAGATCCATATCTACTGCCATCTAGATAAATGGATCTTGTCTACATCATGTCATCATTCTTATTGCATTACTCCATTTTTCCATGAACTTAATACGCTAGATGCATGCTGGATAATGGTCGATGTGTGGAGTTATAGTAGTAGATGCAGGCAGGAGTCGGTCTACTAATCTTGGACGTGATGCCTATGTAATGATCATTGCGTGGATATCGTCACAATTATTTGAAGTTCTATCAATTGCCCAGAAGTAATTTGTCTACCCACCGTTTTCTATTTTTCTCGAGAGAAGCCACTAGTAAAACCTACGGCCCCCGGGTCTTATTTCTCATATTTTTGCCTTTGTGATCTACTTTTCCTTGCTTTTATTTTCAGATCTATTAAGCCAAAATTCCCAAAAAAAACTTTGCTGCACTTTATTTTATTTGCGATCTATTTATCCAATCTATTACAACTTTATCTCCCATCACACGCCATTTCTCGCGCCCTTACCCTAAAGGGATTGACAACCCCTTTAACACGGCGGGTTGCGAGGTGTTGTTATTTGTGTGCAGGTGCTGCTTACGTTATGTTTCTTGGTTCTCCTACTGGTTCGATACCTTGGTTTCATAACTAAGGGAAATACTCTACCGTCGTTGTGCTACATCATCCCTCCCTCTCCGGGGAAATACCGACATAGTTCCAGCTGCCATCAGCTCCCAAACATAAATTAAAGTTTATTCCTTTTTCCACGATACTTTCACTTTCCATGGCTAACCATATCCACGGGTTCCTTCCATACCAACACTTTCCAAGGAATTTATTATTTGACAACATAAAGTAAATTCATTTTTCATTTCAGGACTGGGTATCCCTAATACCTTTGCCTTACTCTCGTGCAATGACAAGTGAATAAACACTCATCATGAGAATAACACATATAACATGGAAAAGATTAGCCACCCCTCACTGCCTCGCGAGCGGTACGAGCACACAAAAGAGAAATTTATTTTGAATATTAGAGATGGCACATGCAAATTTTCTTAGAACGGCAAAAGAATACCGCATATAGGTAGGTATAGTGGACTCATGTGGCAAAACTAGTTTAAAGGATTTTGGATGCACAAGTAGTGATCATACTTAGTGCAAAATGAAGGCTAGCAAAAGATTGAGAAGCGACCAACCACGAAACAAATAATCTCATAAGAGAGCATTAAGCATAATTAACTCCGAATAATGCACCACAAGTAGGATATAATTTCATTGCATAACTACTGACTTTCGTGCTTGCATAGGGAACCACAAACCTTAAGACCAATATTCTTACTAAAGCATAATTACTCATCAACATGACTCACATATCACATCATCATATCTGAAAACTATTACTAAGAATCAAGTTTATTTTGTCCAATGATCTTCATGAAAGTTTTTATTATATACTTCTTGGATATCTATCACTTCAGGACGAATTTTCATGTCTTGCTTTTGATAAGCTCGAACAAATATAAGTGAAGATCATGAGCATAATATTTCTTTCTCTCAAATTAATTTAAGTGAAGCAAGAGAGAATTTCTTGAAAATTTTACTAACTCTAAAATATATATCTTTGAAGAAAGAGAGCATTTCTTCAAAAATACTAAAGCACACTGTGCTAAAAAAGATATAAGTGAAGCACTGGAGCAAATCAATAGCTCATAAAAATTTTAAGTGAAGCATAGAGAGTAATTCTAACAAGTCATGGCATAATTTTGGCTCTCTCCAATAGGTGTGTCCAGCAAGGAATCAAGACTTACAACACAAAAAAATAAGAAACAATGCATATCATACAAGACACTCCAAGCAAAACACATAGTATGTGACAAATAAAAATATAGCTTTGAGTAAAATACCGATGGTCGTTAGAAGAAAGAGGGGATGCCGCTCGGGGCATCCCCAAGCTTAGTTGCTTGCTCTCTTCGGATAATAGCTTGCGATGCTGGGGAATCCCAACCTTAGGCTCTTCTTACTCCTTATTCCTTCATCCATCGTAAGATAACCCAAAAGTTGAAAACTCCAATCACACAAAACTCAACATAAGCTTCATGAGATCCGTTAGTATAAGAAAACAAATCACTACTATAAGTGCTCTAGCAAACCAATTCATATTTTGCTCTTGCATTATATCTACTGTATTCCAACTTTTCTATGGCAAAAACACATCAAACAAAACCATAGAATTATCAAAACAAGCACACAACGCAAAGAAAACAGAATATGTCAAAAACAGAACAGTCTGTAGCAATCTAGATATTTAGAATACTTATGTAAATACAAAAACTCTAAAAAAATAGGAAGACCTCTGCAATTTTTATATTAATCTTCTGCAAAAAGAATTTCTATTTTTTTGCTCTCTGGTTAAAAATGAAAATTGTTTTCTCTAGCGCACAAGTTTCTGTTTTTTCAGCAAGATCAAACAACTATCACCCAAGAAGATCCTAAAGGCTTTACTTGGCATAAACACTAACTAAAACATAAAGAATACAATCATAACAGTAGCATAATTTTGCTAAAACTAAAAAACAGAACGCAAAAAGAAAAAATAAATTTTATTCATTGGGTTGCCTCCCAACGAGCGCTATAGTTTTATGCCCTTAGCTCGGCATAAAGCAAGTATCTAAGTTTTGTCATCTTTGTTTCGAGATCCATAAGATGCCCTCATGATTGATTCATAAGGTGGCCTAATTATTGTTCTAGGGAAGTGTTCCATACCCTTCCTCAAAGGAAATTGGAACTTAATATTGCCTTCTTTCATATCAATCACGGCACCGATAGTGCGTAAAAACGGTCTACCAATCAATATCAAGAACAATAAAATATATGGGCATATAATTCCTATTAGCAAGAGTAAGAACATCATTAATTCTTCCCATAGGCTTTTTAATAGTAGAATCTGCCAAGTGCAAATTTAAAGAACATTCTTTAATATCGGTAAGAGCAAGCACATCACATAAAGATTTTGGAATTATAGAAACACTAGCACCCAAGTCACACAAAGCAAAACACTCATAATTTTTAATCTTGACTTTGATAGTAGTTTCCCATTCATCATGTAATTTTCTGGGAATTCAAACTTCTAATTCCAACTTTCCTTCTAAAGCTTTCATCATAGCATCAACAATATGTTTAGTAAAAACTTTATTTTGTTCATAAGAATGGGGTGAATTTGTCATGGATTGCAACAAATAAATACAATCAATCAAAGAGTGACTATCAGAATTAAAGTATTTGTAATCCAAAAGAGTGGGTACATCACTAGTTAAAGTTTTGACCTCTTTAAACCCACTTTTATCAATTTTTGCAACAAGATTTTCACCCTCCGAATTATCGGGATGCCTTCTAACTAAAGTTGACTCTTATGTAGTCCCTTTTTCATCAATCTTAACTTTACTAAACAAGGAATCAATAGAAGAAACACCAATCATTTTAAGATCTTCATCACTTTTACGAAAGTAATCACTAGAAAACACTTTTTCTAAGAATTCTCTTTTAGCTCTAAGCATAGCGGTTCTTTTATTACTTTCATCCATAGAAACATAGAGAGATTTAATTGATTCCTCAACTTTAGGAACAAAAATTTTCATCTTGAGATTTTCCACATCACGAGAAATTCTATCAACACTTCTAGACAAATCGTAAATCTTATTCAACTTTTCTTCTATGGTTGTGTTGAAAACTTTTTGTGTGTTGATAAATTATTTAATATTATTCTCAAGATTAGAGGTGTTCCTATTATTATAAGAAGGATTTCCATAGGAATTACAATAATTATTAGAGGAATTACTAGGAAAAGGCCTAGGATTAAAATTACCTATATAAGCATTGTTATTTCAATTGCTGCACGAGATAAAATTCACATGTACGGCATCACTATTTTGCACAATCAAAGTAGACAAAGGCATATCATTGAAATCAATAGGAGAAACTTTACTAGCAACCAATTTCATAAGAGCATCAACTTTTTTACTCAAAGAAGAAATTTCTTCAACCAGATTAACTTTTTTACTAGTAGGAGCTCTTTCATTATGCCATTATGAATAATTTGCCATGATATTATCAAGAAATTTGGTGGCTTAAACCAAAGTAATTTCCATAAAAGTACCACCCGCATTGGAATTTAAAATATTACGAGAAACAAAATTGAACCCCATATAAAAAATTTGTATGAATCGTCCAAAGATTTAGCCCATGAGTTGGGCAATTCCTTAGCATCATTTTCACCCTTTCCCAAGATTGTGCAACATGCTCATGTTCAAGTTGCTTTAAATTCATGACATGGGTTCTAAGGGAAATAATTTTTGCGGGCGGAAAATACTTAGTGATAAAAGCATCATTTCACTTATTCCAAGAATCGATACTATTGCGAAGCAAAGAAGAAAATCAATTTTTTTGCAGAATCACGCAAAGAAAACGGAAATAATTTCATCTTCACAATATCATTGTCCACATATTTTTTTCTTTTGCATATGGCATAATTCCATGAAGGTATTAAGATGGGACGCGTCATCCTCATTATGAGTATTGGAAAATTGATCAATCGTAACAAGATTCAGGAAAGCAGTATTAATATCACAAGACTCCTCACTAGTGGGGGGAGGAGCAAGCGGAGTGCCAATAAAATCATTGTTGTTGGTATTTGAGGAATCACACAACTTGGTGTTCTCTTGAGCCATGATGACTACATAACTAGATTGCACTCAAAAACAGATCCGGCCAAAAAACGGCAAACGAAAAAGAGGGCGAATAAAACGGAAAATGTTTGTGAAGTGGGGGAGAGGAAAACGAGAGGCGACTGGAAAATAATGCAAATTGCAAGGAGATGAGATTTGTGATTAGGAACCTGGTATATGTTGAAGATCCTCCCTGGCAATGGCGCCAGAAATTCCTTTTGATGCGGCTTGAAGCTACGTCGCTATTTCCCCAAAGAGGAAGGGATGATGCAGCACAGCGACGCTAGGTATTTTCCCTCAGTGATGAAACCAAGGTTATCGAACTAGTAGGAGAACCAAGTGTCACGCCCTCGATGCGGCTATATCTCCTACATGTCGAATCACGACTTAGAGGCATAACCGCATTGAAAGCAATGTCACAAGTGAGGTAATCTTCACACAACCCATGTAATACATAAGGGGAAACGATACATAGTTGGCTTACAATCGCCACATCACACAATACATGAATAAAGCATTACATCTTCCAAATACAAACAAGGTCCGACTACGAAACCAAAATAAAGAAGACTACCCCAAATGCTACACAGATCCCCGATCGACCCCAACTGGGCTCCGCTACTGATCAACTAGAATGAAACAACACAAAGGACAAGATCTTCATCGAGCTCCTCCTTGAGCTTGGTTGCGTCACCTGCTCGGTAACATCGGCACCTGCAAACTGGTTTTAAAAGTATCCGTGAGTCACGGGGACTCAGCAATCTTACACCCTCGCGATCAAGACTATTTAAGCTTATAGGTAGGGAAAAGGTATGAGGTGGAGCTGCAGCAAGCGACTAGCATATTTGGTGGCTAACATACGCAAATGAGAGCGAGAAGAGAAGGCAAGGCACGGTCGAGAAACTATGATCAAGAAGTGATACAAGACTACTTACGTCGAGCATAACTCCAACACCGTGTTCATTTCCCGGACTCCGCCGAGAAGAGACCATCACGGTTACACACGCGGTTGATGTATTTTAATTAAGGTCAACTTCAGTTTTTCTACAACCGGACATTAACAAATTCCCATCTGCCCATAACCGCGGGCACGGATTTCGAAAGTTCAAATCCCTGCAGGGGTGTCCCAACTTAGCCCATCACAAGCTCTCACGGCCAACGAAGGATATTCCTTCTCCCAAGACAATCCGGCCAGACTCGGCATCCCGGTTACAAGACATCTTCGACATGGTAAAACAAGTCCAGCAAAGCCACCCGAATGTGCCGATGGACTCCCGATAGGAGCTGCACATATCTCGTTCTCAGGGCACACCGGATTGTCCAAGGTTCCGATAGGCCAGCCCAGAGTTGCCCCTGGTGGCCACCGGCAGCTGACAGGTTGGACCAACACTCAGAGGAGCACTGGCCCGGGGGTTTAAATAAAGATGACCCTTGAGTCTGCAGAACCCAAGGGAAAGAAAAGGCTAGGTGGCGAATGGTAAAACCAATGTTGGGCCTTGCTGGAGGAGTTTTATTCAAGGTAAACTATCAAGGGGTTCCCATTATAACCCAACCGTGTAAGGAACGCAAAATCCGGGAACATAACACCGATATGACGAAAACTAGGGCGGCAAGAGTGGAACAAAACACTAGGCATAAGGCCGAGCCTTCCACCCTTTACCAAGTATATAGATGCATTAATTAAATAAGAGATATTATGATATCCCAACAAAATATCCATGTTCCAACATGGAACAAGCTCCAATCTTCACCTGCAACTAACAACGCTATAAGAGGGGCTGAGTAAAGTGATAACATAGCCAAACAACGGTTTGCTAGGATAAGGTGGGTTAGAGGCTTGGCTCAACCATATGGGAGGCATGATAAAGCAAGTGATAGGTATCGCAGCATAGGCATAGCAAAAGAGCGAGCAACTAGCAAGCAAAGATAGCAGTGATTTCGAGGGTATGGTCATCTTGCTTGAAATCCCGCAAGGAAGAAGAACGAGTCCATGAAGAAGACAAACGGACGTAGTCGAACGGGTCCTCACAAACGCGACCTTATTGGAACCAACCCGAAGAAGCAACACCGGAAAGAAACATACAGCATAGTAAACAACCAACACATGAACATGGCATGATATGCGGGATGCGGTATGTGATGCATATGCATGATTTGGAAAGGAATGATTGAACCTGGCCTCAACATGGAAATCCAAGAGTGCCACTGGAAAGGAGAGGTGATTTCGGTAGAAATCGATATAAAGATCACCGGAATTGGATGCACGGATTGGAAATGGCAAGCATAACAAATATGTCACCGGTCTGCGATAAACAACAAGTAGCCAACTAAATGCATCAAGATAAATATGCTACAACACTCAAACATGGCAAACAAATATATGAAAGGTATCCACTCATGGTGCTTGATGAAATATGAACACTGATCTACGGCCAATTCACCCATTAACAGGTTCAAACAAGCATGGCAAAAGAGCAAATGATAACAGGTTTCAGACTTGGTGAAAAACTGGAGCATGCAAAACAGATTAACGAGTAGGCATGTTTACGAGCTCGATGCACTCACTATAGAGCATGGCATGACAAACTAAGCATACATCCATCAAGAAGACATAGCATAGAAGCTAGACATGGCAAGAACAACAACATAGCATGCACGGATCAATAGCAACGTCCTCTGCAAAATCGCTAAACATGTCAACAATCTGCCAGGATCAATTTATAGCAAAAGTAGAGCTCAATTGACTCAAGCTAGGGTGCTCCATAAATGCAAAAAAAGACATGGATGGATAGAGCACCACAATGTTAACAAAACATCATTACTGATCATCCTCAAAAGAGGCACGGATCACTAGGAAACAACATGAACATATGGCTTAACAACAAAATCAGGACAAGGACTTAGTGAAATTTGAAGTCCCTGAAATCAGCATCATCGATTACGCTACTTTGGAAGCTTGTGCTAGTCACCACAAAGCTCAAAAAAATACATGGCATACACCTCTGCAAAGATAACATGGCATATAACAAAACACATGTAGAGCTCAGGATCATAGCATGCACACATTAATCATGGCAAAAATGACAAAAGGCCATTTGCTGAAACAGATCTGCAACTTTCCTCACATAGCCCTCTTCCAATGACATTTTGGGCATCAAGATGAGCTCAAATGAAAATGATGCAATGAGATGAAATGATGTACTCGTCGAGACAAACATTTTGATAAGCTACACGCACGAATTGGAGCAATGGTAATGAAGTTATGATGCAATGAAGGAAGCATAAAAATATGCAGATCTCAGGACTTAGACGAAAATATCACCTCCAGATCTAGGGTTCATCCGGCCCAGAAATCAAGGATCGTCGGAATTCCTCAACGGAGATGAGGGAGAAGACGGCCGGAGGGTGCGGGAGTCACCGGGGAGGTGCGAGGAGTCGCGGACCGGGCAGATCCGGGCATGGGAACCCCGGATCCGGTCATGGCGCGGGGGAGGAGCTCCGACGCCGGTAGGACGGCGAGCTCAAGGCCATGGCACTTGCAGCGGCGGGTAGGCCGGGCGAAGCTCCGACGGAGCAGCAGCGCATGGAGGCCGAGGCGCGCGGGCGGCGGAAGAAAACAGCGACGCGGCCGCGGCCGCGGAGCACAGGGACTACGAGCCACGGCGGTGTGCTCCGGTGAAGGCGACGCCGGAGAACGGGCGGCGGGACGGCTCACAGGCGGCGGCGCGGGGCGGTCAACACCGGCGAAGAAGACGCACGGCGAGGGAGATGCGCTCAGGCCGCGGCGGCGTCGCGGACGGGATCGCGCGGGCCCGTGATGGGCTCTGTGGGCCGGCGGCGCGGGGACGGCGGCGGAGGACATGTGGCGCGACCCGATTCGCTGAGGCGGTGGTGCGGGGTGACATGGCGGCTCGCCATTGGTCGGACGACGTGGCGGCGGCCGGTGGACATGTCCAACGCGGAGAAGAATTGTCCGGCAGCGCGCGGAGGAGGAAGTTAGGGTTTATCTGCGCGAAAATTCCGGGAGGGACACGTATATATAGGTAGAGGGAGCTACGAAGCTCCAAATGAGGTGCGGTTTGCGGCCACGCGATCGTGATCGAACGCTCTAGATGATGGGAGAGGTTTAGGTGGGTTTTGGGCCTGTTTGGAGGGGTGTTAGGCTGCAACACACACGAGGCCTTTTCGGTCCCTCGGTTAACCGTTGAAGTATCTAACGAAGTCCAAATGGTACGAAACTTGACAGGCGGTCTACCGGTAGTAAACCAAGGCGGCATGACAAGTCTTGGTCCAATCCGAGAACATTTAACACCCGCACACGAAAAGAGGTAGAAAGGGACACCGGGTGACATAGGAGCGCCGGAATGCAAAACGGACAACTGGGAAAATGCTCGGATGCATGAGACGAACATGTATGCAAATGAAATGCACATGATGATATGATATGCAATGCATGACACGCAAGCAAAGATAAGGCAACGACAGTGAATAACTGGAGGACACCTGGCAGATCGGTCTCGGGGCGTCACAACACTCCACCACTACGAGAGGATCTCGTCCCGAGATCTAGAATGGCACCGGAGGGAAAACGAAAGAGAAAGAGGAGAGGTAAAGCTAAGTTGCTTCTTTGACAAACGAGTGAGACCACGAGCCTTGAAAAGGTTAAGCCATTAAAAGAAGAATGCAAAGAAGAAGAACAAAGTTGAAAGCACTCCAGTAGGGAAGAGGAACAAGGAAGAACAAATTCGGGCAGCACTCTGAATGAAAAGAAGGATGATTGAATAAGAACTTGATAAGATGAGAAGATACTTTATGAAATCACAACACACTGCCTCCGGAGCTATTGAATGAATGGAAACAAGGGGTAAGAAGGTCTCAGACAACACTCCGGTTGAAAAGAAATGCAAGGCTTGATAAGGCGGAAAGAACTTGAGCAAAAAGGCACAACACTTCGGTTAAATGGATAGGCATGAAAAGAACATGATCTTTGACAAAACGGTATGATGGGAGAGAAAGCAACATCACAAAGCCTCCAGAAGATAATTGAAATAGGAGAATGGAGAAGAAAATGCCAACTTCTGCCACAAAAGAGCTTGAACAGGCATCCTTAGGGGAAGGGTCGAACGGAGTTGTCGGAAATCCAACAACGAAAAGGATAAGCTTGATATGGTCTTATGGAATACATCTCAAATTATGAGGTGACAACCTGCCACTCACGGGAAAAAGAATTGGATTGGTATGAACAAGGAGACGAGAAAGTTATTCACCGGAAGTATAAAAGACAAACTTGGGTCCTTTAAGAGCACCATAAATAGCAGCAACCCTTAGGGAAGGCTTTAGGTGAAAATTTTAACCCAAGATAACTTCAACAAAGAGGTTGATGGATTTAAAATACCTCATTCTTGACAACATGTGAATCATGAAACATGAACTCAAATTTTCAAGAGTGACATAATACCTCCTCCAATGATATGGAAGAAAGAATTGCACTCCGGATTGCAAGATGAAGAATGCTTGAGTTCCTCTGAAAAGAATCTTGATGAACACTTCGAGAAGGAATTAAATCTTTGATGAACCATCATGCAGAACCTTCATAAAGAACTCCGTTAAACAAAAGAATGATCAAACGGAAGGAAAGAGAAGTTGAAAACACAAGGTGAAACCTTGTAATGATTTAGATGGATCTCCGTGGTGATATAATTGAGAGAGGTTGGAACTCCGGGAAAATAAAGATGAGCAAAAGAAAACAAGAATTTTGATGAACCTCCGGGATAAGGAATTAATCACTTGGACGAAACAAGAATAGGAATTACATTATGCTTATCCTTCACCAATTAAATGATGACAATCAACAGATTTGACATACTACTTATTCTCGAAGAAAGGATTAAGATAGATATAGCACAAACTTGAGAAGGTCTTCAACGAACCGCCGGTAGGATTGGAACAACGAATGAATTGATATGATAACAACGAAAGAGAATCCTGGAAGAAAAACACCGTAAGAATTGAAAATGAATGAAGTAAAGAAAAAAAATCACCGGGTAAGAGTTAGAGAACGAATGACGATGCTTGAGAGGATTTAGGTCCATGAGAACGAAGAAACCACGAGCTGATTAGGGATCACTTGAACGAAGCACCGGTAAGATTGAAGAACGAGAGTTGAAAGCTGAGAATGAATAAACCTGAACTGATGGACTCCGGATAACAAACTGAGAAGACTCTTGAATTGCTCCGGATGGGTGAAAAAAAATTCTCACAATCGAAAATAATTATGGGAGGATTACAATAAGCTAGAACCATGAATCTCTGAGAGAGCGGATAAGATATGGAAGAAAAAACTCTTCTTCGGTCATCAAAATCTGAGACTTACGACGAGAAACACCACCAAATTGTTGAGATACCCGGAATGAAAAATAGGAAAGGTTGATCCAACGATGAAAGAATTTGAAAGATCTTGGTGAAAGACATACGACTGATGACAATTCATTCTTACGTCAAACTTTAGAAGATTTGAGAATAACTCCGGGAGAATAAGAAGAGTCAGGTATGATCCTGGGAAAAGACCTGTGGGTTAGGGCCCACTCAAAAGAAACACCGTAGAACGATTTTGAAAAGAGATTGCACCGGTTGATTTAAATGGCTTAAAAGAGATAAAAACCTCAAAATAGGTTGAACGGATCTAGAATGACAAGACGATCCTTCTGAGATATCTTTAGCACTCTGGAATTTTCGAATAGCAAGAGTGGATGATTAAGAGGTGCACCGGCATGAGAAGGCATTTGAAATGAGAAAAGAATATGATCCACAAAGCTTGAATTGGATCCACCGGAGAAGATAAAAGAAATGAAGAATGATGAACTTGAAGCTCCGTTAGCATCTTCTTGAGAATCACCGGATAAGAACATTGACGAAAAAGGAATGGAGAGGCTTCACATGAATAAAAGGATACTTGATTAAGAAATCTAAGTCCTCGATGAAAAAGGGTGGGATGGTGGGAAAAACGCCGTTGAGAATGCTTGAGTTGATCTTGCGAATGTTGAAATTATCGGATCCACTTGAAGAGAAGCACACCGGTTGACAAGAACTTGAAAAGACAAACTCTATGATCGAGAAAGGACTAGTATTCCCATAGAAATATGAGAACACCGCTTATGCAAGGTATGGAATCAACATTTGACTTTGAAGCAACTCGAATACCACAACTCAAAACAAAACAAAGGATTGGCTTGCAGAATTAGCCGGAACAAACATATGATAGAGATTTCGTCCAAAGTTTTCGTGGTGGGTCCTACACAGGCTCGATCGTACAGCACCATCATGTACAAGGCAGTGCAAACGACATACGAAGCATCCCCGAGTTGGCATAGCCAAGGACTCTTTAAGACACAACGAGACCACTGTAAAAGCAACCGTGGATAGGCGGACCACTAGACGTCGAACCCCAAATTCATATCATACATCTGTTGGAAAGATATCCTAAGAGCTACTTTAATTCCCACTTATAAACTCCCGAAATTTTCAAGTTATGAAATCAGGTGTTGGGGATACAGGGGAAGCATAATATCTCACCCAAAACTAGCAAATCCTACATCGAGTTGTATCCATCCTTCAACACATAACCAAGAAACCTTCGGAAATCGTTTACCTCAACCTTCGAAAAGCATTCGTTATACGAGTTATGGCGATACTCCCGAATTCCCGCCCAGTACTGGGTGGCGTCGAGGTTATCTCACCAACAATTGCATAAAAGAGATTTTCGATGTCGGCGAAACTCAGGTATTCTAGAATGGCAACGATAAAATTGTGACGACAACACCTCGGAGCTCAACTCCGCGGGACACTGCCACAACCCCTAAATGTCAGGAGGCACCAAGAACAATTTTCTCGTCACATAACCATCAGAACAATTCCAAGTTACACCCGTGATCCTAATTTTTTTAGTGAAATTTGAGAAGAGAAGAGTCAAAACTCTACGTCAGGATGCCTCACCAGAGCAACGAAGGGACTGTGGAGTAAAAAGAAGTCCTACTCTCTGATATATATAATCCTAAAAGACTCAAAATATTTTTCTAGACTCAACAACACTAGCGATTCGATCAAGCAGGGGGCTCCTAAAGTCGGGGAAGGCTCTGATACCAACTTGTCACGCCCTCGATGCAGCTATATCTCATGTGGAAGCACGACTTAGAGGCATAACCGCATTGAAAGCAATGTCGCAAGTGAGGTAATCTTCACACAACCCATGTAATACATAAGGGGAAAAGATACATAGTTGGCTTACAATCGCCACTTCACACAATACATGAATAAAGCATTACATCATCCAGATACAAACAAGGTCCGACTACGGAACCAAAATAAAGAAGACTACCCCAAATGCTACACAGATCCCCGATCGACCCCAACTGGGCTCCGCTACTGATCAACTAGAACGAAACAACACAAAGGACAAGATCTTCATCGAGCTCCTCCTTGAGCTTGGTTGCGTCACCTGCTCGGTAACATCGGCACCTGCAAACTGGTTTTTAAAGTATCCGTGAGTCACGGGGACTCAGCAATCTTACACCCTCGCGATCAAGACTATTTAAGCTTATAGGTAGGGAAAAGGTATGAGGTGGAGCTGCAGCAAGCGACTAGCATATTTGGTGGCTAACATACGCAAATGAGAGCGAGAAGAGAAGGCAAGGCATGGTCGAGAAACTATGATCAAGAAGTGACCCAAGACTACTTACGTCGAGCATAACTCCAACACCGTGTTCATTTCCCGGACTCCGCCGAGAAGAGACCATCACGGTTACACACGCGGTTGATGTATTTTAATTAAGGTCAACTTCAGGTTTTCTACAACCGGACATTAACAAATTCCCATATGCCCATAACCGTGGGCACGGCTTTCGAAAGTTCAAATCCCTGCAGGGGTGTCCCAACTTAGCCCATCACAAGCTCTCACGGCCAACGAAGGATATTCCTTCTCCCAAGACAGTCCGGTCAGACTCGGCATCCCGGTTACAAGACATCCTCGACAATGGTAAAACAAGTCCAGCAAAGCCGCCCGAATGTGCCGACAAATCCCGATAGGAGCTGCACATATCTCGTTCTCAGGGCACACCGGATTGTCCAAGGTTCCGGTAGGCCAGCCCAGAGTTGCCCCTGGTGGCCACTGGCAGCTGACAGGTTGGACCAACACTCAGAGGAGCACTGGCCCGGGGGTTTAAATAAAGATGACCCTTGAGTCTGCAGAACCCAAGGGAAAGAAAAGGCTAGGTGGCGAATGGTAAAACCAATGTTGGGCCTTGCTGGAGGAGTTTTATTCAAGGTAAACTATCAAGGGGTTCCCATTATAACCCAACCATGTAAGGAACGCAAAATCCGGGAACATAACACCGATATGACGAAAACTAGGGCGGCAAGAGTGGAACAAAACACCAGGCATAAGGCCGAGCCTTCCACCCTTTACCAAGTATATAGATGCATTAATTAAATAAGAGATATTATGATATCCCAACAAAATATCCATGTTCCAACATGGAACAAGCTCCAATCTTCACCTGCAACTAACAACGCTATAAGAGGGGCTGAGTAAAGCGATAACATAGCCAAACAACGGTTTGCTAGGATAAGGTGGGTTAGAGGCTTGGCTCAACCATATGGGAGGCATGATAAAGCAAGTGATAGGTATCGCAGCATAGGCATAGCAAAAGAGCGAGCAACTAGCAAGCAAAGATAGCAGTGATTTCGAGGGTATGGTCATCTTGCTTGAAATCCCGCAAGGAAGAAGAACGAGTCCATGAAGAAGACAAACGGACGTAGTCGAACGGGTCCTCACAAACGCGACGTTATTGGAACCAACCCGAAGAAGCAACACCGGAAAGAAACACACAACATAGTAAACAACCAACACATGAACATGGCATGATATGCGGGATGCGGTATGTGATGCATATGCATGATTTGGAAAGGAATGATTGAACCTGGCCTCAACTTGGAAATCCAAGAGTGCCACTGGAAAGGAGAGGTGATTTCGGTATAAACTGATATAAAGATCACCGGAATCGGATGCACGGATTGGAAATGGCAAGCAAAACAAATATGGCCCCGGTCTGCGATAAACAGCAAGTAGCCAACTAAATGCATCAAGATAAATATGCTACAGCACTCAAACATGGCAAAACAATACATGGAAGGGATCCACTCCTGGTGCTTGACAAAAGATGAACACTGATCTACGGCCAATTCACCCATTAACAGGTTCAAACAAGCATGGCAAAAGAGCAAATGATAAGAGGTTTCAGACTTAGTGAAAAACTGGAGCATGCAAAACAGATTAACGAGTAGGCATGTTTACGAGCTCGATGCACTCACTACAGAGCATGGCATGACAAACTAAGCATACACCCATCAAGAAGACATAGCATAGAAGCTAGACATGGCAAGAACAACAACATAGCATGCACGCATCAATAGCAACGTCCTCGGCAAAATCGCTAAACATGTCAACAATCTACCAGGATCAATTTATAGCAAAAGTAGAGCTCAATTGACCCATGCTAGGGTGCTCCATAAATGCAAACAAAGACATGGATGGATAGATCACCACAATGTTAACAAAACATCCTTAATGATCATCCTCAAAAGAGGCACGGATCACTAGGAAACAACATGAACATATGGCATAACAACAAAATCCGGACAAGGACTTAGTGAAATTCGAAGTCCCTGAAATCAGCATCATCGATTACGCTACTTTGGAAGCTTGTGCTAGTCACCACAAAGCTCAAAAAAATACATGGCATACACCTCTGCAAAGATAACATGGCATATAACAAAACACATGTAGAGCTCAGGATCATAGCATGCACACATTAATCATGGCAAAAATGACAAAAGGCCATTTGCTGAAACAGATCTGCAACTTTCCTCACATAGCCCTCTTCCAATGACATTTCTGGCATCAAGATGAGCTCAAATGAAAATTATGCAATGAGATGAAATGATGTACTCGTCGAGACAAACATTTTGATAAGCTACACGCACGAATCGGAGCAACGGTAATGAAGTTATGATGCAATGAAGGAGGCATAAAAATATGCAGATCTCAGGACTTAGACGAAAATATCACCTCCAGATCTAGGGTTCATCCGGCGCAGAAATCGAGGATCGTCGGAATTCCTCGACAGAGATGAGGGAGAAGACGGCCGGAGGGTGCGGGAGTCACCGGGGAGGTGCGGGGAGTCGCGGACCGGGCAGATCCGGGCATGGGAACCCCGGATCCGGTCATGGCGCGGGCGGAGGAGCTCACCGGAAGTCGCTCAGACGCCTGCCCCACGGTGGGCGCCAACTGTCGTGGGAATGAGTCTGATAGTAAGAGTAGGGGGTACGTAGGAGGAGGCAGTGTCCTAGCTACGGCGAGGTTGTATGCACAGACTTACGAGTTCAGGCCCCTCTCGGAGGAGGTAACAACCCTATGTCTTGGTGCCGCGGAGGCTTGTCGACTGGATGTGTGTAATACTTACAGGGGGTGCGAACCCTTGTGCCAGAGGGGGTGACTTATATAGAGTGCACCAAGCCCCTCGCAGCCCTCAGTTACACAAGGGTTCAATATGAGTTATTACTAGAACATTACTGGTAACGCCCGCTATAAATGGTATTTATGACGACGGAGTGAATGCCTGACCGATGCCATCCTGGGGTGACTTTAGGCCTTCTGTACTTCGAGTGATTTTTTTATGGTCGAGTGAAGTTATCATGGTCGAGTGGAATTCAGATATCCGAGTGGAATCTTCCATCGAGTGGTTTGCACTTCAGGGTGATTAGAGTCGGTATCTTCTGTTAAACCTTGTAGGCCTTGGACTCTAAGGTAGTGTCCTTGGGTAGGGCGTGTAGGTCAGGCCTAAGACCCTACCCTAGGTACATATCATCGTTAGTGTCCTTACTCTATGACAGGAGGAGTTGCAAGGCACTTATTGTATTGTTGCCACTAAGGATAAAACGACGGGGTTTGAACATATTTCTTGGTCTTACTTTGTCTACATTATGTCATGTTGCTTAAAGCGTTACTCTACTGGTCATGGACTTAATACTTTGAGATGCATGCTGGATAGGGCCATTGAGGTGGAGTAATAGTAGTAGATGCAATTGATTTAACGGTCTACTTGTCATGGACATAATGCCTATATATGAATTATGCCATGAAGAATCATAATCATAACTCTGCACAATTCTGTCAATTGCCCAACTGTAATTTTTTTACCCACCGGTGCTATCCTTATGAGAGAGATGCCTCTAGTGAACCTATGGCCCCTGGGTCCATTTTCCATTGCTCGCCATTTCCTTTTAGTTTATTTTATTTTTTTACCTATCACTATCATATTTAATCGTTGCGATTGGCGAGAACAAGGGGATTGACAACCCTCTTGCCTTCGTTGGGTGCAAGCATTTTCGTTGTGTCTATGCATGTACTATTCATGTTGTTTGTGTGTCATATCCTTCTGGTTATATAAACCTTCATTCTTAACTAAGGAGAATACTATCTGCTACTATACTACTTCACCCTTCCTCTTCAGGGAAGCCCAATAACTCTACCGAGAGTAGCAGAAGAATTTCTGGCACCATCGTCGAGGAGGCTTCACCAAACAACCGAGGTTACTTTACTCACATTTATCAATTTGCTTGTTTTTACTTTCTTTGTCATTTTCATTCTCCTTTTCTTCTTCCCCCTCCTCTAATTTTTTAAAATACAAAAAAATGTGTTGCTATCTCTGCTTGTATTTCCATGTGTCTTCTATTTGCTTCCATAATCGCTTGCTAAAAAATTATTGATATGGAACTTTCTCCACTAGTTGGACTTTTCAGAAGTTCTAGTTAAGATAAACCAATTGCTAGTGATGAAGATGCTATTGCTATAAGATCTTTGAAAGAAAAAGGTTGAATTTCAGTGCGCTTCGTTATCTCTATGAAGTATTTCTTGAAAATTTAATTTTTGATATTCTTCATGAAGTGATAGAAGAAGACTTTAACAAAATATTTGGTATGAACTCCTTGAATGATAAGAATGATTGCAATGTTGTTAGTAGGCTTTCTATGAATATCAATGATGCTAATGATATGCAAAGATACAAGGTTGGGGATGATGAGTCTGATGATCATGCTGTTTTTGGTCCCCCTAATAATGAATAATCTATAATAGAAAAATATGATAAAATTTATGATTCAAGTGGTGAAGACGACACAATTTGATATTGCTTTTTATGTGGTGCGCTATGTCTGAAGGCACTATTGATGATGATTTTTTATACCTACCACTTATTGTAATGATCATGATTGGGGAGATAATTATGATGCTTCTTTCGATCTTGAAAATTTATTTGAGCCTCATAATGAATCTATTATTCATAATAAAATTTGCAACAATATTGAAAGTGGGTTTGGAAGAGCGTCAACTTTTAAAAAGAGGCACACTACTTTGGAGAACTTTCAATCTTATGATTTTTTTATAAAAGTGGATTTGGAGAGGTCATGGCTTTAGTTGATGTTAATCCCACTATCTTGGAAGATTATAAAAATTGCACACATGTGGATCATGGAGAGAATATTTTATATGATAGCTATATTGGTGAATTTGATTCACATCCTACATGTAATTATTTTGAGAGAGGGAACTATGCCTATAGAAATATCCATGTTACTAAATTACCTCTCTTCATGTTAAAACTAGTAATGCATTCTTCTCTCTTGCATATGCTAGATATTGGTTATCTTGATAATTTTTTATTTGGATAACTGATTTTATGCCCCTAGTTGAGTCACACTCGGCAGGTTTACCCCTAGTTCCCGAAAACACTCATTCCCGCCCAAACCACTTTGGTTCTCTTATGCTTTTGCCCTTTGACCATTTGACCGTCACTTTAAAAACTTCATAAAAAATCATACTAACACAGAAAAATTCAAGATATCAGAATGTTCAGAAAAACACCACCTATATGTGCATGCTAGTTTCATTCTTGACAAAAAAGTTGGAAAGTCCCCATCTGCGTTTGAGCTCTTATTATCTCAACACAAACAGTAAAATGAAAAAATGAAAAAAAAATTCAAAATATTATAAAAAAATTGTGGCGAACTTGGAACAATGTTTTAGGTGCTTGACAAGTTTCATCAGGGAATTTCATTCATGGAAGTCATGGCAAAAAAATTGATGCTCTAAAACAAAATCATTTTGGAGTGTTGTTCTTGATTTTTTGCCACGACTTCCACGATTGGCATTCCCTCATGAAAATTCACAAGAACCTAAAACATTAACTGGTTCAAGTTTGCCACACACAAAATTTAGAATTTTTAGAATTTTTCAAATATTTTACCATTCGTGTTGAGATCATAAGAGCTCAAACTCAGATGGGGACTTGCCAACATTTTTGTCATGAATGTGAATGACATGCATATATAGGTGGTGTTTCTCTGAACATTTTGATATCTTATTTGATTTTTTCTAAGTTAGTATTTTATGAAGTTTTTAAAGTGATGATCAAATGGTCAAAGGGCAACCGCATAAGAGGAGAGAAGTTGCTTGGATATGCACATATAGGCACTTTATTGAAACAAAAGCTATAAACATGACCACTACATTAGCTTAATCATGTGAACACACAAAAACAGTAGGTATAAATATTGGGTTGTCTCACAACAAGCGCTTTTCTTTAATGCCTTTCTAGATAGGCATGATGATTTCAATGATGCTCACATGAAAGAATATCATATTTAAGTCTAACCCACTTACTATGCATAGGTATTTTGTGAGAAAACAACTTATGGGAACTAGAATGAATTTGCATAAGAAGATAAAACAAGCATAACTTCAAGATTTTCAACACATAGAGAGGAAACTAGATATTATCCCAACTCCTATAAGCATATATTCCTTCCTCATAATAATTTTCAGTAGCATCATGAATGAATTCAACAATATAACCATCACATAAAGCATTACTTTCATGATCCAAAAGCATAGAAATTTTACCGCTCTCCACATAAGCAAATTCATCTCATTCATAGTAGTGAGAGCAAACTCAACAAAATAACTATCATATGAGGCATAATCCAATTGAAAATTAAAATCATGATGACAAGTTTCATGGTTATCATTATTCTTTATAGCATACATGCCATCACAATAATCATCATAGATAGCAACTTTCTTCTCATAATCAATTGGAACCTCTTTCGAAATAGTGGAATCATTAATAAATAAAGTCATGACCTCTCCAAATCCACTTTTATCATTATAATCATAATAAATAGGAGGCATGCTATCATCATAATAAATTTGCTGATCAATACTTGAAGTACTAAAAATGGCATCTTCGTCAAACATAGCATCCCCAAGCTTGAGGGTTTGCATATCATTAGCATCATGGATATTCAAAGAATTCATACTAACAACATTGAAATCATGCTCATCATTCAAAGATTTAGTGCCAAACATTTTAATGATTCTTTTTCTAACACTTTGGCACAATTATGGGAATCCTTATTTTCACGATAGACATTAAAAAGACGAAGCATATGAGGCAACCTCAATTCCATTTTTTGTAATTTTATTTTATAGACTAAACTAGTGATAAAACAAGAAACTAAAAGATTTGATTGCAAGATCTAAAGATATACCTTCAAGCACTAACCTCCCCGGCAACAAAGCCAGAAAAGAGCTTGATGTCTACTACGCAACCTTCTTCTTGTAGACTCGTCTTGGGCCTCCAAGCGCAGATATTTGTAGGATAGTAGCAAATTTCCCTCAAGTGGACGACCTAAGTTTTATCAATCTGTGGGAGGCGTAGGATGAAGATGGTCTCTCTCAAACAACCCTACAACCAAATAACAAAGAGTGTCTGGTGTCCCCAACACATCCAATACAATGGTAAATTGTATAGGTGCCCTAATTCGGCGAAGAGATGGTGATACAAGTGCAATATGGATGGTAGATATAGGTTTTGTAATCTGAAATTTTAAAAACAGCAAGGTAGCAAGTAACAAAAGTGAGAAAAAACTATATTGCAATGCTTTGAAACAAGGCCTAGAGTTCATACTTTCAATAGTGCAACTTCTCTCAACAATGATAACATAATTAGACCGTATAACAATCCCTCAACATGCAACAAAGAGTCACTCCAAAGTCACTAATAGCGGAGAACAAACGAAGAGATTATTGTAGGGTACGAAACCACCTCAAAGTTATTCTTTCTAATTGATCTATTGGGCCATTCCTATAAGTGTCACAAACAGCCCTAGAGTTCATACTAAAATAACACCTTAAGACACACATCAACCAAAACCCTAATGTCACCTAGATACTCCAATGTCACCACAAGTATCGACGGGTTTGATTATACAATATGCATCACACAATCTCATATTCATCTATTCAAACCAACACAAAGAACTTCAAAGAGTACCCCAAAGTTTCTACCGGAGAGTCAAGACGAAAACATGTGCCAAACCCTATGCATAAGTTCACAAGGTCACAGAACCTGCAAGTTGATCACCAAAACATAAATCAAGTAGATCACGTGAATATCCCATCGTCACCACAGATAAGCAGATGCAAGGCATATATCAAGTATTCTCAAATCCTTAAAGACTCAACCCGATGAGATAAATTCAAAGGGAAAACTCAATCCATTACAAGAAGGTGCATGGGGAGAAACATCATAAGATCCAACTATCATAGCAAAGATCGCGGTACATCAAGATTGTGCCAAATCAAGAACACGAGAGAGAGAGAGATCAAACACATAGATACAGGTACATACCCTCAGCCCCGAAGGTGAACTACTCCCTCCTCATCAAGGAAAGCGCCGGGATGATGAAGATGGCCACCGGTGATGGTTTCCCCCTCCAACAGGGTGTCGGAGCGGGCTCTCGGTTGGTTTTTCGTGGCTACAGAGGCTTGCGGCGGCGGAACTCTGATCTAGGTTTATTTCTAGGGGTTTCTATATTTATAGGAATTTTTGGCGTCAAGAACAAGTCGGGGGGGGGGGGGGTCCACAAGCCAACCATAAGGATGGGGGCGCGCCCTCCACCCTTGTGGAGGCCTCGTGGCTCTTCTGGCCCAACTCTTTTGCTTCGGGGGCTTCTTCTGGTTCATAAAAAATCACCGTAAAATTTCAGCTCATTTGGACTCCGTTTGAAGCTCAAAAACAAGGAAAAACTGAAACTGGCACTGGGCTCTAGGTTAATAGGTTAGTCCCAAAAAGCATATAAAATAGCATATAAATGCATATAAAACATCCAAGATGGATGATATAATAGCATGGAACAATCAAAAATTATAGATACGTTGGAGACGTATCACTCTTGTTTGAAAGTACCTAAGTTAATGATTTATTTTATTTTACTAATGGATCTTACAAGGTTTTGTTAAGTTTTGTGTGGCTGATGTTTTCAAGTTTTAGGTGACGATGGAAGAAAGGAGCAGCAAGAGCCTAAGCTTGGGGATGCCCAAGGCACCTCTTGTCAATGTTCAAGGAAGATCCAACCATCTAAGCTTGGGGATTCCCCGGAAGGCATCCCCTCTTTCGTCTTCAATCTATCAGTAATATCATTTGGAGCTATATTTTTATTCATCACATGATATGATATTTGCTTGGAGCATCATGTATTTTTGTTTTATTTGTTTGCTTTGTTCCAAAATCATTGTTTCCTGGTCACACCAATTATGAGAGACACACTTTCATCACAACTTATAGAATGCTCATTGATCTTCACTCATATCTTTTGAGTTGGGGCAATTGCTCATGTTCTTCACTTATATCTTTTAAGCATGGCGATATACATATTTTATAGAAATATTTTGCACTATCTTGGTTCACTTATATCTTCTCAAAGTTTAATAGGTAGTGGTAATTTGGTTATATATTTAGTCCAGGAATAATAGGTATACAAAGGTGGTATAATAAAAAAACTTGCATGGATATCACTGAATATGTTGTGTTTGATGTCTTGCAATAGTTTTGTGATATTGAGATAGTAATATATGGGTGTACTAGTGGATAATCTTGGTTTAGTAAATAATATTGGTGTTAAGGTTTGTGATTCCCTATTCATGAAAGTGTTGGTTTTGGCATAGCTGGGAAGTTGGAGAATGATTTATGCTTGATTGGTACCTTTTGTGTTGTTCGAATGGGGGCGTGCGATGCTTAACTCCTCCCTAGGGGCATGCTTAACTACAAAAAAATACACTTCCGTGATGATACGTGTTTGTAGCAGTAGGTCGCGTTTTTTGTCATGCATGTACATCCATGACGATTTTATGACATAATCAAGATAGCCATACCTGTGTTGTCGAAGAAGTGTTCCATGACATTACAAAAATTATCATCACGGAAGTGTCCACTTCCATGACGATAAATCGCGCGTCACGAAAGTACTTTCGTTAAGGGTGACAGACACGTGGCATCCACCGTAACGGAACACCATTAAGCTATCGGGTCTGGTTTTGGATCCGGTAACCCGTTAACAGCCCCGACAAATGGGGATTTTCCACGTGTAAAACATCATTGGCTGGAGGAAACACGTGTCGGCTCACCATTGGGACAGATGTCATCCACTCATTGGACCCAAGGCGCCTATGATACGTCGACACATGGCACGTCCCAACAGAGGCCCATTCCTGTGAAAAGGCCGGCCCATTTGACTTGGTCAAAAGGTGTCAGGCCGGCCCACGAAAAGCATGTTAACGGGATGTTCGCATATAGCCCATTTACAGCTCGCTAACTCACGACTCGTTATGGCCTACCAGAATTAGGCCCAGTAGCGTCATCTGGGCCGTCCAATATGATTCCAGTCCATTGTAACTTCCAGCCCATGTATGGCCCATGACGTATTTCGGCCCATACGAGTCCCTTTGTAACTCTTGGCCCATTAACGGCCCGTGGTGAAACCGGCCCATAATGAAAAGTGTATCGCTTTATACCCATTAGCGGCCCATTATTCCATTGGGTCATTTCCAGCCCATGTTACCTTTCGGCCTTCTCAGGGCCCATTTATTCTTGGGCTCATTTCCAGCATTCAGTTACTTACGACCCGTTACTGGGCTTTTCTGCTTGTGGGCCAAATTCAGCCCGTGGATACAGTCGGCCCGTTTGTGGCCCGTTAATCTATTGGTCCATTTTCATAGCATCATCAAATACGGCCTATTAACGGCCCATTATGGTCAGCCCATAGAACGTATGATTTCCACTCTAGCCCGTTTGCGGTCCCTTATACAGCCCGTACAAGGCCCATAGATGAGACGACCCGTAGAAGGCCCATTGATCCGATGGCCCATAGAAGGCCCATGGATCCGACGGCCCATAGAAGGCCCATGGATCCGACAGTTGATAGAAGGCCCATGGATCCAACAGCCCATAGAAGGCCCACGGATCCGATGGCCATAGAAGGCCATGGATCGTCCGTCCCGTAGATGGCCCATGGATCGTACGGCCTATGGAGGGCCATGGTCACTACATCGTTTGGGCGAGTTGGCCCCCGTTTGAACGATATAGCATATTCAAAGAATTATCCTACTTTATACTATCACCTCTAAAAACATACACTATACAATAAAGAGACTAAGGCATAGAAACGAAGAATGATCCTACACTATACAATAAAGAAATTACAGCCGATTATACCCACTGGGCATTATCGTCCAGCACCAGTGATAATAAAGCATACACAAACAGCAAATTACATACACTGGGCAAATACAACTCCAACATCATGGACGCGCATCAACATAACTTACCATTTGAACTATAATCTCTTCAGAAAATAGGATTGGCCGGATTTAGATAGCACAAATGTTAGTCTGCAAAATCTCCAATCCCTTCGTTGTTACCTCAGTGTCTTGTTTCATTTTTTTGACTCCTGCATCTAATACCTGCATGTCCAGTCTCAACTTGTTGATTGTACATTGAAAATCATGTACACGTTGTCTTCCCACCTCTAGTTGATGCTCGAGAAGATCAGCACATTCCAATTCCAATCCATAATCATTCGGTAACGACCATGCCACACTGCTCGCAGATCTTTGTGTTGATGTCGCTTCATCCTGAAATGTTTCTGTAAGTACACATGACTAGGGCAAAAATATAGTTACAACAGTGAAGCGAGCAAGACAGACTATTTTGTACATGGCAAAACAGGACAAACAATAATGTTACACATCATGAAGCATAAGAAGGTGGTATTTTAAAAATTATAATAAAGGTAGTATGTGCAGCCTGCATACAGAAATCTCTCTTAGCTCACTAGAGGAGCATGATGTTGGGGACCAATCCAAAACACAGACAAGTTACAAATTTAGATAGCACGTTGCGTGGAAGTAAGCAAGCAGTTGGCCATTCTGTAGCTCAATTAAAGTCTCAGGGAGAATAATGAACAACAGTGTAACACCCCGGATGTAACTTTCTCAATTTGTACTCCAACTCTTGCCGTTTCCGGCATTAAGTTATTTTATTTTTCTCGGGTTCGGGTCTTTGTCTCCGTGCGTTGTTATCGTTGTCATGCATCTCATATCATGTCATCATGTGCATTGCATTTGCATACGTGTTCATCTCATGCATTCGAGCATTTTCCCCGTTGTCCGTTTTGCATTCCGGCGCTTCGTTCTCCTTCGGTGGTCATTTCTACCTTTCTTTCGTGTGTGGGGATTAAACATTTCCGGATTGGACCGAGACTTGCCAAGCGGCCTTGGTTTACTACGGGTAGACCGCCTGTCAAGTTTCGTATCATTTGGACTTCGTTTGATACTCCAACGGTTAACCGAGGGACCGAAAAGGCCTCGTCCGTGTTGCAGCCCAACACCCCTCCAATTTGGCCCAAAACCCACCAAAACCCTTCCATCATCTAGAGCGTTCGATCACGATCGCGTGGCTGAAAACCGCACCTCATTTGGACTCTCCTAGCTCCTCCTATGCCTATTTAATGATCCGCCGAAAATCTCCTTCTCCTTCCCCCCCGAAAACCCTAGATCCACTCGTCATCGCGCGCCGCCGGACAAGTCTGCCACCGACGGACACGTCCGGATCGACCCTGCCGCCGCCACGTGTCGTCTCCTCACTCGCTTGCCGCCTCGCCCCACATCGCCGGCCCGGGAGGCCCAGGGAGGGCCCCCGAGGCCCGTTGCCTCCCGCGGCGCACCGCGCCCGACCCCCCGCCGCGTTCGCCCCGCCGCGCGCCGCTCGACGCCGGCCGGCCGGAGCCGCGCCTCGCCGCCCGGAGTCCGCCGCCACACCGCCGCCCTCGTCCATCGCCGCCAAACGCCGCGTCGGCCCCGCTCCTCCCCATCTCTGGCAAGTCTCGGCCGGCCTCTCCCTCCTACTCCGGCGAGAAGCTCCGGCGAGCTCCCTGTTCGCCTCGATTCGTGTGCTCGCTCGATCTGGATCCGCCGCTACAGTAAAACCTAGGTTGACTTCGGATTTTTTCCCTAAGTCCTCAAATCTCAGATTCATATGCTCCTGTTCATCATGCCGTAACTTTGCATCCGTAGCTCCGATTTGGGCATATAGCATATCAAAATGTTCGCCTCAGAGAGTACATCATTTCAGCTCATTGCATCATTTTCATTTGAGATTATCTTGATGCCCGAAATGCTGTTTGAAGAGGGCTACTTGGGTTAATTGTCAGATCTGCTACTCTATTTAGATATTTGTCATTTTTGCCATGATTAATGTGTGCATGATATGCCCTGATACTCTACATATATTTTGTTAAGGGTTTTGTCATCTTTCCAGAGGTGCAACCCATGTATTTTTGTGATGTGTGTGGTGACTATTACAAGCTTGCCACGTGAGGCACTTGGTAATCCTGTTTTCAGGGACTTAGCATTTCCACTAAGTCCTTGACCTATTTATCTCATATGGCCATATGTTCATGTTGTTTCCTAGTGATCCGTGCCCCTTTTGAGGATGATCAGTAAGTATGTTTTGTTAATCTTGTAGTGCTCTATCCATCCATGTCTTTGTTTGCAATTATGGAGCACCCTAGCTTGAGTCAATCGAGCTCTACTTTTGCTACTTTGTGAATCTGGGCAGATTGTCTACTGGTTAGCAATTTTGCCGATGATGTTGTAGTTGATCTGTGCATGCTATGCTATTGTTCTTGCCATGTCTAGCTTGCATTTTGTGTGTTCTTCATAGATGTATGCTTAGCTTTTCATGACTTGCTCCGTATTGAGTGCACCGAGCTCGTAAACATGCCTACTTGAGATGTGTTTCAGCATGTGCCAGTTTTCACTAAGTCTGAAAACTGATTATGTTTTTGCCATGTTCACATGCTTGCAATTGTATTTTCTGGTCCTTTTTGGCTCAAGGTCACTAAGGGACTTTTGTTAAGCTCTTTGAGTAGCTCCATGCCAAGCTTTACTTTGCCATGTTCAGGTCCTGTAGCATGTAGTTTTGTTGCTCCGAAGAATGCTACCTGATCTGAAATTCCAGACAAGTGTTAATTTCACTATGTCTGAAATCTGTTTGCCATATGCATTTTTGCCATGCTTGTTTGAACCTGTTAACAGATGATTTGCCCATAGCTCAGTGGTAGAATTTTGTCAAGCATCTTGTATGCATCCCTGCCATGTGTTTTGTTACATGTTTGGGTGCTGTAGCATGTTCATTTCGTTGCATTTAGATGGCTACTTGCTGTAAATCGCAGAACGTGGCCATATTTGAATCGCTTGCCATTTCCAAACCGTAACTCCGATTCCGGCGTTCTTTATATCGTTTTCAAGAGATTTCATCTCATCTTTCCAGTGGCACACTTGGATTTCCATGTTGAGGTCAGGTTCATGCATTTCCTGTCATATCTTGCATATGCATCCCGCATCGCATCCCGCATCGCATCCCGCATAACATATCATCTTTGCATCATCGTGTTTGATCCTTGCACGTGGTTGATTATGTCCTTGTTGCTTGTTTTTCTTGTTTGGGTAGAGCCAGGAGACGAGTTCGCTAACGAGGAGCCCGTTGAGTTTGCTTTCGAGGATCCAGTCAACTCTGACAACTGTGCAGGCTAGATGATCATACCCTCGAAATCACTACTATCTTTGCTATGCTAGTTTGCTCACTCTTTTGCTATGCCAATGCTACGATGCCTACCACTTGCTTTCAAGCCTCCCAAATTGCCATGTCAAACCTCTAACCCACCATGTCCTAGCAAACCGTTGATTGGCTATGTTACCGCTTTGCTTAGCCCCTCTTATAGCGTTGCTAGTTGCAGGTGAAGATTGGAGGCCGTTCCTTGTTGGAACATTTATTTACTTGTTGGGATATCATTATATTGCCATGTTATATTAATGCATCTATATACTTGGTAAAGGGTGGAAGGCTCGGCCTCTCGCCTAGTGTTTTGTTCCACTCTTGCCGTCCTAGTTTCCGTCATATCGGTGTTATGTTCCCGGATTTTGCGTTCCTTACGCGGTTGGGTTATAATGGGAACCCCTTGATAGTTCGCCTTGATTAAAGCTTTTCCAGCAATGCCCAACCTTGGTTTTACCATTTGCCACCTAGCCTCTTTTTCCCTTGGGTTTCCGGAGCCCGAGGGTCATCTTATTTTAACCCCCCCGGGCCAGTGCTCCTCTGAGTGTTGGTCCATCCTAGAGCCCCTTGCGGCGCCACCTTGGGGAAACTTGAGGGCTGGTTTTAGTTGTACGGATTGGTTATCCGATTGTGCCCTGAGAAATAGATATGTGCAGCTCCTATCAGGATTTGTCGGCACATTCGGGCGGTGTTGCTGGTCTTGTTTTAACCTGTCGAAGTGTCTTGAAGAACCGAGGTACCGAGTCTGATCGGAACGTCTCGGGAGGAGGTCTATTCCTTTGTTGACCGTGAGAGCTTGTCATGGGCTAAGTTGGGACTCCCCTACAGGGATTTGAACTTTTGAAAGCTGTGCCCACGGTTATGGGCAGATGGGAATTTGGTAATGTACGGTTGTAGATAACTTGAACCTTAACATAATTAAAACGAATCAACTGAGTGTGTTACCGTGATGGCCTCTTCTCGGCGGAGTCCGGGAGGTGTACACGGTGTTGGAGTAATGCTTGCGCAGGTTGTTCTCTAGTTTCTCGCTCGTGCTTTGCCTCCTCTTCTCGCTCTCTTTTGCGAACAGGATAGCCACCATATTTTGCTAGTCGCTTGCTGCAGCTCCACATATTTACCTTGCCTTACCTATAAGCTTGAATAGTCTTGATCGCGAGGGTGCGAGATTGCTGAGTCCCTATGGCTCATAGATTACTATTACACCAGATGCAGGGCCTGATGATTCCGCTCCAGGAGACGCGCTCGAGCTCAAGTGGGAGTTCGACGAGTACTCTCAATGTTACTATGTTTCTTTTCCTGATGATCAGTAGTGGTGCCCAGTTGGGGGTGATCGGGACCGTGTCGCATGTTGGGTTATCTTTTATTTTGGCGCCGTAGTCGGGCCATGAGTGTTTGGATGATGTAATGTTATTTATGTACTTGATTGACGTGGCGAGTGTAAGCCAACTATGTTATCTCCCCTTTTATTATCATATTACATGGGATGTTGTGAAGATTGCCTAACTTGCGACATATGCCTTCAATGCGATTATGCCTCTAAGTCGTGCCTCGACACGTGGGAGATATAGTCGCATCGAGGGTGTTACAAGTAGAGGGTTTCATACAAACATACTACAGCAAGCAAAACTATGCAATCATTAGCCTAGTATAAACTAGATTGTGAGCCTCATGCAATAATAGTTGGTTAATGGACTTCAAAGCTTCAGACACACTTCGGCAGAGTAATTAAATGGCAAGGCCTTTAATTATGTCAACTAATAGTTATACAAGTACCCAACATCAGATGTCATGGGCATCTCATTAACTAAGGACCAATAAAGCAATTGAAAAGAGCAAATTAACTATGCATGAAACAAACAAGGAATTAAACTGTTGAGTTGGATAGAGTGACTTACCTTAACAGGTTGAAGAGGCTCAGCGCAGCTCCTACTTCTCTTGCAAGGCTCCTTCCTAATATCTTGTACTTAGAAATCCTCAATCTTATCTTCATTGCACCCCCTCTACAAGGTGACACAAACTAGTTACGCGCCTCCTTGGAAGATAAATATGCATACTTTCCAGTCTGTTAACACAAAAGGATGAGATTATAACAAAACAACACCACATAATGAAACATGCCGCATCTCTTGCACTTGCACACAATGAAGAGAGCATTTACTATGTCTGCACTATGTAAAAACTAGGCATACCTTTGAACTGGATCTCCAGGTACTCTTGGAGAGCCTACTTTAGTGTACAGCCAAAACTTTATGTCACCTATGAGTTAGAAAAGGCTCCACTACAATAGCCCTTAGTGTTTAAATTGTTCACAAGCTCTGTTAGAGTGTTTGGTCAAGAACAACAAGTAATCAAAGCAAACAGTCCTAGTATGGTTGGCTGATGCAAACAAGCAATTGAATAGATGTGTGAGCAAATATTACATATCAAGAAAAGAAGCAAAGAAGGAGGCTTAAAGACCATCACTTGACTGACAAGATTTAAGGGGCATTTAAACATCATGTGCAACGTATGAACTAACATAAACATTGCATATTCCAGATTCTACAATGGAATGCACATGTATTAGGTTATGTCATGTATGATGATGCCTAAATGTACACTATAGCAGGCAGGAGTGATTCACCATTGCACACACAATTGCATTGCAGGTTAAGGGCTAGTTCTATTCTGCCTTTTCAGGGATTATTATCAAAATAAGCCATAAAAGATGTAAAGAAGTCATTTTTGAGTTATGGGCTTGGGCTTGACTAATTTCGCTTTGGAGGGGGGTGTTTCAGGTAGAACCTCACTAAAAATTGAAGGGAAGGGGAATAGTGAAATGACTTTGTTGTTTGCCTATATTACATTCAAAATGCAACTGCTGACGCCCGTGTCACACCTCACCCTCAAGTAAAAACAAACACGCAAGCGTTCATTGCCCTGTCCACTTGCATCTCCTATCCCCTTTCCCTCTACCTCGATCCCCTGCCTGCAGCAATAGGGTTCCTCTAGCGAATCGTCGCCACTGGTCCCATCTTGCCTGGTCCTCGATGATGCTCTGTCCAGCTAGGCTACATGGCCAATGGGTAGGGGCAAATCTCCCTGGCTGCTCCTCCCTCTGGCGTCGCCCTCATTCTCATGGTCTCCAGAAGCTGCTCCACTGTGGTTCGTCCAACGCACTACTCCGGCAGGCGCTGCACAACTATGGCTGATGCCACACTGCAGCAGAAGGCACCTTATTCCCCCTCCCCACCTCCCAAGCCGTGTCCTTGAGGTGCTATTGAAGGATGATCTCATCCAACAAGGTGAGGATCTCCTCTAATTTTTTGCCAAATTTTCATTCTGATCCATTGTACGATGAATTGCTATGAGCTGCTTCTACTGCTGCTATATGATGCATTGCTATGACCTGCTCCTGCTGCTGCTATATGATGAATTGCTATGTGCTGCTACTTCTATATGATGAATTGCTATGAGCTGCTGCTGCTATATGATGAATTGCTATGAGCTGCTGCTGCTATATGATGAGTTTCTATAAGCTGCTCCTGCTGCTGCTGTATGATGAATTGCTATGAGCTGCTCCTGCTGATGCTATATGATGAATTTCTATGAGCTGCTCCTGCTGCTGCTATATGATAAATTGCTATGAGCTGCTCCTGCTGCTGCTATATGATGAATTGCTATGAGCTGCTCCTGCTGCTGCTATATGATGAATTGCTATGAGCTGCTCCTGCTGCTGCTATATGATGAATTGCCATGAGCTGCTCCTGCTGCTGCTATATGATGAATTGCTATGAGCTGCTCCTGCTGCTGCTATATGATGAATTGCTATGAGCTGCTCCTGCTGCTGCTATATGATGAATTGCTATGAGCTGCTCCTGCTGCTGCTATATGATAAATTGCTATGAGCTGCTCCTGCTGCTGCTATATGATGAATTGCTATGAGCTGCTCCTGCTGCTGCTATATGATGAATTGCTATGAGCTGCTCCTGCTGCTGCTATATGATGAATTGCCATGAGCTCTTGCTGGTATATGATGAATTACACACTGCTGCTGCTGTTGCTGTTGTTGTATGATGAGTTGCTACGAGCTGCTGCTGCTATATGATGGTTTCAGGTGGTGCTGCTATATGACAATAACCAGCCACTTGGACCATCGAATTTCAATAAATAATTCTTCTTCATTTAAATGTGGGTCATGCATTCTTCGTTTAAATTAGGCAATGGGATCTCTATGGAAAACATTGACCAAAGTAGATTGTGCCAAGTACATGGTATCTTTGTATTTGCATTTTGAGCAAATAATGATGGTCTGTTTTCCTATCATATTAATTACTACACTGGGTTCAATTTGTGATGTTTGCAAGTTAAATTAATTTTCATATGGGCAGCAAAATGAAAAAATATTATGCAATCTAGACTTTTCACTGATCATAACAAAGATAAGCTGAAAACGTAATGAAAAGAACTGGTTGTCTTATTAGATGGAGCTTATATTCACAGGTGCTTATTTTCTTAGGATAACTCGTAATAACTGTCCCTAAGAAACTTGGCCAATAGAACTGACATACAAATAACATGGCACGATGATTGCAATGGAGGAGTGACGTACCATAGCACACTTTATAGGCTCACCGCTGCCTCTCCTTTTTTTGTGATGTTCCACGAAATTGCCACATACATCTTGTACATTCTCATTGTGTAACCCTATCTGCATGTTGACACGGCTAAGTTCAGACATCTCTACATGATAATACATTGCATATCCCTTGCGCATATTTAAACCACCAATTAATGATTGTGTGCGTACCATAAACTAGCCATGACTCTATGTGCTGGACTAGCAGGCACTCTAAGGGAGCCTAATGTAGTGCACTCGAATTCCTACATGCCACCTACAATTTTGTGTAATGTACTGCCTCTGTTCCTAAATATATATATCTTGTAGAGATTCTAGTATGGACCACATACAGATGTATATAGATGCATTTCGAGTGTAGATTCACTCATTTTGCTTCGTATGTAGCCTATAGTGGAATCTCTAGAAAGACTTATATTTAGGAGCGGAGGTACAAGGTAGTATCATGTTGACATATACATATCTAATTAAGCAGCCAGTAGTAGAAATCATTGTCTGCACAAAGGGATTACTGGTCGAAAATCCTAGCAAAGCACGCTGGCAGGCTCAGAACAATACAAGAGAGAGAGCGAGACGCACTTACAAGATCATAGCAATGCCTCAGTCCAGGATCTTGGTTGGCCAAGCTTTTAGAACAGAAGAAACACTGTCCTTGTGGTTTTTGCCAACTACATAACAGGTAACAGCGACATGTTAGTATATTTGAAGTACATCGGGCAGGTGATGCCGGACGGGTTTAAAGGTGACAAGTACCTAGGGCATGGCAGGTGCTTGGCATCTTGCCAGACGGTGGGAATCAGGTTAGAAATGTCAAGGGGGATGACGCTGCGCTGGCTGTCGGGGTCCGGTAAGGAGATCTAGAACTGTTGAGTAGGGTGTTTGTGGAGCGGCTCCGGTAGGGTGGACTAAGGTGTGGGCGAAGCGGATCTATAGTCGTGGAGAAGGGCGTAGGTGAAGCTGCTCTAGTGGTTGGGTTAAGGATGGTGTCGATGATGTGGATCTGAGGCCGTGCACGGGGCGTCAGAAGCTGCTCCGGTAGGTTGGATGGGGGTGCGAGGAAGCGGATCTGAGGCCGTGGACTTGTGATTTGGCAAAGCGTCCCCGGTAGGGTTGAGAATGGTATAGGCGAAGCTACCCCAGTGGGGTTGACGATGGTGTCGGCGAAGTGGCTCCAGTAGGGTTGAGGAAGGTGTCGGCGAAGAGGATTAGAGGCCGTCGACGGGGGTGTCGGTGGGACAGCTCCGGGGGGTGTGGATGAAGCGTCTCCAGTGGGGAGTACGAATGAGCCGCTGTAGATGCGATGCGGTTGACGAGAGTACCAGCGAAGCAAATCCGGCGCCGTGGACAAGGCCGGCACTAAATGGGCTGTGGTACAGTGGTGGATGAGTAGTCTACTTATTTCTAGGGGAGGTGGGAGGGGTAGATGCGACCGCAGAAGTAGATCCGGTGAGGTGGACGCCGCTGGCAGTGAATGGGCTCTGGTACACCGATGGATGAGCAGTCTAGGGTTTCGAGAGGGGAGGGGAGAAAGGCCGCTGAAGAACGGACGGCGTGATGTAAGATGCTCTTGTAACACCCCGGATGTAACTTTCCATATTTGTACTCCGACTCTTTCCATTTTCGGCTCTAAGTTATGAGATTCCCTCATGGTTGGGTTTTGTCTTCGTTTTGCATTTTGTCCATGTCATGCATTCCATATCATGTCATCATGTGCATCTCTTTTGCATACGTGTTCGTCTCATGCATCCGAGCCTTTTCCCCGTTGTCCATTTTGCAATCTGACACTCCTACATGCACCGACTCACTCCTCTTGCCTCTTTTCATGAGCTGGTGTTAAACATTCTCGGAATGGACCGAGATTTTCTAGGCGGCCTTGGGACACCACCGGTAGACCGCCTGTCAAATTTCGTGCCATTTGGAGTCCGTTTGATACTCCAACGGTTAACCGGGGGACCGTAAAGGCCTTGTGTGTGTTGCAGCCCAACACCCCTCCAAAACGGCCCAATAAGCCATCCAAACCACTCCCATGTCTTCCGATGTCGGATCACGATCGCGTGGGCGAAAACTACACTCCATTTGGACGCTCCAAACTCCTCCTACATATAAATATGTGATCCCCTCCATTTTCTCGCACAGACAAAACCCTACAATTTTCCCACTCCGCCACTGGACATGTCCGCCCGCGGTCACGCCGCTTCCGCCGTGGGCCCCACCGCCGTCCACCTCGCGGGCCACCGCCCGCGCCATGCCCGCGGTCCCGCAGCCCTCCTCCGGCGAGCCCCGGTACTCTCCTTCTTCTTCTTCCCCGAGATGCAAGTCCGGTGAACTCCTCGATCCAGATCTAGATCCATTTTCGAGGTTGACCCGAAATATTTTGTCCTTTATTTTCTACATTCTGGTGCACTATTCATCATGCCATAACTTTGTGTGTGCCGCTCAGTTTCATGCGCATGATATATCAAAATGCTCAACATGATGTGATCTTCATTTTGTTCCATTGTGCCATGCTTGTTTGAGTCCATCTTGATGCCCAAATCTCGGATGCAAGAGTGCTATAAAATGTTAGCTCCTGTTACTTCGCAGATTATGATGATTTGTCATTTTTGCCACATTTGATGGGTGCTTCATATGAACATGAGCTCTACATGTGTTTTGATCTATGCCATGCCATATTTACAGGGGTGCTTGCCATGTATTTTTGTGATCAATGTGGTGACTAGCACAAGCATGCAAAGTAGCCTTCGTGATATTGCTGATTTTAGGGACTTAGGATTTTGCTAAGTCTTTGCTCTACTGTTATTTTTATGCCGTGTAACCTTGATGCTCAGTGAGATCCATGCTTATTTTGAGTTGCTTCAGTAAGGATGATTTGGACATATGGTTGTGTCCATGCCCCTGCATGCAATTATGGAGTGCCCTAGCATGACATAATCTTGCTCTACTTTTGCTATAAAATTTTCCTGGAAGATTGTTTACATGTTAATCAGTTTTGCCATGCTTGTTGTAGTTTATCCATGCATGCTATGAACTTGCTCTTGCCATGGTTAGCTTCATGAACATGTCTTCTTGCTGGTAGTATGCTTATCTTGTCATGCAATGCCTTGTGGTGAGTGTTTTGAGCTTGCAAAGATGCCTTCATAATTCTGTTTATGCCATGCTCTGTTTTCTGCTAAGCCTTAATCTGTTAATAAAACTTGCTATGTTTACATGGGTGCCATCATATCTTTTGTGCCTTTTTAGCTCATGGTCAGTAAGTGACTTTTGTTCTATGCATTTAGTAGATTCTTGCCATGTCTTGTGTTTCTGTGGTCTGTTCCTGTAGCTTGTTGTTTTCTTACTCTAAACATTGCTTCCCGATGTTATTCCTGACATGTTAGTATTTTAACTAAGTCTATGATCCTGATATCTTTTGCACTTTTGCCATGCTTGTTTGAACCTGCTCTTGTGTGATTTAGCCGTAGCTCAGTGTTCATCTTTTGTCAAGCATCTTGAGTAGATCACTGCCATGTGCTTTGTTGTTATGTTGGAGTGCAGTAACTTAGTTTCTTGTTGCATTCTAGGTCGCATTGTGCTGTTGATCGCAGAATTGTGCCGCCCTCCGGTCGAGTCCATCCTCCCGCATGCCTCATTTGAACATTCCATCGAGTATCATTCGCATGTGGGCCTAGACCATGCTTGTATTTCCAATGTTGTAATTTTTCCAATATGCATACAAACGGTTCATTTAAACTTTCACTTTGCCTCCACTACGTGCCACTTCCCATCTTAGTTTTGGCATCCCATTCGGTTCATGCCCCGACACATCTTGACGAGATCGATTGATGTTGAGAGATCAATTGCGTGTCGTGCAAGGAGATAAAGGTTTGGTCTGTTTCTATGATAGAAATGACCCACCCTAGTCCTCTTTCAATCTATCTCTAGACCCCGAGATGAAATCGACAGAGAACGAGTGGGTGCATGTGTGATACCTAAGGCGGATTCAAAATTTTGAACCGGTGATTATAACATCCGCAAATCATATATAAAGGGTATTCAATGTTCGTTTTGGTTTTGAACGTACAATATACTCCCTCCGATCCTTTCTAGTTTACATATAAGTTTTATGTTTAGTCAAAGTATCTCTACTTTGATCAAACTTACAGAAAAAAGTATCAACATTCAACAACGCCCAATCAATATTGTTAGATTCGTACGTACTCCTAGATTTGTATTCAAACAGAGATGGTTTCCAATTTGTTTTCAACCACACGAATGTGCTTGTTCTCGCGCATGCTCTTCCTACTAGGATTTCGCCACGTATAGCCAGTCCAATAGTAACTTCTTTTATGCTCCCTGTCCAATAGTACTAGTGGAGTACCGACAACATCTGTAGTAGAGTAGGAGTATGCAGTGCTCATAGTACTCCCTCCTTCCATTTATATAGGGCCTAAGAGCAAGTATAATAAGGCCTTGTCCGCAGGCTATAAGACTTGCCATGTCATTAAAATCCTACTTGGAGTAGTGAGAAGAGAGGAGAGAGAGTGAAGCGGGCTCTTAGGCCTTGTTTGGTTCATAAGTCCTAGGACTTTTTTTAGTCCCAACTAAAAATTCGCTAGTCCCTAAAAAGTCCATACCTGTTTGGTTCCTGGGACTAAATATGGACTAAAAGCCTTCTTACAACTAAAAGTCCCAAAAAGACTCTCCCCGAGGGTCTTCTTTCATAAGTCCCAAATGCCCACTTTAAGTCCCTATAAGTCCCTCCTGTTTGGTTTAGATGGGGCTAAAAGGGACTTTTTATGTCCCTCCACCAATAAGTCCATGTAAACAAACACCCCCTTATTCTACAACCCAGCTATAACACATAGATCAAGAAAAAATAGTATGGATGCAACTCTCTTCAAGAAACAATAGTACGCATGCAACTCTCTTCCAATCATATACCTTGCTCATGCAAATATTAAATGCATAGAGCCAACCTAATAAACATTCTAAGAGCCAACCTATTACTTAACCATGCAAAGATTAAATGCTTATATGAGTGTTTTTTATGATGGCTCTAAGTGAGGTGGCATCTCTTTATAGCCAACAGCCGGCTACATTATTAACCATGCTCTAATGCGTTTTTAAAACTGCCTTTGACTATTGACAAGATTAATAGTACATGAGATGTATAATGTGAAAATTATATCATTGGAAGCTCCTTTCACATACGAATTTGACCGTATGCTTTGTGTAAGTTGCATGTCATATATTATTACTCTAACATTTGGTCAAAGTTAGCCTCGAAAACGCATTAGTCCCTGTATAGATGGTAGGAGGGAGTAGTAGTGGAAGTGGATCCTTTTACGTAGGTATCCCTTCCTTACCATCCCTTTCGGTCAGTTACTAGTGGGCACCATGCTTGCTAGGCCCCACATGTTTGCTAGGCCCCACATGTCAGCTACTCAATGGGTTCGGCCATGTCAGGGGATCCTCATCCGTAGTATACTCCCTCTATTTTTATTTACTCCGCATAAAATGGAGGGAGTAGTAGTATAAATGACGAGGGCGGGGAAGGGGGAGGGACGTCAGTTTGCTCTCAACTGCGGTCCCACAAGCAAGCAAAAACGCAAGACGAAGCATGTTCCATTCGGTGAGCGACGTGGAGGCTCCAGCGTGCCGGGGTGCAATGCGAACGCGACAAGAGCGATGTATAGTCAAAACCGATTGACCGGTCGTCAGCGGAACTACTATTCACACTAGAACCTTCGCTGCTCGGCCTACGCCAGCCACTGCCCCAAAACCACACCTCCTCTCCAGCCCATTCCCCGACCTTTCGACCCCTAGCCTGCATCAAGTGTCCCCTAGTTCGCCGAAAAGCGATGGTGCGCCGCAAGATCACATACTAAAAGATGCTGATGCCGAAGCGCCGCGCAGAAATTGCGGCGGCGGTCGGCACCACAGACCTCCATTCCGAAGCTCGCTTTGCGGTGGGCCAATCCTCGAGTTATCTGAAGCCAAGCTACGAGGAGGAGCAAGCCAATCCAATGTTCATGAAGGAGGTCGTGGCGCAGAAGGCCCCCGATGCGTATGAGACATGGTCGTCGACTTCGTGCTGGTGTCCGGGTCCCCCATGGTGCAGGTGGACCAGCGGTTCAACCTGGCGATACTAAAAGGAGGACTGGGGCAGAGGCTCAACTCGACGCGGAGCACGTGCATGCCGCTGCCATCGAGGCTCTGTTGCAGGCGGAACCGGATGTGGTGGATGTGAACCGGGCGGCGGAGGCTCAACTTGACGCAGACCGCGCGGATGGTGCTGCCATCGACGCCCTCCTGCAGGCGGAACCGGACGTCCTGGACTTGAATCGAGTGGCGGAGGCTCAACTCGACGCAAAGCACGCAGATGCCGCTGCCATCGAGGCCCTCCTGCAGGCGGAACCGGACGTCCTGGACTTGAACCAGGCCGCAGGGGCTCAACTCGGCGCGGAGCGCGCAGATGTCGCTGCCATCGAGGCCCTCCTGCAGGCAGAACCGAACGTCTTGGACTTGAACCGGGCAGTGCTCTCGTCCGTCCAGAGCGCCCGCACGCTCCACGTGAACGAGTAGCTGGAGGCCGAGGACAACCATGGTGCGGAGACACACGTCGGCAGCTATGGCTGGTTCGCGCCGGCAGCCAAAGATGATGAGGCCGTCTCGTTCCGCGAGCAGTGATAGTTTTTCTTTATGTTGTTTTCTTTAGGGAACTTTTTCTGTGTAAAAACATATATTTATGCAAGTCGCCTGACTTCCATCATTTGGGTCAGTCGACCATTTCAGGTAGTTGGATGAATATCCTACGTCTCCTAACCCTTCTTCCTCACCTCTTCTTGTTCCCCAACAGACCACTGCACGGGCAATACGGATCTTCCCCAACATAAGGTTCGATAAACATACGGTATGAATGAAAATTATGTGTTAGTGGTAGGATGGCTGAGTTTGGTTTGATCACATGCGGTAGCACATGTCAGTGAGGGTTCGTTCCCTTGGTTGGGCTTGCAGCGTGCAGGAGCGACAGTGTGAGGGTGCGGTGCGACCGCGGCGTGCAGGAGCGACTGTGTGAGGGTGTGGTGCGACCGCGACAGCCGTGCGCAAGTGTACCTCCTTTTCATTTTGAAAACTTTAGGCAAGCTTGGCAAACATTTGTGGAAAAATATGGCAATGCAAGGCCTAGACACAAACATGATACAAGTACGTACGTAGGAGTACTAATGTTAAAAAAGAAAGGCGGGGTTTTCCTTCATGGGATTAATCGATACAAATCCTCGTTTTACATGTCAATTAATGTGTATTTTTTCTCCAAAGCCCAAAGAGTTAACCATCTCACTCCTCATCACTTGATTAATGCAGCGCCATGCAAACGAACCTTCTCACTTCCGCATGCATGCAAGGGTATATTAATGTCCTTGGTTGCTAGTACGAGGCAAACCCCATCAATTTTGCCTCGATTAGTGTTAGTGGCCTTCTGCAAATTGTAATTTTGATATACTAGCCTTGTGCACAAAAAATTGAGGTAGTAACTATTTGACTTCCTCCCCCATTGCGGTGACGTTGACGATATCTCAAACGTTGTGGTTTGGCGAAGTGCGTTCAACGGAGAACACCATTGACGAGATGACGGTAAGTCATTCGCAAGTTCTTCTTGCAAGCCGAGACAACCACCTTATTTGCATCTAGGAAGTCCGTTGAACCAAAGGACGCATAAATGTACTAATACTAGTACATAATAGCGTCGCCCGTCCAGCTTAGTGCGGTGAGGTGGTTTCTCGAAGAAGACGATGGAGAAGCGGAGTCAGCGAAGAGTGAACTGATGGTTGCTTCATCCGTTCTTTGTGATTTGACGCCTCACTGCTTTGTGATTTGTGATAGAAGGGGCAGGGGAGTAAACACTGTGCTCTATACTATACATGCGTCCAAGCACGGGAGAAAGAGGAGAGACGTTGCATTTTTCTATTCCTTCAATCAATCAATCAATCAGGGAGCTTCGGTTCCATCTTTTTGGCTTTGGCAACACCATCCACAATGGTTCCCTTCGATGCCAAAAGCTATTTTCACATTTGTCTACACATTGTGGATGCCCTTAACCGTACCACTTGGTTTTGCTTCTGTGTGTTATCTATACAAATCTCAATTATATTGATCTAGAAAATTATAGAATCAAGATTAGTAAAAAGGAGGTGATTTTGCCAAACGGATGGCGAGGGAGGTTTCTTATTTTTAGAGGACGTTGGCCTGGTGGTTTGCTAACATGCGATCCCATGTGTCAGTGCTTTACCAAGTCGATCTGCGTCCCACATGAGGCACAACAACGGCAGAAGCAACACGTGGTTAACTTGAAGAAGATGAGGGAGAAGCGGATTCAGTAACGAGTGAAAATGATGGTTGCTCCGTCCCTCCAACTCTTTTTTTATCATTATTACTTTGTCCTCCAACTTAATTGCGGGAAAGGTGCAACTTTGTGATTTGATGCCTCATTGCTCATTACTACGCCGGCGCCATGACTGGAGTGCTTCACCCCTGCTCCTCTGCTGTATTTCAGTATGGCACGTGGACCCGGTAGCTTGATGTCCCACATGTCAGCGAAAGGGACTAGAACATTTATGAAAGCGAGCGCTCCACTCTTACGGCGGAGGAGTACACGACATTGCGGCCCAGTGAACTGTTACTTGTACTGTAGTACTATAGTACTATAGTTTGCTGTTTTGCACGATCCATCAATGCAAACCCGACTAAGTAGGAAAGGGCGGGATTTTTCCTATGTGGTAGATGATACTGGCCATACATTTCCCAGGCAATTTTAATGTATGCAAACTGAATAATGAAGTAACAATATGATATCTAGTAAAACTAAAAACACATATGATTTATTGTGTTAGAGTGTGGTAGTAGTGATGTATTGCATAGTTGTTAGATGTAACATGCGAGAATGTGTAGAGATGTAGAGTATTTTTGGAGGGCCTATAGAGAGAAAAGTGTAATACGGTCACCGGACTTCAAAATACGCTCATTACGGTCACTATATACGTTTTGGGATGATTATACGGTCACTTGCTCACCGTTCAGCATTGGATTGCACTTTGTTGACCGACCAAATAGTCTCGTGGCACTATGTTGACTTGTTAAATTGACCTCATTCCTTGTGAGTCCCACCTGTCAGTTTGCATAGGGAAAAGGTCAGATAAACACAAATTTATGCAGGCGTGACAAGACTCCAACCCGTGCGTGGGAACTACCTGGTTGTGTATGTGTCTGTCAGGGCCTGATGTGTACGCATGCATGTGTAGGTTGAGCACTTGAGTGTGAGAGTGTGTGTGTTGGTCATGTGGTGTGTGCATGCGTGTGTGTGTGTGTGAGTGTTGCGTGCATGCGTGGCTGCTGTGTATGTGTGAGTGTTGCGTGCGTGTGTGGTTGCATGTGTTCGTGTGAGTGTTGCATGCATGCAGTTTGTGTGCATGCGTGCCTATGTGTGTATAATCACCACACCAGCTCCTGTCTTAAAACAGATGGCTCAGCATACCAATACAAGGCCACCTTGTCTGATGTGCCCGCGGTCATGACTTCGACCACTGTCCAATATTTTTTGTTGTTTGTTTTCATTCTTACTAGCAAGATGCCCATGCGTTGCACGTAACATCAAGATGCATTTGTATGAGTCGTTTATCTTGTGAGAGAAAAGGATGAATGAGGGAAGGCCTTATTTTCAAATGTGGAGAGGTGTGTGGGTACCTTTTTTCCAAAACTGCCATAGTTTCCTTCCTATCCGTCAGATATAAATTGGACGGCCTATATTGCAGGATGGCAGGCACACCATCATCACCAACTCTGTTTTTATAGGATTGTAGATGTAGAGTAGATACATGCCGACAAGTGGGCCCAAGGGTAGTGAGATAATGTGATGCAACAGTAGAGGTGCCACGTGGAGCGTTTAACTGGTCAACTAGCCGTGTCTTGAGCAAATACAGAGCTATACGGTGAGCCCATGACTGTATAATAACCACAAAACATAAATGGTGACCGTAATGAGTGGATTATGAAGTCCAATGTACGTATTGTTCTTTCGCTTCAAATACAATGATTGTCACTGTATATATCACGAAAGAAAGATGAAACATGTGTGAATGTGCTGGGGGCGTACTTTTAGAGGACCTAGAGATAGTTTGTGTGCATATGTGAAAGGAGCGTAGAGGGGGTGTATGTGATGGAGAGAGAAATGCTCTTCGTTTCTCTTTATTATGACTAACTTTATATATAGTATAAAAATATAAAAGTTCACAGTGCAGAATAAATATCATTGTGGGCACCATGCAATGCAAATTAACATTCATACTCCTCCATATAACTTTGTAATGTTGTATATATGTAGAAATTCTAAAATATTTTTTTGGCCACACTTTATTCAAAAGGAATGTTGTATGCAAAATAAACGTGAACAGAGTGCCTTTTAGATCAATGGGGTACGTGATGTAACATGTGTGAATGTGTAGTTGATGTATTTGGCAGGGCCTAGAGAGGTATGTGTGTGTATTACGTATTCAAGAGAGGCATGGATAGAGGGGCCGGCGGGGGGGGGGCGTGGGAGAGATAGCATGAGAAATGAGAGAGGTCTAGAGAGAGACGAATATGATGTCATGGCGAGAGATTCCCTTGAGTGTGTATATGCAAAGGGGGAGGGGATAGAGGCACGAGGAGAATTTTTTTGTGTGGTGTCTGTGTTGGTATGTGTGGGTGTGAGAAGATAACGAGACCTAGGGGCAGAGGGTGTGTCACCGCGTGAGGTCCGGTGCTCGAGGTGAGGCCCTTGGTTCTGTTCCATCCAACGTTACATTGGTCGGCCCGTGACGCATTTAGGGAGACCCATGGATGACTAGTCGTAGAAGACAAAGATAGCAGAATTGTTGGGGATATGACTACCAGGTATGACCCACCCAGGAGGAGCCGGGTCAACCACAACGGCGGGCTACGTGAATGAAGCCCGAAGAGTATACAAGGCGACGGTTTACAATAAGGCTTATAATAGGCCCAAGCCCAGAGGTGGCTTAAGGCCCGTAAGTATAAAACACCATGTATGAATAGACTTGTAATGCAAGGCGTATAAGAGATGTCACCGAGCCGGACACGTTGTATTAACCGGCCGGGAATCTGTAGGCCGCAGGGCGTCAACCTGTGTATATAAGGGGACGACCCGGTGGCGGTTTAGGGCAAGAAACAACAGCTCAAGAGCCAAGCTAGCGTATTCGCTCCTTGGACATCGAAACCCAGCAATAACACATCAACTGGACTAGGCTTTACCTTCACCGCAAGGGGCCGAACCAGTATAAACCTCTCGTGTCCTTTGTCCCGATTAACCCCTTAAGCTTCCTAGTTGCGATGGCTCCACGACTAAGTCCTTTCACTAGGACATCTGACGTGACAATTCCACAACAGTTGGCGCCCACCGTGGGGCCAGCGCATGGTGGATTTGAGTTCTTGAAGGGCACCTTCGAAGGTCTCAAGGGATACGCTGTGGGTCGGATGACCAAGAGTCGTCGCGGCAAGCTCTACATCGACGACGCAGGCTGGGGCCCCGACGCCGGCTCAATTGAGTACGGGTACCGGGTCCCCTTCGGCGGAATCCACGTCTTCATCGGCCGGATCGGCGAGCCGGGCCCTGAGCCGGACATCTGCCCCGACCTCATCGAGACGGCTCAGCGTGCGAGACCCGCCCGGACTCAGCCCGCCATGAGGCGTGCCTTTGTGGGTTGCATCCATGGAGGAGAGCTTTCTGAAGGATCTGTGGATGGCGGTGGGACGACCATCTACTCTGACGGTGAGTCGTCCACAGGTGAGACGGATTCACTGTACAAATACAAGATGGTGGGCTTGGGGGTTGTTCCGATGGCAGCAGTATTTCGGACCCCTTTGAGCTGCCGAACAGAGCGGGGATCTTAATGACTGGTACGCTGCCCGCTCAAAACTCTACGGCTGTGGCAGCAATAACCACCGGGTCGGCAGCGGCCGGGTTAGGAGAACCCGCGCGCCCACCGGCTCACATGCTGATGGATCTCATGGATAGGATGATGGCCCTGTTGATCGCCGTGGTCGAACCGGCGGATCAGGCTCAGCATGATGCAGAGGTGGCACAGTTATGTGATAAGGTAGCACAAGCGAAGGAAAACTTGGCGGCGGAGGACGTCAGGATGGCTGCAGAGTGGGCGGCTTTAGATGCTCGTGCTCAACAGCTTCAATCAGAGGCTTTTCGGCTCACGATGGATCTGAACGCATCAAACGAGGTCATGAGGAGAAGGCACCAGAAGACTCAATCATGTCTGCCTCTGATTTACGATCCTAGGAACCTCTTCCACACACCCGGTGCAGGTCCCAGCAACCCGCCAGAGGTGAATCAGAATGCAACACCCGGGGCTAGGGCGTCGGTTCAGCCATGGACTACGGAACCCCCTCGTGTGAATACTGCTCTGCCTCATCGTACACCGACACCATCGGGTCATTTTTCTAACCCTTTGGAGAATCTGATCACTGCATCGGCGCGTTTGGTGGCTCTCCCGATGGAGGGCGACTCTCCGACAGTGATCGAAACGCGAAGGGTCAGAGAACTCCTTCAGACAGCTCTGGCACAGCAGGAGGCATACTCTTATAGTCGAGACAAGATTCATTCAACCACTCACCCAAGCCGGAGCCCGAGCTATGGCAGGCATATGGATTCAGCAGTCGTGTCAAGCAATGCCCAGCGCCGTAACCAGCCGCGCAGGCATGACCCGGCGCATGATGGAGCGCTTAACTTGGTTGACTAGGATAGGATCTGCCAAGAGGCTGAGTGGGCGGTTCAACAGGCAGCTGAGAGGTGACTTACCAAGCTTTTCCAGTTTATCGGATGACCTCTGTTGAAGGAGGTGTGGCCACAAGGACAGTGGTGTCCCTTGCTTGGTACCGGCTCTGCGCAATGAGCGCTTGCCAAAGGATTTCAAGGGGCCTCGGAAGGTGCCTAATTACACAGCCGACTTACAGCCCGGGGCATGGATCGAAAGTTATGAGATGGCCATGGAATTGCTGGAGGTCAGTGGTGCATCAATGGCTAAATACTTCACTATGATGCTGGATCGAACGGCCCGCACTTGGTTAAAGGGACTGCCCCCCTAATTCCATTGGTTCCTGGGCCGAGTTAAAAGCCCGGTTTATTTAGAACTTCAAAGATACATGCAAGTGGACCATGTCGATTGTGCACTTGACTAATTGCAAGCAAGAAGAAGGTGAGTCCACGGCCCATTGGGTGCACCGGGTGAAGGAAATAATACATTCGTCTGATAAAATGGATGTCGGCTCCGCGGTCTTAATGTTGGAGAAATATTGTCGTTATGAACCTCTGAAATAGAAGCTAGGGCGGCTCAAGCGCGATTGTAATGACATGGGCCATATGATGGCGGCTCTAGTTACATAGGCCGATTTAGATAGTACCAAGGATTGTGCGTCTGATGAAGAGAAGACACGGAAGGGAAAGAAGAACGGCAACGCTAAGGGTCTTCAGCATAACCTGGCAAATCAAGGAGGTAATAATAAACGTAAGGCTGACGGCAGCTTGGAGTTTATGGCGAATGCGCAAGGCAACAATCAATGACGTAAGGGGAAGCCACCTCCTTGGTCAGGCGGGTCATGTCCCACCCTCGAGCAGTTGCTAAATGAACCCTGTCCAAGACACGGCACCCTGGAGAAGCCGACGACCCATCTATGGAAAGATTGTACGATCATGAAGGCTTTCAAGAATTCTAACAGGTTCGACGGTAATCATGGACCTAGCAGCGGCTCAGGCGGTGGCGGTTTTCATGGCCCGGGTGGCAATTCAGGCGGTGGCGGTTTTCATGGCCAGGGCCCTCAAGGTAATCAAGGTGGTTATAATCAGCAATCTGGCCAAGGAGGCCAGCAGCAGCAGTAATCCGGGTTTCAGAGTAACCCAAAGCAGATAAGTAGTGGGCAGTATCATGTGTTCACCACCAGTTTATGCAAAAGGGACCAAAAACTTCATGAGAGAGTGATCAACGTTGTTGAGCCGGCGGTTCCTCGTTATTTGAGATGGTCTGAGCAGCCTATTATGTCGAGGAGGGAGGATCACCCTCCCTGGGTTGACAATCCGGGTCATCTGGCTTTGGTGGTGGCGCCTCATGTTGGTGGATATAAATTCACTAAAGTAATCATGGACGGAGGCAGTAGCATCAACATCCTCTATTATGAGACGTTCTGTCGCATGGGATTGACTGACAAAAGTCTTAAGACGTCCAACACTGTTTTTCATGGAGTGGTGCCTGGTAAGTCAGCATACCAAGTGGGTAAGATTGAGCTGGAGGTAGCTTTTGGAGATGAGCATGATTCCAGGGCTGAGAAGTTAATCTTTAAGGTGGTCAAAATCAAGAGCCTGTATCACGCCCTGTTTGCACGACCGACTTATGCAAAGTTCATGGCATGGTCGTGTTATGTTTATCTGCAGCTCAAGATGCCGGGTTATAAAGGTACTGTCACAGTACATGGAAGTCGGAACATAGCCTTAGAGTGTGAGGAAGGTGATGCTGCTTACGCGGATTCTGTTTGCGCAATGGAGGAGTTAAAGTTCTACAAAGACAACGTTGACCCGGCAGACATGACATCTTTGAAGAAGCCAACTACGGAACATGAGCCGGCGCTGAAGTTTAAGTTAGCTGACGATACCAAGATGATTGATTTTGTGCCTGGCGACTCATCCAAACAATTTATTATCAGTGCTAATTTGGATCCCAAATAGGAAGGCGCGCTCATCGAGTTCATCCATGAGAACCGGGACATCTTTGCATGGAAGCCTTCTGACATGCTGGGTGTACCAAGAGAACTCGCTGAGCACACTCTTAATATTGATCCAAAGTTTAAGCCAGTCAGCCAGTTTCTTCGGCGGTTCAACGAGGAAAGGCGCAAGGCTATTGGAGAAGAGGTGGCTCGGCTTTTGGCAGCCGGGTTCATTATTGAAGTCTTTCATCCAGAGTGGTTGGCTGACCCGGTGCTCGTGCTTAAAAAGAACGGCACCTGGCGTATGTGTGTGGATTACACAGACTTAAACAAAGCTTGTCTGACTGATCCTTTTGCTCTCCCTCGTATTGATCAAATCATTGATGCTACGGCAGGTTGTGAGAGTTTGAGCTTTTTGGATGCTTATTCTGGTTACCATCAGATCAAGATGGCGGTTAAGGACCAGGAGAAGACAGCTTTCATTACCCCATTTGGAGCCTTTTGCTATGTGTCCATGCCTTTTGGGCTTAAGAGTGCCCAGGCGACTTATCAGCGGTGTGTGCAGAACTGTCTTCACAATCAGATTGGGCGTAATGTTCATGCTTATGTGGATGATATAGTGGTGAAATCCAGAGAGAAGAAAACCTTGATAGATGATCTGAAGGAAACCTTTGATAACCTCCGGGTCTACAAGATGATGCTTAACCCGGCCAAGTGCGTTTTTGGAGTACCGGCGGGCAAGCTTTTGGGTTCTTTGGTGTCTAACAGAGGCATTGAGGCTAACCTGGAGAAAATCAAGGCGATTACGTCTTTGGCTATGCAGGCGTGCATCAATGACGTTCAATGGCTGGTGGGTCGTGTTGTAGCTTTAAGCCGGTTTATAAGCCGGTTAGGTGAGAAGGCTATGTCGTTATATCAAATGATGAAGAAGACGAATGATTTTGTCTGGAGTGATGTTGCTAACTCTGCCTTTGAAGATTTGAAAAGACAACTCGCTAAGCCGCCGGTTCTCGCTGCTCCCGTTGATAAGGAGCCACTGTTGTTATATGTGGCTGCTAACACACTTGCTGTCAGTGTGGCCATTGTTGTAGAGGACAAAGAGGCTGGCAAGGAATATCCGGTTCAACGGTCGGTTTACTACGTCAGTGAGGTGCTCATTGAGTCCAAACAGAGATATCCATATTGGTAGAAACTTGTTTATGGGGTGTTCATGGCGAGCCGGAAGCTTAAGCATTACTTTCAGGGTCATCCTATCACTATGGTTAGCTCTGCTGTTTTAGGAGACATTATTCAAAATAGAGAAGCCACGGGATGAGTCGCCAAGTGGGCCATTGAACTTGGGTCTCATGGTTTAAAGTATGTGCCATGTACTGCCATCAAATCTCAAGCACTGGTGGACTTCATTAACGATTGGACGGAGTTGCAGATACCTGAAGAGAAGCCAGACAACACATATTGGACGATTCATTTTGATGGGTCCAGACAGTTTGAAGGCTCGGGGGCTAGAGTTGTTTTAACTTCCCCTCAAGGTGACAAATTTTGTTATGTGTTGCGGTTGATGTTTCCTTGTACTAACAACGCAGCTGAGTATGAGGCCTTGCTCCATGGTCTTCGAATGGCTAAAGAAATGAGTTTAAGCTGGGTAAGGTGCCTTGGCAACTCAAATTTGGTGTCTCAGCAAGTATCGGGCAAGTGGGACTCCAAGGATCCTCTCATGGCGGCTTATCACCGTGAGATTGACGCTGTTGCTGGACACTTCAAGGGTTATCAAGTGGAGCACATTGACCGTAGAAAGAATGAAGCAGCTGATGCTTTAAGCCGGTTGGGATCTCAGCGTAAGCCGGTGCCTCCTAACACCTTTTTAGATGTTTTGCATAGCCCTTCTGTCAAGTTGCCTACAGAGGAAGACTTGGCTGTTCCAGACCCGGAAGCACAATTGGTGGCGGCTCTTCATGTCATTCCAGATTGGACAGTGCCGTATTTGGCTTATATGACCCGAGGCGAGTTGCCGGAGGATGAGACCTTGGCTAGACTGATAACTCGGCGGTCTAAGTCAATGACATTTTCCAACGGTGAGTTGTATCATCGTAGTGTCACCGGAGCATTTCAACATTGTATCTCTCCTGAAGAAGGTCAAGAAATTCTCCGTGAGATTCATGAAGGAGATTGTGGCCATCATGCCGGTTCAAAGTCTCTTGTGGCCAAAGCTTTCTGTCATGGTTTTTATTGGCTAACGGCTCACGCCGATGCGGAGGATCTGGTCAGTAGGTGTGATGGGTGTCAAAAAATTGCATGAAGGGCGCACTTGCCGGCTTAGGAATTACGGATGATTCCAATTACTTGGTTGTTTGCAGTCTGGGGGCTTCATATGGTTGGACCTTTCAAAAGATCCAAAGATAAAAAAGACGCACCTTTTGGTGGCAGTGGACAAATTCACAAAGTGGGTTGAGGCAGAGCCGGTTAGTAAGTGTGATGCGGCCACGGCGGTTCAATTCATGAAGAAAGTGATCTTTCGTTTTGGCTTTCCACACAGGATTATCACCGACAATGGTACTAACTTGTCTCAAGGAGCTATGGAAGAATTCTGTCAACGGGAACATATCCGGCTTGATGTTTCATTAGTAGCTCACCCCCAATCCAATGGTCAAGCTAAAAGAGCCAATCAGGAAATCTTGAAAGGTCTAAAACCCCAGCTTATGGTCCCTTTACAACGGACGCCGGGTTGTTGGGTGGAAGAGTTACCCTCTGTGATATGGAGCATCAATACTACCCCTAACAGGTCTATTGGTTATACGCCTTTCTTCATGGTTTATGGAGCAGAGGCAGTCCTGCCCAGTGACATCCGTCATGACTCGCCCCGAGTGGTGGCTTACGTTGAAGCTGATAACGAATAAGCCCGTCGGGATGCGCTTGACTTATTGGATGAAGAGCATGACTTAGCGGCAGCCCGCTCAACGATTTACCAACAGGACCTGCACCGTTACCACAGTCGCCGGGTTAAGTCAAGAACCTTTCAAGAAGGTGACCTGGTGCTCCAGCTCATCCAGGATCAGTCTGATGCGCACATGCTATCCCCACCTTGGGAAGGACCCTTTGTGGTCAGTAAGAACTTGAATAACAGGTCATACTACCTTATCGATGTTCGAGAGCACAAAGACTCACGTAAGTCGGAGGAGGAGACCCGCCGTCCATGGAATATTGCTCATCTTCGGCGTTACTACACTTGAGCCACCGGCTCTCATAATGTACATACTTTGACGTTGTATATATTATGATAAGTAATAAATTAGGACCTCTGTCCTTTTCATCCTTAATGATCACAGGGCTTTGTTATTTTAAGTATAAAACGACCAATTGGGGGCTGATCGTATTCGAAACTAGCTTAACCCTCTTGGTCCGGCTCATGATCTTATTCGAATCTAGCCGTTAAAAATTATGATCACTAGGGGGCTTCCTGTTCAAACATAGGTCGTATTCGAACCAAAGAGAACATAGCTGTCGTTACCCTCTTGATCGATGCAAAGCCAAACTCACTAGGGGGCTTCTTGATCGTATCCGAATCATAGCTTAACCCCTTTTGGGTCTGACTTGGATCGTATTCGAATCAGAGTCGTTAAAAACCTCTCAAGGTCATTTGGGGGCTTCCTGTTCAAACATAGGTCATATTCGAACTAAAGATAACATAGCTGTCGGTACCCTCTTGATCGGCGCAACGCCACAACCACTGGGGGCTACATGATCATATAAGAATCCTAGCTTAACCCCTTTGGTCCGGTTTACTGATCGTATTCGAATTAGAAGCCTCAAAATTTTTCTTGGTATTTAACTTACATTGTTTGAAATACAATCTTTTGTTTTTTTCGGTTTTTTGTCTAAATCTAACTGTAAGTATGGTCAATTTAAACCGGCTTGGTTTTTGACAATGAATTGCCAAGTATATAACAATCATCATACATATGGAAGTATTGGCTTTTAAAGATTGGGTTATCACCCTTACTATTCGGGTCACATAAGCCAGCAGTCCAGATTCAAGATTGTCGTTAAAATTCATAACAGACTTATCTGTGTTTTGTTCAATCAAAGACTTTCCAGCCTTATTTATCCTTACATCTAGCCTTTATTATACATTTATGTTAATTTCCATATGTATGTACTGGGAGTTTTGACCCGTCCAGCGACAAACCGCCAGGACAGTTTTTCATCTTTTACATATAGGAACAGATTCAAATGCTACAGATATGATAAAGGATGTAAAGCATATATTGATACAACGGACAAAAGTGTCATACACAGTATGATATGCATGATGGTATAGGCACAACATGAAAATTTTAAGCTAGCCTATTACAAGGCGTTTGGAGCCCAAAAGGTTAATACTGTTTTTTTAACTAAGTAGATGTTAAGCTAAAGTTGGTTCATCAAATCTTGGCCGGATTATTTGGATGGTTACGACTCCTCCCTCGTCGGTTAATTTTCCTCCATCGTTTGGAAACTGGGCTTGGACCAATCAAAGCCATGAAGAGCAATGAACTCAGCTTCATCATCAATTAGACCAAACGGGTCAATTTCTAGGGCAAAGGTATGTTGGCGAACTGGCGGAATTAGATCTGTCACTTTATATGAAGGAGTCGCCATCTTTTTATTTTTAGCATCAAAACCCGACTGATACTTATCAACATTGGTCTCGTCACCAAGGATGGTAGCATGAGGATGAATTTCCTTCATGCAAGCAGCAAAATCTTCTTGGTCAAACGGAGTCCCGTCTTCTTTAAAGCTGGGATACCCCTTGGCTACATCCGCCGGGTCTAGCTCCGGCACCCAGGCTTTGGAGCGGCTTAGCGCAGTTAGGGCTCCGCCTCTCGCACAAGATCGCTTGACTTCTTGGAATCTGGCGGGTAAGATAGATAACTTCTTCAAGACATCACTCAAAAGGTTTGGTCCTTGGTTGGCTGGGGAGATAATCGCAAGAGCCCGTTGAGCTCCAGTATAAAGTTGTTCCACCAGGGTGGTAACCTCCTTGAGCTTTATCAGGATGTTTTGGCTCAGATTGCTGCTCCGTGGACCTATGAGGTATTCCAAAAGGTTAAGCAGGCGGCTTACATTATGATGGCAAAATAGAGTTTAAGTAAATAATATGAGAACTCACCAAAGATTGTAGAGACCATCTGAGACACACGACTTTTTAAACCGATGAGTTCAGTAGTAACCTCTCTGAGAGCCGCCTCGGCCATTTCAGTATGCTGTGTCAGCAAGTTTTTTTCATCGGCCCAAGATTTTTTCTCTACATCAAAACTGGTCTTTAGTTTCTCTTCTTCATATAGGCTCAACTGGAGTTTGGATTCGGTATTCTTTATCTCAGTCTGTTGAGCCGCCAACCGAGTTTTCGCATCAACCGGTTGAGAATCCAAGTCAGTTATGTCAGTCTGCAAGCATGTACAAGTGTGTCAAAGTTTATTCCAGTAAGAGTCATAATGATTAAATTCCCAAGTTCTTTGCAAAGCAACACCACTCGGCACTTGGGGGCTAATGTCTGCCAAAGCAATTTTTAAATGCAGAAATAACTCTTCTAAAAAGTCCAAAGTGTTTTTACAGGTAACAATGCTTGGCACTTGGGGGCTAATGCATGATATTCAAAAAGTTTTTCCTCTAAAGCCAGATAACAATATTAGTTTGGAATGGGTCAAGAAAGTTATGAAGTTAAGTACCACCTCATTCATAATGAATTAAGCCAGCCCTTGGGGACTACAGGTGATATTATGCTCATGAACCTATATCGCAAGTCTACAGATCATTCAAGTTTGTCATAATCAGGAGACTTGGGGGGCTGGTAGAGCAGATAAACTAATGAAAGCCGAAGAACATACCTCATATTTCAGTTGCAGCTGTTTGACCATCTCAATTTCAGAGTCACGGCTGGAATGCACATGACTAAGGTAGCCAGATAGCACATCACTAATACTCGGGTGAGCATAGTGAGAGATGTCAAACCGCACTTTTTGCTTTTCCAAAGCCTCTTTCTTGGCGGAGTGTCTGGCTAGCATAGTTGGATTGCCCGGTTCAACAAATCTACTACCAGTGATTAAAACATCACTGTCGTAAGTCCCCGGCGGGTTAGCTGAGCTTGACGGTTCAACAATAGATGGGTTGAGAACATTTTGGTCAACAGATGGCTCAGGAGGATCTATTCGAGCATTGACAGCAGGGTCTTCTGGTGCTACAGGTTGTCCTGGGGCAGGAATTGGCAGTGCCGGTTCAACGGCATCCGGGTTTTCAGTCGGCTTAACCACTATGGCCTTCTTGGGTTTTGCTTGACCACTAAGAGGAATTTGATGAGTCAGTATAATGATATGGACATAAAGTGCAGAAGAACGATAATTATCTTTACCCAGGGTCAATCTTGAAAGTCAGAAGTTGAGTTTGTGAAGAATCACCAGAAGAAAGAGAGACCTCCTACAAAAGTGAAATCGCAATTAAAAAGAGCAAGGAAGTAGATTCATTGATAAAGGCGAATGTCAAAGGTGAAAGAAACCTCATTCTGGCGTTTCTGAGGAGTTTTCGATAAGTCGGAGGGCAGCTCATTGTCGTCACTAGTCCAGGTCTGATGGCGGCTCTCATGTTTCTGTTTTTTCAAAGAAAATGAGGATCCAAATAAGCCAAAGGGTGTGAAAACCTTACTTTTCGGGTTACTAGTCGAGGTTTCTGTCTTGGCAAAGGTTTTGAGTCCGAGGAAATAGTTACCTCTTCTTCTACTGCCTGGCTGGCCCTCGTGTCATCCTGGCAATAGTCAATGTCAATAAGGTTGTTAAAAAGCAGGCCAAGAGAATCAATGGCTACCTCTGACTCAGAGGCATCATCCAGCTTGAGGAGATCAGTAGCAGTTGTTTTCTTTTTGGATTTTCTAGTGGTCTTCTTTGCGGCTATTGCGGCGGCTCTAGCTTTCTTGGCGGCTTCATGATCATATTTGACTTTCCAAAAGTCAGATTTGGCCTGTAGGCAAATAATAGGTTGAAACATCATGCAAGTGCTTAACTACTAAAGAAAAAAAGAGTCAAGGAGATTTACCTCTGGTGCCGGGTTAAGTTTGCAAAAAGGATTCAATTCTACTTTACTACAGTCTTCATATTTACTGTTTACAAGGGTAGTTGGCATTTCAACGATGGCCTCTTCAGTTAGTTGTAGAGAACTATGACGCAGAGGGTCATCTGGGCCTCCGGCATACTTATACATCAAGTCAGATCAGCGGCTCAAAGGGATGACATGCCACGCGATCCAACAGCGGATCAAGTCAACTCCAGTTAAGCCGTTTCCCAACAAGGCTTGAACCCTTTTGATGGTTGGGATGAGCTTCTTACGTTCAGCGGCAGAAAGCTTGTCAGGGAGTGAAAACTTAGCGTCAAGACGCTCCGGGCGATAACCCGGCATTGGTTGTTCATCCGCTGGCGACGTGTCTTTGCAATAAAACCAAGTTTGGTTCCAATCCTTGGGATGGCTTGATAAGACTACTAAGGGAAAGACAGCATCCCGCATCCACTGAATCGAAATTCCACCAAGTTCCAAGCTAGGGCCGTTGGTGTATTCATTCTGGCGGTTCAAATAGAAATACTCTCTGAAGAGTTCAACAGTAGGTTCTTCTTGAAGATAAATCTCGCAGAGAACTTGAAAATTGCAGATGTTTGATATGGAGTTGGGTCCAAGATCTTGTGGATGAAGCTTGAAAAAATGTAGAACATCTCCGAAGAATTTTGAGCCGGGTGGTGAAAAACCCCGGTTCATATGATCAGTAAAGACGATGACTTCACCATCCTTGGGCTGAGGTTTTTCTTCGGCCGGGTCAGGGGCACGGTAAGACATAATGTTCTTCTCCGATAAAAACCCAATGATAACAAAATCCTTCAGGGTGGTATCAGTGACTGTGGAAGGGACCCCGTTGCAAACTGTCGTCGTCTTTGGCGGCATAGTGAGAGGACAAGCTAAAAAGGAAGCAATTTGCCGTTTTAAGTTAAATGGTGGAATCATAGGTTAATGTCTGCAATACAGATGCGTAATGGCGGCTTAAGTAAGGGCTAATGATATATGAAGGAAAAATGAGCCGGCATGATAAGCCGCCATGACTAAAACTATTCAAAAGTTGCCAGCGACAAAAAATGGCTAAGTACTGAGATAAACAAGTTTCACAAGCTGTTGCTATTATTTTGGTCAAGATTGTTCAAAAAGGGAAAAATAAATATAGACCTAAAAAACCAGAACAGAGGAGTTCATTAGTTCTAAGGAGGCCTTTATACAAGAAAAGGGGATCTACTAGCATCTAAAATGGATGCGAAACAGCTACCGCATGAGTTCCATACTTCTTTTAGATCAAAAGAGGATGCGATGGAGAAACTATGAAGAATCTGTGATGAACAGTGAAGAACACAGAAGAACTTGCAAACCCTAAATGTGGATCTAAGGTGCGGAAAAGCAAGAACTTACGGATGCAGTTCAACTACGAAGGATCGCTGCTATTCTCGGGACAAGCTTAGGTTGACACAGCGGCCAAGGCTGAGGACGATGGTGAGCGCTGTGGCGGCGGTGGAGTTCGAGCGACGGAGGGGTGGTGAGAGAAGGAAGAAGAAGAATGAGGAAGACCAGCCGTGCCTATTTATAAGGAGATACGTGAACAGGCAGGCACGAAAAACGAGGAAGGACAAAATGATGATTACCCAGCTAATTAGACGCCTTGATTTTCGGAAGGCATTTAAGATAAGGAGTCGTTAAGATGACGTCGTGGTGGGTTTCCAAATTTTCTGAAGGTGACGTCATGGCGAGTTACAGAGCTTTTACAAGCAGTGGAAGATGGATTTCTTCTAAGTGTTGAAGATTGACATGAACAAAGTTCAAATCAACCTAGGGCGTAATGTTGGGGATATGACTACCAGGTATGATCCGCCCCGAAGGGGCCGGGTCAACCACAATGGCGGGCTACATGAATGAAGCCTGAAGAGTATACAAGGTGACGGTTTACAATAAGGCTTATAATAGTCCCTAGCCTAGAGGCGGCTTAAGGCTCGTAAGTATAAACCACCATGTATGAATAGACTTGTAATGCAAGGCATGTAAGAGATGTCACCGAGCCAGACACGTTGTATGAGCCGGCCGAGAATCTGTAGGCCGCAGGGCGTCAACCTGTGTATATAAGGGGACGACCCGGTGGCGGTTTAGGGCAAGAAACAATAGATCGAGAGCCAAGCTAGCGTATCTGCTCCTTGGTCATCGAAACCCAGCAATACCACATCAACTGGACTAAGCTTTACCTTCATCGCAAGGGGACGAACCAGTATAAACCTCTCGTGTCCTTTGTCCCGATTAACCCCTTTAAGCCTCCTATGGCTCCATGACTAAGTCCTTTCACTAGGACATCTGCTGTGACAATTCCACGACAAGAATCGTGAAGGACTCTGCGTCCACTAACAAAGCCGGTTAGGATTTGTAACCCTGGGTCCTTGGACTAAGGAAACCCCTTATCTCTGATATTACTATTCATTCAACCTATCTTTAAGGGGCATCCTATAGAATGCTCTGCTAGAATCATACTCATCGATTAGGAAGAGAGGTGTGAGACAATGCGTGAGAGACGGGCCTAAAGATAATGTGCGTACGGGAGACACGTTGGCAGGTCTATGTATATAGAAAGGATTGATGGGGATTGTGCATGTGTATGCTTGTGAGAGGAAGAGTGCTTGTGATAAAGGTTAGTGAAAATATTTGTAAATGATTACGAGAGGGAGGGAGGGTTATATCGAGAGCATGTCTGCGAGAAAGACACCTCGGGAGAGAGTGTGTGAGCATGTGTGAGAGACCACCGATGGAGAGTGAAACCACGTAAAATACTAATGTACACATTGATTAAAAATATAAATTGTATCCAAATATTAGGATGGGATCATGATATTTGCTATTTGCAATTCGCATAAGGAACGGACATTGATCCACCAGACATCTAGATTCTATCAAATTTGAGCATGTCTATGTTATTATTCGACATAATTGATCCACATAGTTAGTATTTTGAACTCCAGACAATGCATCGCTTTTTAGCAATTGAATATAAACATGAGTATAGTTAATGTTGTGTGTGTAAAGCACATCATATATATGAAAGTTACACAATGAACATTATAAATAGCTAGCTATGAACTAGCATACATTTGAATTCAACTTAAGGTGGTTTTAAAAATTCGGATTCAACATGAAGTCCATTCAATTATTTGAATTCGATATCATGGCATTTGTAAATCATACCTAAATTATGGGGGCGCCAATCTTTGCTCTGCTTTTGTACATAATAGCATATATAGTCGTGTACAAAATAGATTCAAATCTACCTCCTCCATTCCAAAATAATCGTAGTTATAGTATTTTCAAGTGTCAAAATTTCAAAAAGAAGCGCATAATTTAATGAGGTTTTCAAACATACAAGGTCAAATTTAACATTGTCTATTTAGGTCAATTCAAAGTTCAAGAGTACTCTAAATGTGAATGCTTCTATTTCATAATTTCGAACGAAGCGCCAAAAGATCCTCTTCTCGCCCGAAACCACGTGAGACCAATGTTTGGTAGAAGGAAATTACTTTTCTAACTCTGACCCGTGAAACCTACCGGCCCGACGTCAAAGGTCCAAACGGGGTAGGTTTGTAGCTTCATCTAGACGCCACGCAACCGCCTCCGAAAAACATTCATACACAATGGCCGCCTAAGCACACATGCACACGGCCGAAATCGCTCCCGCCCACTATTTGGGACACCTGGGATTACCCATCCTACCCCCGACCCATAGTAGGTCCGAAATTTTGTACTTTCCCCAAATTTGTACTTTCCCCAAATTTCAAAAAAGTGTGTCCCATTTGTTCAAAAAACCAAAAACAAGCACGTCCCAGACCGAAACATGGCTCTCCCTTAGCTCCCCCCGGCTGATTCCCCATTCGTACTTCGTGGGCGCCAAAACTACCTCTCCACCAGCCGCGAAACCCCGGCGTCCTCTGTCCGCCACCCCATCCCATCCATCAACCGCTGCCCTCCACCATCACGCCTGAGCCAATACCCTGATGTCGTCGTCCACCGCAACCTCAACCGCAACGCCCTCCACGTCTAGTAGTTGAAGCTGAGGTCGAACTGTCCGTACCCGAGCCAGTTCAACCACACCGTCCTGCACCTCACTACTGCCGCTCCAACTTCGCCCCCATCCATCGCACCGGAGTTGTTCCTGCTATGTCATCCTTCACCGCCTTGGATCTGCTTTCCCTCCACCGACATACGGCCACGGCAACACAGGTAACAATTTGGCCATGGGTTCGTCCAAGGCTGCACACTCCTCTAAAACATCGGGTCCCCAGTAAAAAGAAGGAAATTGTCGCGATATCTGGAGGAGAAAGCACTGGCAACCAGAAATGGTACTACTCTTCCCTTATTCGTGCAAATCTTACGTGTCTACTTGCACGGTATTCATCCCACAGAAGACACTAGTTGACCGCTTCTTCTTGATACTAGATGTTCCTAGTAACTCGCAATGCACAAGGTTTCTCCTCATATACTATTTCACCTTAGCTAGAGGTCCGTCGCCCCCTGGATTTCAATTCCTGGTTAGTTGATTCCCAATTAAAGGAAGCATTCCCCGACGTAACAGGCGCTAGTCCACCTATTACGCCAGGGAAGTAGTGCATCGGTGTTTGTCTTAGGGGTTTGTGGGGCCTAGAGATGCTGGCACGCAATCTGGAGGTCGGCCGGTATTAAAGGGATGGTCGGGGGGCACTGCCAAGGAGGGTGGTGGTGTGAGGTCGAGGAAAGGGCGGCGGAGGTAGGGGTCTGGGCCGGTGGTCAATGGCGGTTCAAGAAAGATCGTCAATGGTGACTGGCGGGAGGTAGACGAAGGCCATCTGCCTATTCCTTGTAGATCGGATGGTTCATAAAAAAATCAACTGACCTATTTTTTCAGTCGACTGTTATTTTGATAGGACCACATGTGGTGGTGTGCTGGAGGAGTACCTGCATTTCCCATCCATCTCTGTGCTCATATATTACAAAATCATAAGCAATAGATCTAATTTTGTTTTCCATGCAATGTTGTAGAGCTATCATATGTCTCCTATCATTTATTTTTCATCTACCTGCTATCTGCTACTTTTACAGTGCACTAGTTCTGCACACACTTCACCCATACTCTCACTATTTTTTTATGCAAGGGTATTTCAGACTCTGCCTTGACAGAAGAAGAAAAGAAAAGAGAGAAGTCGCTCCAGCTTTGTATGTAGGTAGGCCACACATGTTTCAGCACTTTAAAGGGTGTAGTGTGAGGAGATGGAGACGGTAAACGTAGATCTGGAGTTGTTGATCTCGCTCACCGTGAACCACCATCCCAGGTGCTTGCTTTAACTTCACAGTGTCATATGTGGTTGCATGTTGCATATGGTGTCTAGCTTGTATTCGAAAGGCCGAAGTCGGTCTTTATTAAGATAAGGAAAGATATTTTTTACATGAACCACCATCCCGGGAGCACCAGAAGACAAATAGCTAGTCAGGGCACCGGTCGAGCCAGTGACAAGCCCAGTACAAACATGCATCACCTGGAAGCCAACTAAAAAGCCACTATGGTGGCGAAGCATCCCGCCTCCCACTAGGCTCTCAGGTCCTGGATGATCATGCTCACCACTCCACCCGGATGTCTAGCTTTTATTGCTTCCAATTTGGTTAAATTGCATTTGCTTAGCTTACACATTATACCTTTGAATATGACATGCCTTCCTATTTTTGGTACATAATAGAACATCTATCTATTAACCATGTTCTTACATCAAACTAATGTTCTTGTGTATCCCTCATCAATCACTTATGATGAGGTAGTCAGGCTAGTGGACTACTCTGATTAAACATCCTCATTTAAAGAATGCACCGTCAGCCTCCCCACATGATTCTCAAGAAACAAGAAAGCTAGATGAAGATAGTGAACATAGCTCTGCAGTTGATTACCGCATTTCCCCTACACGAGCATCGCATGTGCTTGTTCTAACTTGGTAGTGTGATATGTGGTTTCATGTTGCATATGGTGTCTAGATTGCAATTCTTCCAATCTGGTTAAATTGCATGTGCTATTCTGCTTAGTTTATACATTATATCGGTTAATGTGACATGCCTTCCTGTTTTTAGCACATAGTACATCTGTCTATTAAGCATGTCCTTACATAAGGCTATTGTTTTTTTGTATCCTGCATCAATCAATATGACGAGACACCTTTAGTAAATGCAGTGCGATATTAGTTGCATCTTTCATATGATTTATAGCATGCGCTGCTTCTAATTTGTTGAAATTCCATTTATGATGGGACGCTTTTAACTTGGCAGAGTCATATTGGTTGCATCCTTCATGTGGTGTCTAGCTTGCGTTGCTTCTTATTTGTTGAAATGGCTTATTCTTAGTTTACACAAACAGTTGTGAATATGCCATGCCGTCCTATTTTTCGTACATATTCCATCCTGGTATCATGTGTTTCCCTTACACCAAAGTAGTGATTGTCAGTATCATGCACGAATGAGTTCTAAAGAGTGAATTTTATTGCTTTTTCTTGTCGGTTTTACATGAAAATTCAAAATCAATAAAGTGGAAGGAAGTTAGCAAGGCAACGGATAAAGGTACTCCTTCCAAACGGAGGGCCTCTACAGATTCTACTCCTCCAACCCCCCAAGATGATTTGCAAGACAACACATGCATAGACACTCAACATAGCTATGTTGACGATGAGCACGTCTCCCCTAGTGCAACATCAATGGTGCTCCCTCTAACTTGGCACTATTATATGTGGTTCCATGTTATGTATGATGTCTAGCTTGTATTGCTTCTAATTTTGTTGAATTCCATCTGCATACTTTACACATTATACTTGTGAATAAGACATGTGTTCCTGTTTCTAGAACATACAATATCTATCTATCACACCATGTTCTTACATCAAAGTACTACTATTGTGTAACCTGTAACAATCACTTATCATAAGACATGTTTGGCTCAGGAGTGTGATATAGGTTACATCTCGCATTCTTTTCTAGCTTGTACTACTTCTAATTTGTTGAAATGGCACTTATGGCGAGACAGTTTTAACTTGGTAGAGTGATATTTATTGCATCTTTCATATGGTGTCTAGATTTCATTAATTTTAATTTGTTGAAATGCCTTCTCCTTAGTTTAGAATCGTTCTATCATGCGGTCGCCTTACATTAAAGTAGTGTTCGTCAGCATCCTGCATCAGTGAGTTCTAAAAGGCGAATTTTTATTCATTTTTCTTATGGGTTTGAATTTACTAGGCAATAAACCTAAGAAGCGGGAAGGAAAAGAATAAGGCAAGGATTGATGGCGGTCTTCCCGTGAAACCGGCATCCTAGGTGCTTTCTCTAGCTTGGCAGTGTGATATTGTCTTGCATGTAGCATACGGTGTCTAGCTTGCATTGCTTCTTATTTGTTGAAATGGCTTCTACTTAGTTTACACAAATAGTTGTGAATATGCCATGTCATCCTATTTTTCATACATATTCCATACTGGAATCACGTGTTTGACTTACATCTCGCATTCTTTTCTAGCTTGTACTACATCTAATTTGTTGAAATGGCACTTATGACGAGACAGTTTTAAATTGGTAGAGTGATACTTGTTGCATCTTTCATATGGTGTCTACCTTTCATTGCTTCTAATTTGTTGAAATGCCTTCTGCTTAGTTTACACATCATAAGTTGTGAATATGAAATGCTGTGAATATGCATTGGCACTAATGATGAGAGACCTTTAACTTGGTAGTGTGATGTTGTTTGCATCTTGCTTCACATTTGTTTAAATGACACTAATGACGGGACAATGTTAACTTGGCAGAGCGATATTTGTAACATCTTTCGTATGGTATCTACCTTCCATTGCATTGCTTCTAATTTAGTGAAATGTCTTCTGCTTAGTTTACATATCATAGTTCTGATTATCTCATGCCGTCCTGTTGTTCGTACATATTACGTACTCCTATCATGTGGTTGTCTAACATCAAAGTTCAGTTCGTCTGTATCATGTATCATTTTGTTCCGAAGAACTAAATTGTTATTCCTTTTTCTTGTCGGCTTGACTTAACATAGCACAGAGAAACAGGAAGGAACACAAAATAACAGGGGATGGTGTTAGTACTAAGGACACACGGAAATGGAGCCAGAATAATCCTGCGGATTCTGCTGGTACTGATGGTGCAATAGAAGGTCATAGTCCAGCGTAAAATTGTACAAACGGGGTATCCCATGGTACACGAGCTGCAGAACAAGCCAAATAGAAATCAATAGTTGCCACCAAAGATGCAGAGACAGCCCTAGTTGTTGCAATACCTTCCACAGTACCACCAGCTGCACGAGTTACTCGTTCGACAACTCAGCTAGTAGCATGTTCCCAAGCACCCTTGCCACCTGACACTACTTATGAAGCACTCTTGACACAAGACGAGTTGGCAAAATTAGATGAACTTTGTGAGCTTCAACAGCAAGAAGGTAGTTCCTTGAGTCAAGTTACAGTTGCATGCTTCTTTATATGAAGTCTCATAGTTTGATGTACACTAACACTTCCTATGTTCGTTGTTGGACTAGCACCTAGGCGTAAGAGGAAACAAACATCAGGGATAATGCTTGATAGGTTAACGAAATCTAGAGGAGGAAGAAAGGAGATCCATTTTGAGGCAGGTTTAAAAAGGCCACTGTCACATCCCAAGTGCTGGTATGACCTAGGCTTGCTTTGTGCATCATGTTTAAATTTCAAATGAAGTTGAAATGGGGATGTTTCAAACCCTAGCACAAAAACAACTTCAAATAGGTTCAAATTAAAAATGGAATTTCAATGAACCCAAAATGCTTTTCAAAAATGTTCATGGTCTTTGGATAATGTTGGGAACAACAACCAGAGGTGATGCACATTTTTGCTACACATTTTGGATTTTTGAATCAATGCATAAATATTTGATTTGGAGCTGTTTAAATTATATAAATAGTTTAATGGCTCCAAAAATGTTGGGAATTGGTGAGGGCCTCTGGAATATTATATCTAGATGCCATAAATATTTTCAGTATTTATGGAAATGTTTTAACATTTCTTTTAGATACAAAACAGAAGACAGAAAAGAAAAATAGAAAGAAATAAGAAAACCCTTACCTGGCGCTCACCTGGCAGCCCATCTGGCCGGCCCATCCCACCAGGGGCAGGGAGGTCTTCTTCCTCCCACCAGTCGGATGCACGGCGCGTGCCCGACGCGCGCCGGCGCACGCACGGCCACCTCCTGCTTCCCGCCACTGCCTCGACGCCCAGGACGATGCCATGCAGTCTCCCCGACCCCCCTCTCACTCCCTCTCGCTCCTCCCCCTCCTCTGTCCTTTCTCTCGCACGCACCCGAGCGCTGCCGTCGCCGCCGATAAGCACCACCGCGGCCACTGCATTCCCCTCGCCTCTCCGACGTGCCCACGAGCTTCGCCTTAACGCCCTCGCTCTCTCCACCGAGTCACGCGCCCGCGGAACGCCGGAAGCGACGCCACCGTCTTCGTTTCCATCACCGGCCGCCGGAGATCCTCCTCGTTGTTCAGCTCGCTCCAGTGCCTCCCCGAGCTCGCCAGCTGCACCAATAGAACCGATGTGAGCTACTGGTCGTTTCCCCCATCCTTCCCTACTCGATTTCTTCCTCTAGCCTCATCGCCCGTGAAACTGAGGCCGCCGTCCGCCATGGCCGGCGAGCCCGCGCTCCAGAGCCTCTCCTGCTCGCTCCAGGGGCACTGACACGCTCCTGGCTCCTCCAAGAGGCCGCCTAGCCACTCCGTTTGCTTGCTCAAGCGCTGCAGCCGCAACCCCGCACTCACTCGAACTCAAGCGCCGCCACGAGCTCACTTCCGGCGAGCTCCGTCCACCCCACGGCCTCCCACCTGCTCCGTTAGAAGCGCGCGAGCGCCAGCCACCCTCGGCACCCATCCACGCGTTGAATGGACGCCGGAGTAGCGTTTCCGGCAAGCGACCGCCGCGGTTTTGGTCACCGCCGGCCAAACTCCGGCGACTGCCGACATGGCATGGTCAGTAGAACTAATCCCCACCATTAGCCACCTCACTCCCACTGATAGCGGGCCCTACCGCCGGGTCAAACCCCGTCAGCACGGGTTTTGACCGGGGTTAATTAATGGGTCACAGACCAGTGGGTCCCACTGGTTAGGTTTGACCTAGGTCAACCCAGTTGACCTACTGATGCAGTGCTCACCTCACGCTGATGCAATAATTGATTTCTGGAATTATTTTAACTCAGGAAATTCCAGAATATTGCTTAAACTTCAAAAATTCATAATGATTCTACCGTAGCTCAGAATGAAATAATTTATATATGAAAAATTATCAGAAAAATGCAAGGAATCGATTTATGCCAGTTTCATGCATGAAAAACCAACTTATACTTGCTGTATAAGTGAAAACGTAATAATGGCATGTTATATACTTAATTTGGGGTTGGCATATGAACCCTTGGTTCATATGGACTTCAACCAAATTGATGCTAGATGCATTAGGGCAAATCATAGCATCTTTGAAATGTCATCTTCATGCATCATATTGTTGCATATGGTTGTTTATTGATTGCCGGCACCGTCCCTTCTCGATAGGTTCTACTTCGGAAGATGTCCCGAGTACCTGTCTGAGGAGCAGTGCTTCTTCGTCGATCTATCAGGCAAGCAAACCCCCTTGAGCATCTCGATAAATCCCACTCTCTCGCTCCTGCTTCTTTTACTGCTACTTTCTGCTGCGGTAGCTGAACCCATTCCTCTGCATGACCTGTCATTGCCACAGTAAATAGTTGAAACCCACTAGCATGAGTAGGAGTTGCTTGATCCTTGATGTGCCTGCTCATCCATGCTTGTTTTCTTTATGCCAGCTATGCTTAGAGTTGTGTCAGGTCTGATTCATCGGGAATGAATCGGAGTGGTGAACATGTCCTACCGACAAAGGCTAAGTGTGTGAACATGTTTGGGTAAAGGTAGCGATGAGAGGCCATGTAGGAGTACATGTTGGGTTGTCTCATTGGAACCGTCCCTAAGCACTGAGTTCTGTGTATGTTATCCATGTCCAGTTACTACCACACATTGGGTTCCGATTATCCGGCCCCTCTCGGCTTATTAATCCACTTGATCTCTGTCCAGGAGTTGCAATTAGTTTCTGGCGTTTGTAGGTAGTGCTATTTGTCTACCAGGTGGTGTCCGACGGGACGGGCTTGGGACAGACTAGGCACCGTGGCACGGTGTACCAAGTGGCACCCGGATGGTGGGCTTGGGAACCCTGCACACATCGTTTGGGGACGTGAGCGACACCCCAGCCGGATCTCCTTGCGGATGGAACCCGAATAGGCGATAAACCTGGACGAGAGTCTTGTGTGGTTAGTCAGGTCGTGGCCGACACCCTCGCCCGGCTTCCGCTTGAAGGTTGCCGAGGTACATGACGTGTACAGGGCTATAAGTGGCGAGAGCGTGTGTGAAGAAGTACACCACTGCAGGGTCAATATTATCTATTCGAATAGCCGTTTTACTCGGATATGGAAACTTGGAGGACTTATGTAGTACATAGACAACTTGAAGTGGATACTCTAAAATCCGCAACATAAGCGTGAGTGCTATGGATGGCCTTCTCGTAGGGAGACGGGAACGAATCCATAGTAGAGTATTGATATGGTGAATATGTGGACTCATGTGCGTCTTCTCACCTCAAAGAAGTTTCTGATACTCGTAGTATAGGTTAGCCACTGAGTCAAAGCTGGTTTGTGCTGTTAAAACTCCACCACCACCCTTGTTGATAATGTTGCATATGTAGATAGTTCTGATGTAAGACTTACTAAGTACCTTTGTACTCACGTTTGCTTATTTATGTTTTGCAGTTGATTACACTAGTGAATTCGACGAGTAGCTTGTATCCCAGCTACGATCTTGTACCCTTGGGAGGGTTGTGTTTAGTCAGGCTTCTTAGTCTTTTCCTTTTGTAGTTGTCTGTACTCAGACATGTAATGCTTTCGTTGCTTGTATGCTCTGAATGATCGGTCATGAGACCGCTGTTTGTATTGAATGCTATGTGGCTCTTCTGGGCCTTTATCTATATGAGTTTGAGTTATGTTGTGATGCCATGTTGTACATCACATACTTGCATGTTATGCGTACGTGTAATGTGTATTGCTATGTGTGGGATCCGACAACCTAGTTGTTTACCTCTGGTAGCCTCTCTTATGGGGAAATGTAGTCTTGTGCTTCCATGAGCCATAGTAGTCCACTACAGCCCGGTTCGCCGGAGTCCTGCTAGCCCAGCACTACTGCTCCAGAACACTTGACTGGCCGGCATGTGATTCACTTCTTTCCTGTGTCTATCCCTTCGGGGAAATGTCACGTAGTGACATCCAGAGTCCTGTTAGCCTAGTTCTACAGCCCGGATTCATACGATGATGACCGACATGCTCGAGGTTGATTCATGTATGCTTGTCCCTGTAAGTTAGTGCCACTTTGGGTTCACGACTAGTCATGTCGGCCCGGGTTCTCTGTCATATGGATGCTAGCTACACTATCATATACGTGAGCCAAAAGGCGCAAACGGTCCCGGGCTAGGTAAGGTGGCACCCGTGGGAATACCGTGCGTGAGGCCGCAAAGTGATATGAACTGTTACATGCTAGATCAGTGTGACTTAGGATCGGGGTCCCGACAGCATTGGTATTAGAGCCTGACTAACTGTAGGATTACCAAGCCAAACTGGTCGAAGTTGAGTCTAGAAATGCTTTAGTTATATAAGGGAATTGATTGTGGAAGGGAACGTAAGGCTCTTTTTACTCCTTTACCTCATCTCATTCTTTCTGAGTCAACCTCTTCTTCTCTACGAGGGTTAAGGCCTAGGCTTCTCCTCTATCTCTCAGGATGACGTGTTACTAAATCGTAAAGTCTTAGGATTGTTGGGTTGTGTCTCTGTACAGTTCTACTACTTCTCTGTGTCCTCAGTTTGACCTAGAACCTTGATATTATGATGCTGATTGATTATGCTATATATTTGATGAATGTCTCAAAAATTCTTTTGAGCATTTACAACCGTTATGCTTCCGAAATTGTCCCAGGATTTCAAGAGTTTCCAATGCTTTTGCATTACATGCCGCATCCTTATGTCGATGCTAATTCCATCCTTGTTTCCTTGGTTTCTGTGCCAGGATGTCGTCTGCTAACCGAGGTTCAGTTGCTCATAGCAAGAACCACGGAGATGGTAGGGACGAGGATCCTCCTGACCAGCCTTTGATGGCAGAGTTCTTGTTAGCGTCCGAGAGGAACAAGCATGAGACTAACCGCTTGTTGGCACAGATTGAGCAGAACACCGCACATCAGCGTAAGAAGTTGGTTTCCATCACCGACTTCATTGGTCTGAAACCACCCTCCTTCCATCACTCCATTGAACCACTCGATGCAGATGACTGGCTCCGGAGCATCACTCACAAGTTGCTTTCTGCGAACGTGGCTGAAGGTGACAAGGTCACCTATGCTACCTATCACTTGGAAGGTCCTGCTAGTATTTGGTGGCAGAGCTATGAGGCTATGCTTCCAGCTGGTCAGATTCCTACCTGGAGGGATTTCACCGAGGCTTTTCATGAGCACCACATTCCTCAGGCTCTCATTGACTGCGAGAGGGAAGAGTTCTGTAGTTTTACCCAGGGTAAGCTGCCCGTTGATGCTTACAGTAGAGAGTTTGGAAGCCTCGCTAGCTATGCTACAGAAGAAGTGTCCACGGATGCTAAGAAGTAGGTTAGGTTCCGGAAGGGTCTCAACCCTAAGTTGTGTCGTGATCTCCACCTACATCATTGTGATACTTTCCAGGCTCTTGTGAACAAGGCCATTAATGTAGAGACAGCTCAGCTCACTTACGAGGAGTCTCGTAAGCACAACCGTGATATGGGTTCTTCCTCCCGCTCTGGCTCTCAGAAGTGACGGATTTGGATTCCGAACTCAGCTCTTCCACCTGGATATGCACCGAGGCCATCCGATGTGGCGCCTCACCCAGCTCAGCAACGTGCTCCACACAGGCCTATTAGTGGACCACTTGCCAATGTAGGCCCACATCCTACCTCAGGAACTTGCTTCACCTGCGGAGAACCAGGACACTACGCATGTGACTGCCCTCAGTCCAGTTATACCCCACCCCAGTCTGAGAGGTCTGTTGGCCGTGAAAAGCCATCAGGCAAGACGATCAGTACCAAGCCAGCCTCCATTGAACGAGCATGTGTGCACCATGTCTCAGCTACAGAAGCTCAAGATGATCCCGACATCGTACTGGGTACGCTTCTTGTCAATTGCCATCCAGCTTCAGTTCTGTTCGATACTGGAGCATCCCACTCCTTCATATCTGAAGGTTATGCTCGGTTGCACGACATGTCATTTTGTGATATGCCAACTCCACTAATAATCCAGACTCCTGGTTCCAAATGGCAAACCTCCAAGGTAAGCCATGGTAATGAAATCCTTGTTGACAGACTGGTATTCCTTGCTTCTTTGATATCTCTCAAGTCTTCAGATATTAACATCATCTTGGGTATGGACTGGATGACAGCTCATCATGCCAAGATCGATTGTTACACCGGATCTGTTCAACTTACACATCCATCTGGCAAAATAGTCACTGTCTCCACTAGAGTTGCAAGGCGTCAACTCTATTCTCTTAATGCCAGCCCTCTTCCAGACCATGAAGATATTCCGGTAGTCCGTGACTTCCCGGATGTTTTTCCAGAAGAACTGCCAGGAGTCCCACCTGACAGAGATGTAGAGTTTGTCATAGAACTTATCCCAGGAACTGTTCCAATCTCTAGGAGACCATACAAGATGGCACCTTTGTAGTTAGCCGAGCTTAAGAAACAACTTGATGAGTCCTTGCAAAAGGGTTTCATCCGTCCCAGTTCTTCTCCTTGGGCTTGTCCTGTCCTCTTCGTCAAGAAGAAGGATGGTACGGATCGGATGGTTGTAGATTATCGTCCCGTTAATTTGGTCACGATAAAGAACAAGTATCCGCTCCCCAGGATCAACGACCTGTATGATCAGCTCGATGGATCCTCAGTCTTTTCCAAGATGGATTTGAGGTTAGGCTATGACCAAATCAAGATCAGAAATGGGGACATCCCAAAAATGGCCTTTGTCACTCGTTATGGTCAATACGAGTACACCGTGATGTCTTTCGGCCTAACCAATGCTCTAGCTACTTTCTCCCACTTGATGAACTCGATCTTTATGGAGTACTTAGATAAGTTCGTCGTGGTTTATCTCGATGATATTCTTATTTACTCGAAGAACGAGGAAGAACATGCCAAACATCTTAGACTCATGTTAGAAAAACTCAGAGAGCACCGCCTTTATGCCAAGTTTCTAAGTGTGAATTTTGGTTGCCAAAAGTGACCTATCTAGGCCACGTGATATCTGGTAAGGGCATTGCTGTCAATCCCGAGAGAGTCAAAGCCGTTCTTGATTGGACTCCACCCAAAACGGTCAAACAAGTTAGGAGTTTCCTTGGTCTAGCTAGTTATTGTCGCCGCTTTGTTGAAAACTTCTCCAAAGTGGCCAAACCCCTCACGGAGCTTCTCAAGAAAGATAAAAGGTTTGAGTGGACCCCACAGTGTGAGCATAGTTTTCAGGAACTGAAAAGACGCCTGACTTCTGCGCCCATACTCATGCCGCCGGATTTCACTAAAGACTTTGTTATCTATTGCGACGCTTCGCGTCAAGGACTAGGTTGCATTCTTATGCAGGATCGTCATGTGATTGCCTATGCATCTCGACAGTTGCATCCACATGAGGAAAATTATCCTACACATGATCTGGAGCTTGCAGCCGTAGTCTATGTACTTAAGACTTGGCGACATTACCTTCTTGGTAACCGTTGCAAAATCTACACTGACCATCAGAGTCTCAAGTATATCTTCACCCAACTGGATCTGAATCTCAGACAGAGACGTTGGTTGGAGTTGATCTCGGATTACGACTTAGGAATCACCTACACCCCAGGCAAAGCCAATGTCATGGCTGATGCTTTAAGTCGTAAATCCTATTGCAATAACCTCATGTTGCAACAATGTCAACCACCCCTCCATGAGGAATTCTGTAAGCTTAACCTTCACATAGCTCCTCATGGTTCCCTTTCTACCTTGGTGGCGAAACCTACCCTTACGGATCAGATCATAGAGGCTCACAAGCATGATACGGGAATTTCCCGAATCAAGAAGAATATTTCCAAGGGAGTTGCTGGCTGTTTCTCTATGGATGAACGAGGTGTTATTTACTTTGGAAACCGTTTGGTGGTTCCCAAATGTCAACAGATGCAACAACTGATCCTTAAGGAGGCCCATGAATCCCCTCTCATGATTCATCCCAGTAGTACAAAGATGTATCAGGACCTACACCAGAGGTTCTGGTGGACTAGGATGAAGAGAGAAATCGCTCAGTATATTGCCAACTGTGACATTTGTCATCGCGTTAAGGCAGAGCATCAGAGACCTGCTGGCACCCTTCAACCTTTAGCTATTCCCGAGTGGAAATGGGACAAAGTTGGTATGGACTTCATCACTGTCTTTCCCAGGACCAAGAAAGGAAATAATGCTATCTTCGTAGTCATTGACCGTCTTTCCAAAGTGGCTCACTTCCTACCTGTTCGAGAGAGTATCACTGCTAGTTAGCTCGCTGACTTATATATCTCCCGAATAGTGTCACTCCATGGTGTTCCACTAGAGATCAATTCAAACCGTGGCAGTCTTTTCACCTCTCATTTCTGGGAAAGTTTCCAGAATGCCATGGGAACTCATCTTTCTTTTAGTACTGCTTTCCACCCTCAATCAAGTGGTCAGGTGGGAAGGGTCAACCAAATTCTCGAAGACATGCTTAGAGCTTGCGTTATCTCATTCAGTATGGATTGGGAGAAATGTCTTCCCTTTGCCGAGTTTGCTTATAACAATAGCTACCAATCCAGTCTTAAGAAAGCACCCTTCGAGATTCTGTATGGACGAAAATGTCGAACACCTTTGAACTGGTCAGAAACCGGTGAAAGACAATTCTTTGGACCGGATATGATCCAGGAGGCAGAAGAGCAAGTTTGCATCATTCGTGAGAATTTGAAAACAGCCCAATCTCGTCAAAAGAGCCAGTATGACCGTCGTCATAAGGAAGTGGCTTATGAAGTTGGCGACAAGGCTTACCTTCGGGCTACTCCTTTGAAGGGTACCCATCGTTTCGGTATCAAGGGCAAGTTGTCTCCTCATTACATTGGTCCTTTTCGCATTCTTGCTAAACGAGGAGAGGTTGCCTACCAGTTGGAACTACCCCCAAATCTTTCTCGAGTTCATGATGTCTTCCACGTCTCTCAACTCAGGCGTTGCTTCTCGGATTCCATCCGCGGAGTGGACCACGAAACGCTTGATCTCCAAGATAACCTCACTTATCGAGAGTACCCCGTTCGCATTCTGGATCAAGAAGAGCGTGTCACTCAACGTCATAACATCAAGTTTCTCAAGGTTCAGTGGTCTCATCATACCGACAGAGAAGCTACTTGGGAGCGAGAAGATCGTCTTCGACTTGAGTACCCTGCTTTCTTTCCACCAACTCCTGAATCTCGGGACGAGATTTTTTCGAGTGGGGGCGGGTTGTCACATCCCTAGTGCTGGTATGACCTAGGCTTGCTTTGTGCATCATGTTTAAATTTCAAATGAAGTTGAAATGGGGATGTTTCATACCCTAGCACCAAAACAAATTTAAATAGGTTCAAATTAAAAATGGAATTTCAATGAACCCAAAATGCTTTTCAAAAATGTTCATGGTCTTTGGATAATGTTGGGAACAACAACCAGAGGTGATGCACATTTTTGCTACACATTTTGGATTTTTGAATCAATGCATAAATATTTGATTTGGAGCTGTTTAAATTATATAAATATTTTAATGGCTCCAAAAATGTTGGGAATTGGTGAGGGCCTCTGGAATATTATATCTAGATGCCACAAATATTTTCAGCATTTATGGAAATGTTTTAACATTTCTTTTAGATACAAAACAGAATATAGAAAAGAAAAACAGAAAGAAATAAGAAAACCCTTACCTGGCGCTCACCTGGCAACCCATCTGGCCGGCCCAGCCCACCAAGGGCAGGGAGGTCTTCTTCCTCCCGCCAGTCGGATGCACGGCACGTGGCCGACGCGCGCTAGCGCACGCTCGGCCACCTCCTGCTTCCCGCCGCTGCCTCGACGCCCAGGACGACGCCACGCAGTCTCCCCGACCTCCCTCTCACTTCCTCTCGCTCCTCCCCCTCCTCTGTCCTTTCTCTCGCATGCACCTAAGTGCTGCCGTCGCCGCCGACAAGCACCACCGCGGCCACTGCCTTCCCCTCGCCTCTCCGACGTGCCCACGAGCTTCGCCTCAACGCCCTCGCTCTCTCCATCGAGTCATGCGCCCGCGGAACGCCGGAAGCGACGCCACCGTCTTCGTTTCCATCACCGGTCGCCGGAGATCCTCCTCGTTGCTCCGCTCGCTCCAGTGCCTCCCCGAGCTCGCCGGCTGCACCAACAGAACTGATGTGAGCTACTAGTCGTTTCCCCCATCCTTCCCTGCTTGATTTCTTCCTCTAGCCTCATCGCCCGTGAAACTGAGGCCGTCGTCCGCCATGGCCGGCGAGCTCGCACTCCAGAGCCTCTCCTGCTCGCTCCAGGGGCACTGACATGCTCCTGGCTCCTCCAGGAGGCCGCCTAGCCACTCTGTTTGCTCGCTCAAGCGTTGTAGCCGCAACCCCACACTCACCCGAACTCCGGAGCCGCCACGAGCTCACTTCCGGCGAGCTCCGTCCACCCCACGGCCTCCCACCTGCTCCGTTAGATGCACGTGAGCGCCAGCCACCCTCAGCACCCATCCGCGCGTCGAATGGACGTCGTAGCAGCGTTTCCGGCGAGCGTCCGCCGCGGTTTTGGTCGCCGCTGGCCAAACTCCGGCGACTGCCGACGTGGCATGGTCATTAGGACTAATCCCCACCATTAGCCACCTCACTGCCACTGACAGCGGGCCCTACCGCTGGGTCAAACCCCGTCAGCACGGGTTTTGACTTGGGTTAATTAATGGGTCACTGCCAGTGGGTCCCACTGGTCAGGTTTGACCTGGGTCAACCGAGTTGACCTGCTGACACAGTGCTGACCTCAAGCTGAAGCAATAATTGATTTCTGGAATTATTTTAACTCAGGAAATTCCAGAATATTGCTTAAACTTCTAAAATTCATAATAATTCAACCGTAGATCAGAATGAAGTAATTTATATATGAAAAATTATCAAAAAAATGCAAGGAATCCATTTATGCCAATTTCATGCATGAAAAACCAACTTATACTTGCTGTATAAGTGAAAACGTAATAATGGCATGTTATATACTTAATTTGGGGTTTGCATATGAACCCTTGGTTCATATGGACTTCAACCAAATTGATGCTAGATGCATTAGGGAAAATCATAGCATCTTTGAAATGTCATCTTCATGCATCATATTGTTGCATATGGTTGTTTATTGATTTCCGGCACCGTCCCTTCTCGATAGGTTCTACTCCGGAAGGTGTCCCGAGTACTTGTCTGAGGAGCAGTGCTTCTTCATCGATCTATCAGGCAAGCAAACCCCCTTGAGCATCTCGATAAATCCCACTCTCTCGCTCCTGCTTCTTTTACTGCTACTTTCTGTTGCGGTAGCTGAACCCATTCCTCTGCATGACCTGTCATTGCCACAGTAAATAGTTGAAACCCACTAGCATGAGTAGGAGTTGCTTGATCCATGATGTGCCTGCTCATCCATGCTTGTTTTCTTTATGCCAGCTATGCTTAGAGTTGTGACAGGTCTGATTCATCGGGTATGAATCGGAGTGGTGAACATGTCCTACCGACAAAGGCTAAGTGTGTGAACATGTTTGGGTAAAGGTAGCGATGAGAGGCCATGTAGGAGTACATGTTGGGTTGTCTCATTGGAACCGTCCCTAAGCACTGAGTTCTGTGTATGTTATCCAAGTCCAGTTACTACCACACATTGGGTTCCGGTTATCCGGCCCCTCTCGGCTTATTAATCCACTTGATCTCTGTCCAGGAGTTGCAACTAGTTTCTGGCGTTTGTAGGTAGTGCTATTTGTCTACCAGGTGGTGTCCGACGGGACGGGCTTGGGACAGACTAGGCACCGTGGCACGGTGTACCAAGTGGCACCCGGATGGTGGGCTTGGGAACCCTGCACACATCGTTTGGGGACGTGAGCGACACCCCAGCCGGATCTCCTTGCGGATGGAACCCGAATAGGCGATAAACCTAGACGAGAGACTTGTGTGGTTAGTCAGGTCGTGGCCGACACCCTCGCCCGGCTTCCGCTTGAAGGTTGCCGAGGTACATGACGTGTACAGGGCTATAAGTGGCGAGAGCGTGTGTGAAGAAGTACCCTTGGGAGGGTCGTGTTTAGTCAGGCTTCTTAGTCTTTTCCTTTTGTAGTTGTCTGTACTCAGACATGTAATGCTGCCGTTGCTTGTATGCTCTGAATGATGGGTCATGAGACCCCTGTTTGTATTGAATGCTATGTGGCTCTTCAGGGCCTTTATCTATATGAGTTTGAGTTATGTTGTGATGCCATGTTGTACAACACATACTTGCATGTTATGCATACGTGTAACGTGTATTGCTATGTGTGGGGTCCGACAACCTAGTTGTTTACCTCTCGTAGCCTCTCTTATGGGGAAATGTAGTCTTGTGCTTCCATGAGCCATAGTAGTCCGCTACAGCCCGGTTCATCGGAGTCCTGCTAGCCCAGCACTACTGCTCCGGAACACTTGACTGTCCGGCATGTGATTCACTTTGTTCCTGTGTCTGTTCCTTCGGGGAAATGTCATGCGGTGACATCCGGAGTCCTGTTAGCCCAGTGCTACAGCCCGGATTCATACGATGATGACCGACATGCTCGAGGTTGATTCATGTATGCTTGTCCCTATAAGTTAGTGCCACTTTGGGTTCACGACTAGTCATGTCGGCCCGGGTTCTCTGTCATTTGGATGCTAGAGACACTATCATATACGTGAGCCAAAAGGAACAAACGGTCCTGGGCCAGGTAAGGTGGCACCCGTGGGAATATCGTGCGTGAGGCCGCAAAGTGATATGAAGTGTTACATGCTAGATCGGTGTGACTTAGGATCGGGGTCCCGACAGCCACGTAAATGCTACAGAGTCAGCCAAGTTAGTATCAGAGGCAGCAGTTGCCGTTAGGTGTTACATGTACGTATCCTCCCAACATGGATTCAGTACAGGAATGAGAAAGACGAAACCTAGTTCAACACCTTCCTCGACCATTCATCTGTAAGTATGGTTATGTATGGAAACTAGTAATATCGTCTTGCTCTATCCCATACTTTCTAGGTTGCTGATAAGGAGACTCCCATAATTTTGAACAGATGAGGTTCAAGTTGGATAGCCAAGATGATGCAACCAGACAAGCTTGCACCCATGTTTTCAAGTCTGCTCTACGACAGTATCAGTATAACTTGAGGAAAACTCACTTTGAAGGCAAGGCTAACAGTGAACTGGCCCAACATCTCCACTGGAAAATATATCGGATGAAGACTGGAGAGGCCTCGTTAAACACTGGTCTGATCCAAAGTATCATGTACATTATATATATGTGATCAGATCACATGTTGAACTCCTATTTGCGCATGTGCCTCACAAATCTATCTTCTTGTAGGTGAACTATTCAAAGAACAAGGCCAACCATATGAAAGTGAAATTCCAACAGACAATAGGATCTCGTAGCTATATTGCACACTGCGATGCTCTTGTAATTAGCTGTTGTTTCACTCTCTTCACTATACCATATTATCATATCTATATTGACTTCTCCCAAATGCAAAGGAAAGCCCACAAGGACCAAAAAGTACCTGAACCAAATGATGTGGAAATCTTCAAGGACTGTCACACCAGCAAGACGAAGGTCATGACTACACCAGTCAAAGCCGCTGTTGTAAGTCCTTAATACTCATGCCTTTTAACTACTACTTAGTCTGACTTGTGCATTGAGCTGCATGGTTTGCAGCCAATTTCTGTTACTCTTTTCAATTTTATACACAATAGTCTTAGCGTATCATTGCGCCTTACAATGTTTAAAAGAGAGGAGTGATGTTCCTTTGATCTTGATCTGTAATCTAGTTCCATGCTGGACTTGCCCACACAATGTTACAATTGCTTGTTTGTTTGTTCTCAGTTGTTTTGTGATATGAATGATGCCATACTGTGCTTACCGTATTATAAACTTTGTCTCTTTATCCTTAGATGTCAATACAATGTGAAGAAGTAGACAATACATTAGCCATGGTACATGGTCATATGTTTGGAACCTGCTTTTATTATGTACTTTGTAGTAAAATACAAATAATATTTTACATGGGTTCACCAGAATAAGTTATGTATATAGACCAAAGCTATTGTGTTTGGTTTTGCTGCCTCCTTAATATCTTCTGTTCTGGTACTACTAATGTAAACACTCAACTTTTCAGCAAGCTATGGAAAAATGTTGGAACCGCCACCTTCTAAAGGTGACGAGGCAACTATAACCGCAATGTCACCTCTTGTTGCAGTGGGTCAGTACCTGTCCACTAACAGTGCCAAAAGCACGTTCCTACGTAATACTGGGTTGGTTGTTAAGGAAATCTCATCCAAACTGCCTCATGATCAAGATATGAAAGCTAAAAACAATGTTATATCTGCGCTCCAAACACAAGTCCATTCCCTAACAAAGACCCTTTGTGAAACAAGGACAACCATTGTTCGATGTCATCAAGATATGCATGGTTTTGAAACCAGACTATCAGACATTTGCTATGTTGTTCAGGAGCCTAGGAGAAATGAAGGCGGAGGTTATGGTGCTCTATCAAAAAATACAGCATGAAAACATAACATCCGGGTCAAATGAACTAAGCTTCTGAACTTCTGTTGGTGCATTTATCTGCTAGACTATTAACTTTTATGCCAACCTTCCTTTTGTTGTATGGTTGTAATTTGTTTTGTTGCGATACAAAATTTGTTCTTAACGTGCAGCCACCGGCTGAAGAAAATAGCAAGCCATTTTTGTATAGTGTAGGGTGTTCCCTATATTTGCACTGCTGGCGAACTTTGATGCCTAGTGGATGTAATCTGTGAAATCGCCTTAATAGCCTAGCGTTAGTTTCGGGCTTATTTATTTCCTAGTCTTCTTTTTCCCTCATTTTCCAGTGGGTGCAACAATCATGGGCCATATACGGACCGTGGTAACCTTGACCCTGCTATAAGCCGTAGGATCCATGGGCCTCCTACAGGCAGTCGGATAAATGGGCCTCCAACGGGCCGTACAATTGGTGGGCCATGGGCCATTGGATAAATGGGTCCACATGGGCCATAAAAGGGCGTAATTGGTATCGGCCCAGCATGGTAATGGGCCATTAACAGGCTGGAGGACAACAGATGCTTAATTCTGTCATAGGCATAATGGTCGTTAATGGGCCAGAATATAGGATGGGCTGGAAATGTCACAATGGGTTAACAGGCCACAAACGGGCCGATTCTAGCCACGGGCCGAATTTGGCCCATTATGCGAACATGCTAGTAACAGGTCGGAAGTAATCGAGGGCCGAAAAGGAGCCCAAGAACGTATGGGCCGTAAGTAGGCTGAAAGCTAACACAGGCTAGAAACGGCCCATGTGAATCATGGGTCGTTAATGGGTACAAAGAAATTTACTGTTCATTATGGGCTAGAGTCACCGTGGGCCACTAAAGGGCCTAAAGATATGAAAGGCCTCATATGGCCCGAAAGCCATCGTGGGCCATACATGGGCTGAAAGTGAAACGGGCTGGTGTTATATTCGACGGCCCACATGACATTGTTGGGCCGATTTCGGGAAGGCCCTAACAGGCTGTGAGTTAACGGGCCGAAAATGGGCTATTTGCGAATAGAACGTTAACAGGCTTTTCATGGGCCGGCCCGCTAACTTTTGACCAAGTCAAACGAGCCGACCTTTGAAAGCTAAATGGGCCAGTGGTGGGCCGTCACACATGTCGACATATCATAGACGCCTATCTGACCCAATGATGAGCTGACACGTGTTTCCTTTGGCAAATAAGAATTTTACACGTGGAAAATCCCCATTGGTCTAGGAAACCGGACCCGATAGCTTAACGGCGACCTGTTACGGTGTATGCCAGGTGTCAGTTACCCTTGATGAACGCACTTCCATGATGCATCATTTATTGTCATGGAAGTGAACACTTCCATGATGATAATTTTGGTATTGTCATCGAGCACTTCTACGACAGCACAGGTATGACTATCTTGATTCTGTCATAAAATCGTCTTGGATGAACATACATGACAGAAAAGGTGACCTACTTTGACAAACACGTATCGTCACGGAAGTGTTTTTTTTGTAATGCCAACTTGGGTCAACACTGCCTCTTCTGGGCCTGAGGAGGCTCTTCCTCCTCGACATCTCCAGACGCCGCCCTCTTCTTGGAGTGGTAAGAGGCGCTCTCCACCTCGCCCTCCTCCTCATCCCCATCTTGGGCAGACGGGGCGGCAGTGTCTCCGGACTTTGTGTCCGAACGATTTCTTCGGCAGAGGGCCGCTCTGCCCTCCGTTAAATCCTTCTTCTTCTTCCCTTTCTTTTCTGGCACCTTGTAAGGCGCCACAACCATCAGCCCGTTCAGTTCAGCTGATCGAGACCCCTCGGGTAGAGGAGCCGGGTGACTGATCTTCTTGGACTTTTCGAGTCGGCCCTTTAAAAACGACAAACATATGTTTATACCAGATTTTATACTGCACGCCCTCCCGAATTTGGACCATGGAAGGTGTCAATTACCTTCTTTGGCTGGGTCACCGCGTCGAGGCCGATGTCTTCATTCTCGGTTGTCCAGTCGTCCTGGGACTTGAACAGTTGACCCCACACTTTGTCGTGGGTTGTCCCGTAGAGGTACAGCATGGTCGTCGGGTCGTCGGGCTTGTAAGCCCAGATCGGGCTGGCCGTTTGCTGGGAAGGAAGGAGCCGGCGCATGAGCATTATCTGGACCATGTTAGTCAGCTTGGCACCGGTCTCCATCGCACCGATGATGTGCTTCTGCATCATCTTCACCTCGGCAGCATACCCCCAGTTCGGACTTTTCCTGGTCCACGAGGTCAATCTCGTCGGGGGACCGGATCTGAATTCGGGAGAAGCCGTCCATACCACATCCCTTGGTTCTGTGATGTAGAACCACTCCTTTTGCCACACCTTGATGGTGTCAATAAACTGACCCTCCGTCCATTGGACTCGGGTCATCTTACTAATCATGGCTCTGCCACAGTCCGCCTGGGCACCGTTGACTACCTTGGGCTTGATATTGAACACCTTCAGCCACATGATGAAGTGCGGCTGAACTCGCAGGAGGGCCTCATAGATGATAATGAAGGCTGAGATGTGGAGGAGAGAGTTGGGGGATAGATCATGGAAATCTAGCCCGTAGAAGAACATCAACCCCCTCATGAAGGGGTGAAGAGGAAATCCTAGCCCCCCGATGAAATGGGGAAGGAATACCGTGCTCTCGCCCGGCTTGGGTGTGGCGATGATCTGGCCCTCCTTGGGGGCCTGATGGGTGATGCCTCCGATAAGTAGCCGGCCTGCTTCAACTCCAAGATGTCGTTGCTGGTGACGATGGAGACCTCCCACTTGTTGTTGGTGCCGGATCCGGCCATGGATGGGGCTAGGGAGGGGCTGGACGGGATTCACCGCAGAACAGGAAGGCAGGGCACTAGAGCTCTGGAGATTGCAAAGGCAACAGTGGGAGGTGGAAGAAGGCGTGAGATGTTAACTGAAGTTGTTCCCCTCTTTATAGGCCGCGTAGGAGCTAAGTGTTCCCCTTTCCACGTCGTGGGCTTCTCCACTTCCCAATATACTCACGACGTTATGCGGGGGTGGGGAATAAAAATCATTGGTCATATCCCCTAAAAAACGAGGAACGATCTCTGCCTTGATGAGACATGCCAATGGAGGGGCGGCCTCGAGCCACGCATTGAGAACTGTCAGTTGTTCGACGTTCTGGCCGGCCGTGACCCCTTGCTAAAGGTTGTCAGGCGTGAGTAGTGTTCACATTTGAGTACTTTGGCCTTCAAGGCTAAGTAGGGTGGATGCTTCAGATTCCGAACACCACTCAAATTCCGAGCACATACAGGACAAGATAAAGAACTCGCCTCGCAAGCCAAAGAGTGTGAGGTGTGCGGATGCCGGACACAATACCTGGCGTTCGAGGCTAGTTCGGGGGCTACTAAGGGAGTCCTGGATTAAGGGGTCCTCGGGTTGTCGACCATTACATGTGGGTCGGACTGATGGACCACTATGGGGCCAAGCTAGAGTGCAGACCCATGACCGGATAAGAGATCTTCGGAGCTGTCGTGTGCCCTCCAAGTCAAGATTAGTGTGATCTTTCCTTCATTGTAACCGATCACATGTAACCCTAACCCAACTGGTGTCTATATAAACCAGAGGGTTTAGGGGTTTAGGGGTAGAGCTACATCCATCACCTCATTACATTAGGGTTTAGCTCGCCTGATCTCGAGGTAGATCTACTCTGTAACTGTACCATGCATCAAATATAATCAAGCAGGATGTAGGGTTTTACCTCTTCGAGAGGGCCCAAACCTGGGTAAACACCGTGTTCATCGTCCCTTGTTTCCCATTGATCCTAGATCCACAGCTCGGGACTCCCTACCCAAGACCCGCCGTTTTGACACCGACAACTAGCATTAACTTTCTATCGTGCATGCACATGCCCTCCTCGCCCTCCCCTCCCTCAGCATTCTATCCATCGCGCACATTCATTTATTTTCGTTAGGTCGTTCTCCCATGGTCTCCACAACTCCTTTCCGACACACGCCGATTGATAAACCTCTGTAGCGATGTCTGTCTACCACATACACACACACACACATTTTCCATCTCCTCCTTTCTCTATCCATGCCTCATGTCTCTCATACGGTCCAACACACGTGTAAATTCTCGCCCCTCTTTTATCGGTCTCACTATCACACACTCCTCCCCTATCTAGTAGGCCTCTCGCACCACCTCCTATCTCCATCCCTCCCTCTCTCTATCCATCTCTCTGTGCCTTATTTGCCTCTATCAATTGGATGTACACCGACCGATCTCCCACTATACATATAGCTAGCAAGGTCGTCTATAACTCGTTTTCACCACGCGTCGATTGATCTACCTCATTAGTTACGTCTCTCCCTTCCTCCGGCACACAACAATTGATATACCGATCTAGTTAGGTCTGCTTACAAACACATATGGCTCCCTTCATCATACATGCATGCCTCCCAACACATCTATCATGCACACGCACATGCACACACAGAAACACATCCCCTCTCTTCTTGATATTGCAATTTTACCCTCAGTTTGTCTAGTAGGCCTCTCCCACCATCTCCGAGAAGCAACTCCACCACCCCTCCAGCACTCTACCTATCTCTCTCTCTCTTAACCTATTTCCCGTCCTTCACTTATGTATGGATGTCGATCGATCTCCCTCAAGACATAGCTAGGTCTCTCCTTCTCAACACATATACGAGTCGATCTACCTCTCTAGTTAGGTCTCTGCCTCCCCCACACACACCGATACATCGAGCACTCTAGTCATGTCTCCCTGCCACACACAAACTTGCCCTCTCCCGTCCTACTTACTGGTAGGTCAGTCGCCCTATATCTCTGACGTGCACACACACACAATTTCGATGGCTCTCTTCATCGATCTCGCACCCACACACTTGATCCTTCTTAGAATCAATAGATATCTATGATGCCTCCCTCTCTTCTCATGGGTCGCCCCTCTATACATGATATAGCTAGGCCTCTATTTCACACACATTGCATGTGTCACATTTTTGTTTGAGATATCATCGACACATATTCGCACAAATAAACTCACGAAATCACCCTCCCCCCCATAAAAAACACTCACAAATGCTCACGCCATCTCTCTAGGTTTGTATCTCTCTCACACACACCCACGTAGGTCGGGGACATGCACGAAGTGAAGAGGTGCACGCACGGTGCACGTTCTCATCTCTTTCCAAACCACACCCATGCGGGAACATGGTGGAGCTCATTTCTATACGTAAAGGCAACCCATGTGGTAATTTGACACGTGTACAGGTTGTCCACTTGATGGAGGATCGTGTACCATGGGTGAGAAAATAAATTGGGACTTGACGTGTTATTTAAAAATAGATTTTATTCCTCGATGGCACACGTACAGAATATAAACCAATTGTTATGGGGAGAAAAAAGAAAATCACTCCACTATACTATACTGTATAATATAGGCAGGATCCTTAATGCTTGCTTTCTGGTGTCGGTCTCTTCTAGTCTCGCACACAAGACGGCGGTGGCCACTCTCTCTCTCTCTCTCTCACTCTCTCTCTCACTCTACTGGTCCCTGATGTGCAACATTGGCAGAAAGGGACGATGTGCAACGTTGCTCCGGATCTAGTCCGCTGGCGGAAAGGGACGATGTGCAACGTTGCTCCGGTCACCGGCGTCCATGCGGGAAACCCACTACCGGCACGTCCTGATCCGCGGTAACCACTGTTCTCTCTAAGCAAGCTCCAGTGCAGTACTGCCTTCACCCCTTGCTCTCTACCGTAGAATGGGTAGATCTCTCCCGCCGCCGCCCTCCTAGTTACATCCTAACGACCCTCGGGTACAACTTCCTCTAGAACTAGCCTTGCCCCACCACCCATCTTCCCACGTCGTTGCATGTGGATCTTCTCTAGTTATTTTCCTAAAATGTGATGTAGCTCGGCCGACATACTCTCCATGTTTCATCAACAGTGCCACTATTGTTGCAATCATGCTTATACAATATCATTGTCAACATGGATGCTCAGCTCCATTTTAGTGGAACTGCAGAAAAATGATGGGATGGTGCATGCATCCAACTGCTACATGTCTTAGTGGGCATCAACGAGCCGCGTGAAAATGGCTACCAAGATGTCCATCATGGCCAGGAAATGAAACCATGCTTAGGGACCCAGTCGATCATTGTTTTCTTCATTTGTACACCTTCTCACAACTTTGTCTTAAGTTGTGAAGTAAATATTGGGTCTGATATGTAAATCATTGATATGCATTAGCATGCATGTTAGTTTCCTTTGTATTTGTTGGAATGTTGTAACAAGAAAACCTTCAAGGCAAGACACATGAAAGAAAATTTGAAAGCGTCATAGCATTGCAGTAGTATAATTTTATCTTGCTGAGAAATTACATTTACTAGCACATTATATAAAAAAATGTTGAAAGGTCGATAGCATTGCGAGAAACCATTCTAGGGGCATAGAACTTCCTTTCCACGACATGTGGGACATCCATCATTTGGGTCCACATGCCATGCACCAAATTATGAGTGCACAACCGCAATGAGTACTACTAATGAGCAATCACATCTCAAAGCCCCAAGTTTCCAATAATAAGCTGGACGCACGAACAACACATCATTTCACACATCGTAGAATCCTCTCGTAATAATTTTCCAAGAAAAACACCAAACATGAAAATTGGACGATACCGTTGCAGCAAGGCATATAACCCTTCTCTGAAACATCAAGGATGGTTGTGTGGGGATGGTTCCAGAAAATAATATTCCCTCCCTTCTGGTTTATGGGCCTCTATTCCAAATCTAAACCAATCAATGAACTAGTACAACTTGATAGTGAGTGTTTACTATTGTATCATGTACGTACTAATTGCAACGCATGCATGTGTTAGTAGTACAATGACCACGTACGAGTTCGATGGTTTGATTTGTGCAAGTTGCATATCGTATTATTGATCTAACACGTGGTCAAAGTTAGCCTCAAAAATGCATTAGACCCTATATGGATTGAGGGAGTACATGCATTTCCGAGTTTTCTCTTAATCCTTGCATGCAACATTTTTATTGAAGCTTGAAATGTGAACATGTGAATGGGAGGGACTACTACAACCCTTCCAAAAGAACTATAGTACTAATGGTATCGTACTCCCTCCGTTCACCATCTCACATGCTCAGTATTTTTGCGAACTATGGAAGTAACAAATTTGTTCCACCACTCAGCATCTATTATGGTTAGGGAGATTTCGAATTGAGTCATATAGACTCGAAAGTGGGCACTTAGGGCATCCATAATGTATGCTTTTTGTTTCCTCTAATCCCTTTCTCTCCTCTTAGAGGCAGCCTCTATACATTATTGCATGAACTGCCTCTAACAAAAAATTGGCTAGCATCGCATCTAACCTTAGAGGATGCCTTAGGAAGCACAAGAAAAGTATAAGAGAAATATTACTGATTGGAAAAATGTGGTGCTAATCAATACTTTTTAAATTTCTGCTAGGGCCCACCTTAGAAGTTGGTTAGAGTCTCTATACTAATTGGACAAATTGTGGTTTTTTCATTTGATAGGAGGCAAACCATGTGGGGCCTAGGCAAGGCTCTATGCACAACTGGAGATGCTCTGTACTACTTTTGATGTGTCTTGTCAACTCGCAAAACAAGGAGAAGCTTTCTTAGTACGCCCTCTCCCCCGCCTACGGGCACGGTGGCTCACCGAGTCGCAGGACGAGGAGAAGCTTGCTTACTACACCTACGCCCGCTCCCTTGCCCACGCACGTGGTGGCTCGCAGAACGAGGAGAAAATTTTACTACTCCCTCCATTAGACGTATACTCCTCGCCCCTACCTTGGTTAGAGAGATTATCATATTGTTTGAAATATATGTCTTTTAGCAAATTTCAATATGAACTACTAGTACATACTCCAAATATTGATGTATATAGGCGTATTTTAGAGTGTAGATTCACTCATTTTTCGCCGTATGTAGTCCATATTTAAACGGACATAGTAGTGTGCACTCTCCCTCACCCATCTCCCCTCGCCACCGTGGTGGACATGCAATAATTCATTCAGTGTTAGATAGCCAGAGCTATATATTGTAGTACCATCATTGCTTAACTTCCCGAAGAGGTGAAGAGCCAACCACAAGGTTAATATTTTTTAGATGCCAAGCGCAAGGTTTATAGGAGAACGAGTAGTAGTACTACTAGTAGTACATACTATATGGGGAAGAAGGCAACAATAATGTATGTTTTGCGTGACAGTCTCGTCTTAAAGAACGTGCTAGACCTAGTGGACCTCATTGTTGCAATGGGAGTATCATAGATGGCACGTTTCGGAGTGGTGGGCAGTGGGAATAATATTCGGAGTTGCTTAGTCTTAAACCCCATGAAGAAGTCCCATCGAAAGTAATAGCCAACCTCTACACATCTCCTATGTAAAATGAGTAAATGAGACAAAAAGAGAAAGAGACAAAGTAAAAAAATCACCAGCCTTAGAGCCAGCCCTATTGTATCCATGAATGATATTTCTACGTCGTGATTGACATGGCTATATTATTAACCATGCTGCAGAGGTAGCAGCAGGTTTTTATTTATTTGTGGAGGTAGCAGCGGATGCATATTCAACGAGTGAAATGATGGCTGCTTCCTCGGTCAAACATAGAGAAAGGTGGGCCTCATGATTTGACGGCTCATTAGTCATTATTACTGCCTATACTCTTTGCCCATATAATAACCGAGTGGTAGAGTAGTTATCTATAATTTTAATAACCATGCTGGAAGAGAAGAGGTGCACGCACCCACACACGTACTAGTAGCACTCTTTGTGTCTTCCCCAACCACACACGTGACATGGTGGAGTTCATTTTTGTACAATGATGCACCCCACGTGATAATTTGACGTGTCTAGTAGTAGTTAGTAGTTACTCAATGGAGGGTCGGGAACCATGCATGAACGGTGTCGCATTATTTATAAATAAAGTTTTTTTTTCTTCAGTGGCATGTACGCAATATAAATAGGTCCATATGGAGAGAAAAAAACCACTCCACTATATACATAGCCAGGAACCTACACAGTTGCTTACTAGGGTTGCTCTCTTCACACTCTCTCTCACAAAACAACTGTGGCCACATCTCTAACATCCAAGCGGATCACGTCAGCCGGGGGAAGGGGTGGATGCTTTGTGTAGATGCGTTCGCCTTCGCCGATGGCGAAAACCCACTGTCGGCACGTCCCAATCAGGGGTCCCTGCTGTTCTCTCTCACAAAGCCGATGCGGTTGCCTTCATCCCTTGCGCACTCTAATGACGTGGGCAGTTGTCGCTTCCCACCGCCCTCCTCTAAGTACATCCCGACATCCCGTAGGTACAACTTCCTTTACAGTCGGCTTGCACCACTGCCCCAGCTGCCCAAATCGCTCCATGTGGATATTTCTCTACTTCTTTGCCCCACACATACCTCTACTGGCTTCTACTGTATTTGTGATGAGTTTATGTCTCATCAACTAGTCCCGCTAGTCTTATTCTAATCACACTTCTTCAATTTCTTTGCCACAGGGATGCTCAGCTCAATTTTAGTGAAACTACACAAAATGATCCGATGGTCGAAGGGTTGCAAAATTCATTTCTTTGGAACATTCGACGTCGCCAGCAAATTAAAACCTGGTCGGGATTTAGGGTTCAAGGCCTAGGGACTGCATGGATCATTTTTTTCTTTAGTTGTCTCTGTTCCAAAATAAGTGTCAACTTTAGTGCAACTTTGTACTAAAGTTGCCATAAAGTTCAGACAATTATTTTGGAATGGAGAGAGTACATATTGGCTATGATCTATGAATCATTGAGATGCAATAGCTTGCATGTTAGTCTCCTTTGTATTTGATGGAATGTTCCAACGGGACAACCTTGGACGCAAGATACATGAAAACAGAAGCTGAAAGCTTCATAGCATTGTACAATTTTATCTCTATGAGAAATTACAGTATTGTGTGCTAAAGAGTTAGGTGTCGCACGGTGTCCAAAAAATATGGTGATAGTGTGAGGTGGGCCATGTAATCACTGAGATGACGTGTTTGCGCTGATTTCGCACTCCTCTGATGTAAGAGTGGAGAAAATTGTAAAGAGTGGAGACGCTCTACCTCCTTTCGCCGAAACATGGGACACCCAGCATCCGGTGCATGTGTCATGCACCAAAGTAAAGCGTACATTACAACTGGGACTCAGCATGGTCGTACCACCTTAGTGATAATGACCAATGAGCCCTCAAATCACATAGACCTGGTAGTAAGTTGGAGGAACGAAGCAACCATCACTCTTCATTGAATCCGCTTCTCCCTTCAACGCATGCGCCAGTGAGAGGTCGCGTCTACTCTGCCCGGGCATGAGTGCAGCACCGATTCTCTGGAGCGGTGACCATTTCGGGCGGGAAGCGCGCGCGGGCGATGGAGGGCCTTAGGGTTGGCCAGACTGGTGAGGAGCGGGCGTGGCAGCTATCCTGACTGGATGCCCGGAAACATGAGGATTCACCGACTCTCGCGGCTAAATCATAGTACTACACGCCATCTCTCTATAGGAGTAGGTCAATGTGTCGCTCTCTCTAATACACACACACAGACACTGTTAAAACACACACCCGCATACACATATAGAAGTTCATAGAATAGGACTATCGTGGGAGTGGGAAGCCACGGGAAGTGAGATAAATGGAGTACCGACCACAGCACATGTCCATCAGAGACACAGTCGCTGCCTCGCACTATAGCCCAACCGACCACAGCACGACGGCCGGATGTGTGCCTCTCTTGTCCCTGCGACAGCGGTCAACCACTATATCTACGACTGCTGGATTTGACGCACAGGCTACCGGATTTTGAGCATTCCGGCCTCCTGCGACTGCGCCTTGCCATGGATTGTCTTGGTACCGGGTCACACAATAATGGAAATGCCTCCACGTCGCGTGAAGGTCCTGAATCCTGCTTTGGCCGCTCGTATTTATCCGTTGGTGGATCACCGGCAAAGAGACGACCGGCCACCGTCCGGGCTTGGCCCTAACCCAGCGGCTGGTCAGTTCACCATTGCCGCTCATAAAGTGTGATGGCTGCCCGCGACAGGTCCTGTGATAACCCACAAGTATAGGGGATCGCAACGGCTTTTGAGGGTAGAGTATTCAACCCAAATTTATTGATTCGACACAAGGGGAGCCAAAGAATATTCTCAAGTATTAGCAGCTGAGTTGTCAATTCAACCACACCTGGAAACTTAGTATTTACAGCAAAGTGTTTAGTAGCAAAGTAATATGATAGTGGTGGTAGCGGCAACAAAAGTAAAGACAGCAAAAGTAATGTTTTTGGTATTTTGTAGTGATTGTAACAGTAGGAGCGGAAAAGTAAATAAGCGTAAACCAGTATATGGAAAACTCGTAGGCATCGGATCAATGATGGATAATTATGCCGGATGCGGTTCATCATGTAACAGTCATAACATAGGGTGACACAGAACTAGCTCCAATTCATGAATGTAATGTAGGCATGTATTCCGTATATAGTCATACGTGCTTATGGAAAAGAACATGCATGACATCTTTTGTCCTACCATCCTGTGGCAGCGGGGTCCTATTGGAAACCAAGGGATATTAAGGCCTCCTTTTAATAGAGAACCGGAACAAAGCATTAGCACATAGTGAATACATGAACTCCTCAAACTATGGTCATCACCGGGAGTGGTCCCGATTATTGTCACTTCGGGGTTGCCGGATCATAACACATAGTAGGTGACTATAGACTTGCAAGATAGGATCAAGAACTCACATATATTGATGAAAACATAATAGGTTCAGATCTGAAATCATGGCACTCGGGCTCTAGTGACAAGCATTAAGAATAGCAAAGTCATAGCAACATCAATCTCAGAACATAATGGATACTAGGGATCAAACCCTAACAAAACTAACTCGATTACATGATAAATCTCATCCAACCCTTCACCATCCAGCAAGCCTACGATGGAATTACTCACGCACGGCGGTGCGCATCATGAAATTGGTGATGGAGGATGGTTGATGATGATGACGGCGACGAATCCCCCTCTCCGAAGCCCCGAACGGACTCCAGATCAGCCCTCCTGAGAGGTTTTAGGGCTTGGCGGCGGCTCCGTATCGTAAAACACGATGATTTCTTCTCTGTTTTTTTCTCGTCAAAACTCAATATATGGAGGTGGAGTTGGAGTCGGAGACACAACAGGGGGCCCACGAGGTAGGGGGCGCGCGCCCCACCCTCATGATAAGGGTGTGGGCCCCCTGGTCTTCATCTTTGGCGAGGATTTTTTATTGTTTTTTCTAAGATGTTCCGTGGAGTTTCAGGTCATTCCGAGAATATTTGTTTTCTGCACATAAAACAACACCATGGTAATTCTGCTGAAAACAGCGTCAGTCCGGGTTAGTTCCATTCAAATCATAGAAGTTAGAGTCCAAAACAAGGGCAAAAGTGTTTGGAAAAGTAGATACGACGGAGACGTATCATCCTGCGTCGCGTTTCGACCAAGCCAAAACATCCCGGATGGGTGTTCATCAAGTGTGAAAAAGATAAGGTGAGTAGTACTTCTTTTGATTTGACAATGCGCCATTATTCGGCGCATGTTCGGCAGCTTATACTCAAACTTGTGTGTAGGATGGATGCAAATTTAGGTTTTGGGAAGAAGAATACATCAATCTATTGATAGCACGAAATTTGGTAGATGCTCATGCACTCCTTCCTAGAATAGAGACTAGAGATGATATTAGGTGTGAAGCAACATCTAGTTCTTTAAAATCTAAGAATAAAGAACTCTGCAAGCTCGAGAAGCCACAGATCAACAATGAAGACATAGAGAAGATACTAATATAATTAGTGGGAAGAGTTATGGAAATTGGATATCTTTTAAAATGTCTAATTGTGGTTCTTGTTTTCTTTGGTCTTGCTATCCAAGCAAATAATTGGTGAATGTACTTCCCTGTATCAAAATGTCATTGATGAAATAAATAAATGTGTGCATACGACCGGTGTCCATATTAATTACGTTGGTTCTGAATTTTTCTTTGTTTATTGGACTCATCTCATTTTGTTCGTACTAGTCTTATTTTCACTTTTTTCCACCAGATGTTCGCATTCCAAGGTGCATTAAATTAATGCATGCAAGGATTAAAAGAAACCAACCAATGCATGTAACCATTCCTACTCATTTAGTGGTCATCCATGAATATATTGTAATTAATGCAGATTAAAGTTTGAGTAATTTTGTAAACTACGAGACAGAGTACTATATTTGTCCTCATCATCTGCCTTGGTTGATGATATTTCAAATTTATGCCCTATAAATGGGAAAGTAATGAGTAGTTAAAATTTTTGGTCAAATTTTGACAAAAAATATATGATGTGGCGCAACAACCTAGACTGAGGTAGTACTACGAGATACGGTGGCACACTAACTTAGGCCGAATACAAGTGCCCAAAATTTTTGGAAGAGAGCAAAGTGTACATAAAGAATAACTAAAATTGAATTTCTTGATTTTTTTCTTCGAAACGGAGGCAAAAGACTTGCCTCGTCCATTAAATAACAGGAGAATAGACTTTGACAGTTTGCAAGTGACCCTACCAATAAACGGAATGGCAATTACTCACTATTACAGGATGGTCCAAACACGACAGTCGAATCAGAGACCCTTCAACGAAACTGTGTGAGATGCCAAAATCGCAAACGGTGGTGTAAAAACCCATCAAAAAAGGTGTAAAACATTTGCGATGGCGGCAACATCAAACAAGGTTCATATTAGATTTGCGTATGAGATGAGTGGCAAACGGTTAATCCAGAAGAACTATTTGCGATGATGCAGAACAACAGAAACAGGCAGCCAGATGAGGGTGTGTGCGACATACGGCATACAGTTCACTAGGATGAACAATGTATGATTAGGCAACACAATGGAAGTGGTTCAACTGAACAAGATGTGTGTGATATGCGGGAAACAGGTCCATAATCAGATATGTGTGCGAAGGCCAATAATAACACATTCGATTGCTACTAATAAGACGTGTGATTTGCTCTGTCTACAGAAGAATAACGTGTGTATATATATATATATAACTTAAATAAGCATCTAGTTACATAAGTGACTATACAGATCATTCGCACACACCTCAATAAACAATTGCATGCATTCTGAAGTAGGAGAAACGATTGTCTGGTCATCTACTTCTTGTGACGCTCCCGTCACTGCTCTGTGGCTCGATCCCTCGTCTGGGGCAGGAAGAAGACACTTCCTCATTTCAATGATCCTCTTGTACATCTCATAGCTTGTGTACTTGGCCGTGTACTTGACATGTTGTTCATCTAGTCTCGCATGCCAGACACTGTGCCAGGCGTTCTTGTCCTTCTTGCTCTCATTCTTCATCTTCATGTAGTAGGGCTCGATGATGGCCAAGGCGAGGTCAACCAGGGAGTTCAGTTTGTTTTTTTCGCTGCCCCAGACCTTGTAGTGGTGCTGGATGTTGACAAGATTCAAGCATTTCAAGCCTGAAACCTTGAGTGCTTTTACATCGTTGGTGGTGTCCACCGTAGCGAAACTGTAGTCGGAGCTGTTGAAAAACTTGGAGAAACTCTCGCAAGCCCTTGTGGCCAAGTGGTAGTGGTAGATGAGGACATCATGTCGCACGCACAACTGGGCGACGCCAACCTTCAGATCGTGCTCGGCACGACCGAAGGTGTACTCGAGGTCGAAGCCGACCACTTGGTACTTGTCCTCGACAAGGAACTGCTCCATAGTTTGGATGGAGCTCTCCACCAAGACCGGATCGTTCGTGTACACAACCGAGAGGGCCTTCCCCCTCACGTGGGTGTCCACTACGTGATGCGTGGTGAACTGCCCGGCGTTGTCGTCGTCGGCTGCTGGGAGCGCCATTGGAACTGCTGGATGTCCTCTCTGTATGTGTCGTTGTGGGTGTGCTTATTGTGTCATGTGACGTGAGAGAAGAAGGTAAATGGCCGCAGGAATAAAAGGGAGCCAGGTGGCCTGGATACTCGGCGCGTCCGCATGGCAGTTTTTGCAGCGGGTAACTGCATCGTCGCGTCACGCCCGGTGCAACCGCATGGACACGAACGTGCGTGATCGTGCGCCAGCCCCAAACACTGGCAACACGCATGGAGGGACGAGGGTAGAGCACCCGGAGGGACGCGAGAGCAGAGCTTGCACGGCGGGACGCGAGCAGAGCGTGCCGCGACCGCCTCAACTGCAAGCAACCACACGCATAGAGCAGTTGAACACACAGGAAATGGTCGCCGACAAGCCGGCTGATAGTTGCGTCATTGCCTAGAGAGCGGCCGTATGCTACTACCTCCGTATTGGTCTATAGTCCCCTTTATATTCTGTGCCATACTTTTCCCATAAATTTAACCAACAAAATGTTAATGCATGTTATAAAAATTATATAATTAGAAACTATGTTCAAATACGAATCTAACTATATAATCTTTGGCGACATGCATTCATATTTTATTAGTTAAATCCTACTGATAAACCAGGATGGGGGTATAGTAGGTAATTCAACCGCAAACTTTTTTTGTATTAACCATATGTGTACGTGGCCTTTCGTCCTCCTCTCGCAAGTATTTTCACCCCGCTGCCGTAGACGGCTTACAGCGCAAGCTTGCACAGTACACGGGGGTGTTCTTTTGGCCAAACGGTGGGTCAAAGTGGCACCAATGAATCATCGGTGAGCCCGTTCCTGCGCAACCTCGCAGGTTCCCGCACAACCTCGCAGGTTCCCGCACAAGCTTCCCACCCGACTCGGTGAAATGCCCCAAAATCCAATGCTTACCGGCCTACTATATAAACCATCACGGCCGGCGAGTCCTGTGTCGCATTTTCCCCTCCTTCCCTGTAGCTTATCTCATCTCCTTCTCCCACAATCGCCAATGGCACCGGTCTGTCATCGTCGCTCAGCCACTCCGCCGTCATCAGAGGACAGCTCCAGCTAGGCGGCTACCCTGTGGCAGCGGCGCAGTCCCCGGCATAGTGTAGTGCGCGTGGTGTCCCTGTTGGGTGTGCGTGGAACACCCACCACACACTCCGCCGCCGCTGCCAGTCGGCAGCTGTTGCCGGCCGCCGTTGCCACCACACCACCGTCGAAAGCCAGGGCCATCGCCCGCTCCGCCACCGCGGCCCAAAGGCAGGAGGTGGCCGTCATGGCCGCCACCCCACTACCGTTAATCACCCGCTCTACCACCGCGGCCCGAAGGTGGTCGTCTCCGCCACCCCATCGTCGGCCGCCGTGGCCGCCAGCGCACCGTCAACCGCCGGTGTCATCACCCGCTCCTCCACCATCGCCCAAAGGTGGGAGGCGGTGTGGAGGCCTGCACGTGCGTCACTGACCTTGCGCGCTACACCAAGTTCCTGCGGGAGGAGGAGGAGTGCCTCGTCGAGCTTGCAAAGAGCCTTACCGCCACCGTGGCCGCAGCACACGCTGCCTCAGAGGCGAGAAATCAGGAGATCTATGAGGAGAACCACCGCTTCGAGAGGGGTCATCTAGAGCGGCAGAGGGCGTTCGAGGTGAGCGTTGCTGAAGCTGCAACAGCAGTAGGCACCGTATTGCAATTGTCCAGCTCGTTGATAGGCTCCTCCTCCTTTGCCTCTTACTGAGCGTGCTCGGCAGAGGGGAGGCTACCGAAAGTAGTACAAAGCCCTCCATAGTAGTAGTAGTAGTATTTAGGGGTTATTTCATTCAGTTCATCTGACTATAGATGTGGTGGAACTGTACAACGTACTTAAAATTAGCTAGTATATATAGTTGAACTAGCTATTTCAGTACGTGATCGGCAATAATTGGGGAAACGTTTGGTCGGTTTAGCTGTTGAGTTGAACTGTTTGTATAAATTAAGAATGACTGCTTAATCTATGAATGAAATCTATGCTTAATTACTGAATTTTAGTTGCAAAAATTAGATAGTGCTAGCGATTTTTAGCTGTATATTTTGACAAATCACATTGTTACAAGGATTGACAAATGGCAATGTTACTAGATCAACAAATGTCAATCTTTCTAGTTTGAAAAATGGCAATATACCCAATATGACATATGCAAATCTTACCAAATTGTTTGTACATGGTTACACATGGGTCATCCAAAACAACCATTTGCGTTGAAGGGGTGCACAAATCCTGCGCTGTGAATTTTCCCTTGACTTAAGGGGGAAGACTGTAGCTCTCACTTTGCATACGGGTGTTCTATCTAAAACGTTTGCGATCAAGGGCAGCAGAAATCCTGCTCGGCACATTTTCCCTTGGCTTCCTGGGGAAGCTGTCGATTTGCATACGGGTGTACTAACTAAAACGTTTGTGATGAGTGTTTTATATTTAAAAACCATTGACTTTTTCTCAAAAGAAAATTGTTTGAAAATCGTTCAAACCATATCTTTCATTCAGTCACACTATGACATTATATTCATATGATCAAGATTTCGAGATACAGTATTAAACCCCAAAAACTATTTTCGGTGGCAATGGAGGCGGCGTGCCGCGCCGTCGTTCTCGTTGTCGTCTGGGACGCCGTTGTTGAAGTCTTCAAGGCAGCACGGAATGTTCTTCATGTGTAAATCAAACATCATGTCGTCACGCGATCGACGGACATTGAGTGGGAGGACGGCAACTGGAGGCGCTGATAGGTAGCGGTCGACGGCGGTGTCCCATGCCGCTGAGGGGGCGTGCATGGGCATGGGCGCGGCGAGTGTAGCCAAACGCACTGGGACCGGCGCCGCGGTGGGTGGAGGGGAGCGCACGGGCACGGGCACGGCGGTTTTAGCCAAACGCACGTGGACCGGCACCGTGATGGGTGGAGGGGCGCGCACAGGCACAGGCGCGGCCGGTGCAGCCAAACGCACGGGGACCGGCACTGCGGTGGGTGGAGGGGCGCACACGGGCACGGTGGGTGCAGCCAAATGCACGGGGACCGGCGCCGCGGTGGGTGGAGGGGCGCGCACGGGCATAGCGCTGGCGCTGGCATGTCCACGACCTCACGCGGGTCCCCAAAGACCTCGCTGACGCCTGCGGCTTCTAGCTCTGCGATAGTGCTTGGCGACCAGCCCGTGAACGCTATGGGGATGGTCGCTAGCGTGGGCGTGGGGATGGGAGCTTGGACGCGAGCGGGGGCAGCAACCATTGCGGCCAGCACATTCAGGGCCATGTCCATGAGGCCCCATTCCTCCTTATTTTCTATCTCCTCCGACTCGAAGTCGACTTCACCAAACTTGAAGACTAGTGGCAGATGATCATTCTGCGCCATGGCGTTGGTGGAGGTCTGGGGGAGGGAGGGGAATGGGAGGCGAACAGTAAGGCCACCCGTATTAAACAGTGGCTCGGGCGCCATTAATGGAGAGGAAGGCGGGCGGCCATGGAACTCAAAGGGCTCGCTTCCCAGTGAGCCTGCGCAGCATACAGCTCTCATGCTTCCTGGTGAGCCTGTGCATTGGAGGACAGCTTGCACGCCTGTCAGCCTGCGCACCGGACTCCGCTCACATGCCTCCCGTTCAGTCAAACAACTATCCTTACGGCACCTCCTATGGCCATTAAAACCAAGACATGTGAATGGTTAATAGAACGCACACGATTCGAATTATACAAACGTTTGAGATATTAAAGTGGCAGCTATTTTTTCTAAATGCCTTTGTTGGCTGTTATTCAAGTGCACCTTCTCTCAAAATGGACACAAAAAATATCACAGCATGTCGGGTGCCATTCCATGAAAGCATGCCAAGTTTCATGAATTTCAGACGAGTTTTGTATTTACTAGAATTTAAAAACAAAGTATCTCAATGTTTTGCCGGCAATCAATAGTGCCCTGGTGTTTGAAATTCATTCCCATTTCTTGCATGGGACCTAAGCATGCACCCAAGGACACAGATTTGATTCTTCAACCAATTTATATGCACTGGAGCATGTGCATGTAGTTCAAATTTGAATTATGCACATAAAATGCCTAGAAAACCCTATTATTGTATAAAAATGTCCAAACAAACCCCAAAAAATTCTAAAATTTATCACAACACTCCTGTTGTTTTATGTTGACACTAGAATTTTTTTGAAAACAATAAGAGGCAATGTATATCGTTTCATCCCCAAAGGTGGCACGTTCAATACCGAAACCATCAGGCTTGTTGTGAGAAGCTCTGGTTTGTGAGAAGCTTATGCCCAAACCTGCTCCCAAGGACACAGCTTATGCCCAAACCTGCTCCCAAGCGACCGAGTGACAGTGGTAGGGTGTTTGAAATTCATTCCCGTTTCTTGCATGGGACCTAAGCACGCACCCAAGGACACAGGTTTGATTTTTCAACCAATTTATATGCACGGGAGCATGTGCATGCAGTTCAAATTTTAATTATGCTCATAAAATGCCTAGAAAACCTAGTTAATATATAAAAATGTCCAAAGGAACCCCGAAAATTCCATAATTTAACACAACACTCCTGTTGTTCTATGTTGACACTAGAAAAAATTTGAAAGCAATAAGAGGCAACGGATATCATTTCGTCCCCAAAGGTTGCATGTTCCCTACCGAAACCATCAGGGTTGTGAGAAGCTCTGGTTTGTGAGAAGCTTATGCCCGAACCTGCCCCGAATAGGACAAAATTTTAACACGGCATGTTGATGCCACTCCATGTTAGCATGCCAAGTTTCATGAATTTCATATGAGCTTTGGATTTACTAGAACTTAAAAACCAGGTATCTCAAGGTTTGCGGCCGGGTGACGGTGGCAGGGTGTTTGAAATTCATTCCCGTTTCTTGCATGGGACCTAAGCATGCACCCAAGGACACATATTTGATTTTTCAACCAATTTATATGCACTGGAGCATGTGCATGTAGTTTGAATTTGAATTATGCTCATAAAATGCCTAGAAACCCTAGTTAATGTATAAAAATGTCCAAACGAACCCCAAAAATTTCCAAAATTTAACACAACACTCATTTTGTTCTTTGTTGAGACTAGAAACTTTTTGAAAGCAATAACATGCAACGCATATCGTTTCGTCCCCAAAGGTGGCACGTTCCCTACCGAAACCATTAGGCTTGTTGTGAGAATCATTGGTTTGTGAGAAGCTTATGCCCAAACGTTCTCCGAATGGGACAAAATTTTTACCACGGCATGTTGATGCCGCTCCATGATAGCATGCCAAGTTTCATGAATTTCAGACGAGTTTTGGACTTACTAGAATTTAAAAACCAGGTATCTCAATGTTTGCGGCCGAGTGACGGTGGCAGGGTGTTTGAAATTCATTCCCATTTCTTTCATGGGACCTAAGCATGCACCCAACGACACAAGTTTGATTTTTCAACCAATGTATATGCACGGGAGCATGTGCATGTAGTTCAAATTTGAATTATGGACATAAAATGCCTAGAAAACCTAGTTAATGTATAAAAATGTCCAAACGAACCCAGAAAAATTCGATAATTTAACACAACACTCATGTTGTTCTATGTTGAAACTAGAAAAAATTTGAAAGCAATAAGAGGCAACTGATATCTTTTCGTCCCCAAAGGTGACACGTTCCCTACTGAAACCATCAGGCTTGTTGTGAGAAGCTCTAGTTTGTGAGAAGCGTATGTCCAAACCTGCCCAAAATGGGACAAAAAATTTACCATGGCATGTTGATGCCGCTCCATGGTAGTGTTACTAGAATTTAAAACGAGGTATCTCAATGTTCGTGGCCGAGTGACGGTGGCAGGGTGTTTGAAATTCATTCCCCTTTCTTGCATGGGACCTAAGCATAAACCCATGGACACATATATGATTTTCAACCAATTTATATGCACTGGAGCATGTGCATGTAGTTCTAATTTGAATTATGCACATCAAATGCTTAGAAAACCAGGTACTGTATAAAAATGTCCAAATGAACCCCCAAAAATTCTAAAATTTAACACAACACTCTTGTTGTTCTATGTTGACACTAGAAAATTTTTGAAGGCAATAAGAGGCAACGGATATCGTTTCGTCCCCAAAGGTGGCACGTTCCATACCGAAACCATCAGGCTTGTTGTGAGAAGCTTTGGTTTGTGAGATGCTCATACCCAAAGCTGCCCCAAATGGGACAAAAAATTTACCATGGCAGGTTGATGCTGCTCCATGATAGCATGCCCAGTTTTATGAATTTCAGACGAGTTTCGGATTTACTGGAATTACAAAAGCAGGTACCTCAATGTTTGCTGGAGAGCCGTGCTGCCGTGGTGTTCCAAATTCATCCCCATTTCTTGCATGGGACATTAGCATAAACCCATGGACACATATATGATTTTACAACCCATGTTGGTGCATTGGAGGTTGTGCGTGTAGTTTAATTTTGAACTGTGCACCTGAAATGGCTAGAAAACCAATTTAATGTATAAAATGTCCAAACGAACCCTAAATAATTCCAATTTTTTTACGTCACACATATAGTTGCATGTTCACTGCAAATAAAAGTTCTAGCTATTCAAACATCATCCATTGCCGCTGTGACTCCATCATGTAATTCAAATGAAGATGAAAAATCAAGTAGATCCCACACAATTTACTGTCACCAACCATGTCAGATGCAGTACAAAATATCCAGGAGCACCGTCGGTGTATAGTACGCCTATGGCTTACGCGATAGGGTGCGTCGGCTATAGTCCACAGTCGGCGTGTCAAGCACACTAGCTTGCTCGCAAATATCATTTCACTGTTCAATCATCGCCGGTGAAAGATGGGGACGTGGACCCACATCACGAGGGCAACTTCGGAGGCCTACTCCGGCGAGAGCGTGGCCGTAGCTGCCATGCGCGTGCTAACAAGGTGCATGAGCGCGACCACAGTCTGTGACCGGGCGGCTAGGGCAGCCCAAACGGTTGTTGTTGCTTCTCAGGTGTCGGCAGCAACATCTGCCTCGGGGATAGCAACTGGCGAGAGCGGCACAACAGCTGTCTGTACCGCAGCGGTGGCCTTAACCCTGATGGACGCCGCCCAGGACCATGTCGAGGCTGCCCACGCCCAGCTTGTGGCAGTCATCGCAGAAATTGAATGAAGCTTCTCCGACAATGGCCAGCAACCCACAGCCGAAGACTTGGCAATCGCCGAGAGCGTTCGAGTAGCCGTCCGTTCCTCCGCCGCATACCTTGCCACGACGGAGCCCATCCAAGCCCAAATCACGGCCGCCCATGCCCAGCTCGTGCCGGCCTTTTCCAAAGAGATGGCGGAAGCGGATGGCGAGATGCTTGTCGAGCGTGAGCTGGACATGGAGGCGGCGGCGGAGATCGACGAGCACCAGCCGTAGTAGTACTCTTCATTTTTCTTATTTTAGAGCGCTGGCCTTTAATTTGTTAGAGTAATGTTTAGGTCAGCTAGCTCTGTTTAATTGCTGGACTTGCTCGATTAAGAAGTGTGGGTGTGTTGTAGTCTCCTTTGTGTACCCAAATTATGCAATAACGTGGATGACCACTGTACCCAGGGAAATTCAAACCAAAAATTTTAACATTCAAACTCATCACACACGGGCTAAGCTATCTGAATCGTTTGTGATGTTCACATATCATAGACAGTTCTGAATAAGGGACCGTGTCTGATGACACTTTGCATGCTAGTTTTTTTGCCGAACCGATTCCAAATTTTTGGCTTCCTTGGAAATATCTACCTCCCCGCCCCCTCCCCCTTACCAAAAGCCACATTTCCCCTGTTTTCGCCTTCCTTTCGAAGTTCAAACCTTCACTCCTTGCTTGCAGTGCTGCCTCCTCGCTGGCGACCCTCCTTCATGCCGCTCGGCCTCGTCTATCTAGGTAGGTAATCCACACCCGACCCCCATCCTCCTCCTCCTTCCACATCCCACATGCCCCGACCACCGGCGCGACACCTTCCACCCAAATCACCGACCCCTCCAACAAATAAGCGCCGCCTTAAGACATAGTGCACGCAGTATAGCCAGGATCTCAAGGATCATTTGGCAGGGGAGAAGCAAATTGTGGCCGCATGTGTGGATGAGGTCATGATGGCTGCCATTCGTGTGACCCCCAGATCTTGGAGGAGCACCTTGCCATTTGCAAGCTACGTTGGTTAAGCATGCTCGGTTTACCCGTTCTGTGTGCTGCTCCTACCTTTTCTTAACAAATTATAGTACATTGTGCTATCTAATTCTACCATGCAATCTGTTGCCCTAGTGTATATGTTCTATATGTCGTGCAGTGTGGTGCTCACTTATTAACTATTTGGTTAATAATTGTTGTCTTCAGTTAACTATTTGGTTTAATTCTGCAAATGTGATGTTCAATTCTTCGGGCTGCAATTTTGTATTGTCTTCCATGTGAGAAATAAATCAAATTTATCTTTACAAAATACATGAGAAACGAATACAATTGCTATATTTACAAATTGTCAAGCATGCTTGGTTTGGTTATACATTGTGCAATGTGGTGCTCAGTTAACGTTTGGTTCATTTATTATGGTATTTAGTTAATAGTTTGGTTCAATTCTGCAATGTGATGTTCAATAGTTGTGGGTGCACTATGTTATTGTATACCATGTGAGAAATAAATCAAATTTGGTTGTAGTAAATACATGAGAATCAAATACAATTGTTATATTTCCATGTTGTTAAGCATGCTTGGTTCGGTTAACTGTCTTATCTTCTATTAGGAGTATGTTATATTGTGCAATGCGGTGCTTAGTTAATGTTCGGTTCATTTGTTGTGGTGTTTTGTTAACTGCTTGGTTCAATTCTGCAATGCGATGTCCAATTGTCGTGGGTAGAATTTTGTATTGTTGTGCATGTGAGGAATAAATTGAATTTGGCTGCACTCAATACATGAGAAACATATACAGGTAATATATTTCCTAGTTCTTAATCATGCTTGGTTTGGATAAATGGGTTTTCCATGTGGCTTGAATTAATTTGATGAATCTGCAATGTGCTTATTTTTCATCAACATATTTTACAGATAGCATGCGAACCCTTACTTAACCTGATGTAACTACCTTATATGTGTTGTAGGGAAACAATGTGAAGCACCGTGTTTTACAATCGAGGTTAGCACGTACATGGTCCGTTTTCTAATAGCACATTATTGTGCAATTGCAGGAACCATTATAATATTTAGGTTTTTAACAATTTGGTCCTGCACATGTAGGTCCTATTGTCAGAGGTTTTGACCCACTGTTTGACCCTTTTTGCATACAGGGAAATGAGTTGTCCATGAATATCAATCAAGTCAAGAATCTGAGAAAGATTGTTAGGATAAATAAATTAGCGAAAAAAAACAACAAGATCTTTGTCTGCACAATGAAGAAGACATCAGTTAAGTACAAGATGGTATTAACTATTATACCTTGCTTTTTTTATTCCTTTGCCCCATTTCCAATATAGAGAAGATATTTATGCACATCCTTGTTTTTAGGCCTTTCCAAAGCAGTTCACTGATGATTACCTCTCAAACCACCTCTATGGTCAAGAGGTGAAGAAGGTTTTCATACAACACCCACGGTTCAATATTGAAGTGTTCCTGAAGAGGACAAAGGATGGACAGTCAATCATCCACAGGCATTGGCCAAAAGTTGCAAAGATCTTCAACATGAATGAAGGCTCAATATTCGCCTTCTGCTTCAGCAGTTTTCCAGATGAGATGCATCTTTCTATGTACTGTCTATGATGCTAATTCCGAAAGGTTCTAGATGTTGCATGTGAAACTTGGTGCTGGTGTAGTTGTGTAATGGGGTAGCTAAGTGCTGAAGCTATATGATGTTGTACTCTAATGTATTTCAATTATGAAATCCCGCTTCCTTAATATGGAAATGAAATATATTATGTGCTTAATATGAATGTCAATTAGATTAATAAATGGATTATTAATAATAGGGCAATTAGCCTGCTAATGGACAATTAGCAGGGCCAATTAGCCTTCTAATTGGGTTTTTCTATTGCAAACGGTTATTCAGAAAACACCATGGGCGATGACCTCAGACAATGCACACAGTTTCTAGGAATAAACCGAGTTGGATCATTGAACAATCACACACGACATTCTCTTCAAAACTGTTAGCGTTAGGCCACCTTGCGCAAATGTTTACCACATAAAAATTGTGTGTGATGGATAGCCTTGACCACAAAGTTTCTTCTACGCACCTTGTGTGATGCATTCAATAACACAAACGATAAAATTGTTAATATTGTGTGCAATGGCAACGCTATGACAAACAATTTAATGGGGAAAATTGTGTGTGACGTACCTGTGAATGGAAACATTTTCCTTGGAGCGACTATGTGGGATGTATATATGAACAGAAACGTTTAGGGGGGACTGACTATGTGGGATGTACCTACGACCGAAAATGATTTTGCCTGTATAATTGTATTTTTAGCACTATTGTACGTATAACCGTATTTGATCGCTCGCCAATCGCACACGACCTCATTTTAGCGAGCGTGTGTGCCAGGAGGGCATATCCCCGATGGTTTCTGGTCGTGTGGGAAGGACCCCCCTATCGCCCACACTCACTTGGCGAAGGATCCAAATGTCATCGTGAAAAGGGGTTAAAAATTGTTTGTATAGCACCTCGTTGTACCAGTGACTCTCAATACGCCCTTGTTTCTTAGTACCGTTGTAACCCTTAGTACATATAGTGGCACACTGACTTAGGCCGAATACAAGTGCCCAAAATATTTAAAATTGGAGGATGGTGCAGCCCACCTTTCTGATATTTTGACCGTGTGTGATTCAGTTGTTGTTCACTTCGGAGGGTCGTGTACCACACGTGAACGATAGTAAGTGCGACCGGGAGGCGTGGAGTGTTAATTGTGAGTTACCTCCTTCGGGCATTAAATGTTCTTCACGTGTTAGCATTGCCCTAGTATTTTTCCTCATTAGTACTTTAAATAAAGAGTTCCGCTTCATGCACAATTTAAAACGATTTTTATGAAGATAAAAAGAAAACCACTCCAACTATATACGATGCAGCCTTAGCGCTTGTTTTCTAGGGTTTACTATACAGGGTGGAGCCCCAACGCTTGTAGTTGCTCTCTACACAGTCTCTCACCCTATCCAGATCTAAACAAGACTATGTTGGCCTCTCGCTCTCTCTCTCTCCTCGGTGCTAGTTAAAGAGCCGGCATGATCCCGTCCGCCAGGTAAGGCAAGGAGGCTTAACGCTATCGCCGTCGGCAAGGGAGGGAATCCACTGCCGGCAATGCTGTTCTCTTTCACCCAGCGGCAACGCGGGAGGGCTTCTGACGCCTTCTTCCTCGCCATCGTACATAGTGTGGGAAGATTGGCCTCCGGCCGCCCACCAAGCCACACCCCGAGAACCTTAAGGTATAATTTACTTAATCCACAGGCATTGCTCTAGCTTCATGTGGGATTTGTTTGCTTCTGCACTCGAATCTAGGTGTTGGATCAAGCAGTAAAGTAGTGGGGGAAGTTGTATAACATGAATCTACGACGTGGTTCAAAGAGGAAAGGAAGGGGGAAAGTAGTACAGACTGGCTATCCAACACCTATGTTGGTCAAAAAGGAAAAACAATGACAAACGCAGTACACACATCTGTAAGGAACTGATCTCTTTGTGGGTGGGGGACTAGGCTGTAGAGTTTGAGCAAGATTAGATTTGCTGCCCTCACATAGGGAAACATGTCCAAACATAAAAAATTGGACCAACACAAATATGCTCCTTGGTGTTTGTTGCAACAAACCGTGCATCACCCCTTTATACATCGGTAGATGCACATGGTGCTTGTGAGTCCACTGTCCCATACAACTCTTCAGCTGTTGTTAATCTAATAATGCCGCTAGAAAATTGAAGCAATGCCATAATTAAAAGCAAATTACATGAAGAATTTTATTGTTAATATAATCTCTATGTTAATGTGAATCAGCACCACTGTTTGAGATATGCTACTGTCTTGCTTTCTTTCCCATTTAGATAAGTTAGGTGCTTCTTTTTGTGGGCTTCTGTGTCACCCACCGTTATTAACCAATAATTGTTTCCTTTGTACCTCTGTGTAAACAGGGGTATCTACTTCACCTCATTGCTATTGCGACCTTTTGTTGCACTACACAAAACACTTTTGTTTTACGAGTGTTTTGTGTAGTTCAACCAAAATGCCACATAGACAGCGTTGCTTGATTGCTTGATCTTTGTGGAACTGCACAAGAGGAGATCTGACTTCTTATCCGTGTTGGCAAATTTGTTTTAGATCTTCTTCTTGTGAGTTGTTTCAATTTTGCGTCATGGGAGGTCAGTAATGGCCTTCTTTCACATGATTGTGTAGTGTGCTTTGATATGTTGTGCTACTTATATGGTAATGTTGCTTGATTTTAGTGAACTGCACAAAAGGGGACCATACTTCCAATCTATATATGCACCGTAATATCCCATTGAGGTAAGATAATGATATTTCACAACTGTTGGCCTATATTTTGCTACTGTCATCAAAACATTAATGTCGTTGTTTAGTGATATACTTGTGCTCCCTAATTGACATGCCAAATCTTACATTGAAGGCAAAGCTTGTCTGTTATAGAACCAAGTGGTGAAGGGGAAGAACAAGCGGAAGAAGAACAAAAATCAACTCCCAGCACTGGTACCATAAGGTGCTATACAAATAGTTTTTAACCCCTTTCCGCGACGGCATTTGGAACCGTCGCCTAGTGAGTGTGGGCGATAGGGGGGTCCATCCCACACGACGCAGAAATCATCGGGGATGGGTGAGGTGCTACTAACGATCGCCATAGAATAAACGAATGAGAAGCTGCCCCAATCCCACTTGTTACATCTTGACGTTACAGTACTGATCAGAGGGACATCCCAAACGATTACGCCGCTATAGTCGTGTGAAAAAGGTGGAAATCAACATTTAATATGCCGATATGTTTGTGATCGGTACGTTATCGCACACGGTTCAACAATGTAAAATGTGTGCGGTGCCTCTACTAACGCCAACATGTCCATTTTCATAATTGTGTGCGATTGGCATTCCTATCACACACGCACACTGGTTTCAAAAGTTTGCCGTATTACCATGAATCGCACAGGCATATGAGACAAAACCGTGTGTGCGTCCGTCAGGCATCACAAACGTTTCACGTCAAAGAACCGTCTGCTCTCTTTTTTCCATCGCACATGTTGTTTTCTTTCTAACCGTGTGCACATTATTTTATTCGCTCCTGTATATTTTTATTTTTTGCCTATAATTTATTATTCGAATTGGAAATTTTGAAATATGAAACGTGCAATTCAAATTCTCAGCACAATGGTTCAACAACGAATCCATAAATAAATTGTAAGTACAATATGTTTAGTAATTACAGGATTAGACAACAATTAACTATGACGAACCACAATATTTACAAGCGGTAAAGGTGAAGAGACAAGTGTAAATCATTTTGACTGCCGATGGTGTTGAAGAAGTGGAATGCCCATAATGTGCCTTCATGCATGCCATAGGCACGGACAACTTTTGTCCAACCCCTTGTGACGATCGCCCGCCCATCCTTCACCGCCTTCAGGAAGACTTCTAGAGCATTATCATGGTAGCATGAATTATATACTTTAACCTTAGTTGCCTCCACTCCGGTCATGTAGTTTGCAAGGTAATCATCAGTAAATAGCTTCAGAAACCACTGAAAAGAGAAAAATATCAGATACTGAGGTCTAATAGACTAACTTGTTGTGGGCAGGGGGAAAAGGCAACACGGTACTTACCATCCTAAAGTTCACTGTTGTCTTGGACAAAGTGTAAATAAAGAGCTTAATTCCCATCACCCATTTCTTTCGCGTAACAATATTTCTTAGTTTCCTCACTTGACGCTTGTTCATGAATATCTCATTGCCCCATACGCAAAAGGGATCGAAGCGTGGATCTGTGCCACTCATATATGTACCTACAAACAGCCAGTAAATGTTAGAAGCTAAATTGAGATTGCATAAATGATGTAAAATACAACTACCTACATTCCTAAGTACAAGTATATTTAGATATTTCAATATGAACTACATATGGATGTATATAGAATTATAGATATAGTTTAGGTTAGAATCTAGATTCACTCATTTTGCTCCTTATGTAGCCTATATTGGAATCTCTAAACTTACTTATATTTAGCAATAGCTGGTGTATAAGACATGGGATGCAGCTAACCTCGGCGGCAAACAACAGCATCGCCCATTGTAGCCCTGTGTAAGTACATGGAAAGCCAATGTTAACTGCAAGAGGGTTAACATCCACCAAAAATAGCAAATGGTAATAAAACATCAGCATCTGTAGTTATATCTTCATTGCGAAAGAATAGCATGGTGGCAAAGGGACAGATTAAAAAATGGATACAACTGTTAATTGAAACGGGCTTAACAACATCCTAATTCATGTTTTGTAAGTTTTTAGCCATTGAAATACAACTGTTTAAAAATGGATACAAGTGTCAATTGCAAGAGGCCTAATGGCCATTGAAACCGGTACTGGTAAAAATGCAATTGGCAAAGTTAAACATCACAAGGCAGGTGCTGCCAGAGCAGATAATGGCCCAGTTGTCTATAAAAAGGTAGGGAAATAGCTAAAATGTGTTAGGCATGTTTACTACAACAGGCTTAATACATCGACCATACAAAACATAGCCATTAATTGCAACTAGTATTGGTAAGATGGAACTCATGAGTACATACTTGGTAAGTCTTCAGAGGTAGTTGCTGGGCACTTCATCTTGGCGAGAGCCCGCCGAAAGTCAGCAGCGGCGGAGGCAAGCTGTTCCTCCAGGTCGAAGCATGGATCAGTGCCACTAACATGTGTACCTACAGGCAACCATTAAATGGTAGAAGTTAAATTGCAATTGCACAAATGATGTGAAATACTGTAAGACATGGGATGCAACTAACCTCAACGGCAAACAACAATATCGCCCGTTATGACCCTGCATAAGTACATGGACAAGCATATTAAGTACAACAAGGTTAGCATCCACCAAAAAATAGAAAATTGGCAGCATCTCTAGTATATCTTCATTGCCGAGAGTAGCATGGTAGCAAAGGGACAGATTAAAAAATGGATACAACTGTTAATTGCAACAGGTTTAACAACATCCTAAGTCATGTTTTGCATGTTTGTAGCCATTGAAATACAACTGTTTAAAAATGGATTCAATTGTTAATTGTAATAGGCTTAATAGCCATTGAAACCGGTACTGATAAAAATGCAATTGGCAGAGTTAAACATCACAAGGCAGGTGTTGTCAGAGCAGAGAATGGTCCAGTTGTCTATAAAAAGGTAGGGAAAGTAGCTGAAATGTGTTAGGCATGTTTACTAGAACATGCTTAATACATCGATCATACAGAACATAGCCATTAATTGCATGTGGTATTGTTAAGATGGAACTAGTGAGTACATACTTGGTAAGTCCCGAGAGGTAGTTGCTGGGGCACTTCATCTTGGCCAGAGCCCGCCCAAAGTCGGCGGAGCCGGAGGCGAGCTGTTCCTCCAGGTCGAAGCATGGATCAGTGCCACTAACATGTGTACCTATAGGCAACTAGTAAATGGTAGAAGTTAAACTGCAATTGCACAAATATTGTAAGACATGGGATGCAGCTAACCTCGACGACAAACAACAGCATCGCCCGTTATGAACCTATGTAAGTACATGGACAAGCATGTTAAGTACAATAGGGTTTGCATCCACCAAAAATAGAAAATGGGCAGCATCTCTAGTATATCTTCATTGCAGAGAGTAGCATGGTAGCAATGGGATAGATTAAAAATCGATACAACTGTTAATTGCAACAGGCTTAACAGCATCCTAATTCATGTTTTGTAAGTTTGTAGCCATTGAAATACAACTATTTAAAAATGGATTCAACTATTAATCGCAACAGGCTTAATAGCCATTAAAAGTGGTACTGATAAGAATTCAATTGGCAGAGTTGAACATCACAAGGCAGGTGCTGCCAGAGCAGAGAATGGCCCAGTTGTCTATAAAAAGGTAGGGAAAGTAGCTAAAACGTGTTAGACATGTTTACTAGAACATGCTTAATACATCGACCGTATAGAACATAGCCATTAATTGCCACTAGTATTAGTAAGATTGAACTGGTGATTACATACTTGGTAAGTCCTGAGAGGTAGCTGCCGGGGCACTTTATCTTGGCCACTAACATGTGTACCTTCGGGTCGAAGCATGGATCATTGCCACTAACATGTGTGCCTACAGGCAACCAGTAAATGGTAGAAGTTAAACTGTAATTGCACGAATGATGTGAAATACTGTAAGACATGGGATGCAGCTAACCTCGACAGCAAACAACAATGTGAGTACATGGACAGGCATGTTGATACGTCTCCAACGTATCTACAATTTTTGATTGCTCCATGCTATATTATCTACTGTTTTGGACATTATTGGGCTTTATTATCCACTTTTATATTATTTTTGGGACTAACCTATTAACCGGAGGCCCAGCCTAGAATTGTTGTTTTTTGCCTGTTTTAGGGTTTTGAAGAAAAGGAATATCAAACGGAGTCCAAACGGAATGAAACCTTCAGGAACGTGATTTTCTCAACAAACAAGACCCGGGAGATTTGGACCCTACGTTAAGAGACAAAAGAGGAGGCCATGAGGTAGGGGGCGCGCCTACCCCCCCCCCCTAGGCACGCCCTCCACCCTCGTTGGCCCCCTGTTGCTCCACCGACGTACTCCTTCCTCCTATATATACCTATGTATCCCCCAAACGATCAGATACGGAGCCAAAAACCTAATTCCACCACCGCAACTTTCTATATCCACGAGATCCCATCTTGGGGCTTGTTTCGGAGCTCCGCCGGAGGGGCATCGATCACGGATGGCTTTTACATCAACACCATAACCTCTCCGATGAAGTGTGAGTAGTTCACCTTAGACCTACGGGTCCATAGTTATTAGCTAGATGGCTTCTTCTCTCTTTTTGGATCTCAATACAATGTTCTCCCCCTCTCTTGGGGAGAACTATTCGATGTAATCTTCTTTTTGCGGTGTGTTTGTTGAGACTGATGAATTGTGGGTTTATGATCAAGTCTATCTATGAATAATATTTGAATCTTCTCTGAATTATTTTATGTATGATTGGTTATCTTTGCAAGTCTCTTCGAATTATCAGTTTGGTTTGGCCTACTATATTGATCTTTCTTGCAATGGGATAAGTTCTTAGCTTTGGGTTCAATCTTGCAGTGTCCTTTCCCAGTGACAGTAGGGGCAGCAAGGCACGTATTGTATTGTTGCCATCGAGGATAACAAGATGGGGTTTTCATCATATTCCATGAGTCTATCCCTCTACATCATGTCATCTTGCTTAAGGCGTTACTCTGTTTTTAACTTAATACTCTAGATGCATGTTGGATAGCGGTCGATGAGTGGAGTAATAGTAGTAGATGCAGGCAGGAGTCGGTCTACTTGTCTCGGATGTGACGCCTATATACATGATCATACCTAGATATTCTCATAAATATTCTCAATTCTGTCAATTGCTCAACAGTAATTTGTTCACCCACCATAGAATACTTATGCTCTCGAGAGAAGCCACTAGTGAAACCTATGGCCCCCGGGTCTATCTTTATCATATTAATCTCCTACTACTTAGTTATTTCATTTGCTTTTTACTTTGCCTTTATTTTACATTGCATCTTTATCACAAAATACCAAAAATATTATCTTATCATATCTATCAGATCTCACTCTCGTAAGTGGCTGTGTAGGGATTGACAACCCCTATTCGCGTTGGTTGCGAAGATTTATTTGTTTTGTGCAGGTACGAGGGACTCGCGCATAGCCTCCTACTGGATTGATACCTTGGTTCTCAAAAACTAAGGGAAATACTTATGCTACTTTGATGCATCATCCTGTCCTCTTAGGGGAAAACCAACGCAGTGCTCAAGAGGTAGCAAGAAGGATTTATGGCGCCGTTGCCGGGGAGATCTACGCAAAAGTCAACATACCAAGTACCCATCACATACCCTTATCTCCCGCATTACATTATTTGCCATTTGCCTCTCGTTTTCCTCTCCTCCCCCACTTCACCCTTGTCGTTTTATTCTCCCTTTCTCTCTATATCCTCCCTCTGTTTTTCGCTCGCCTTTCTTCCTCCATATCTGAAAAAAGGGTTGGGGGTTCTCTCCAGAGTTTTAGTACTTTGGACAACCCTTCAATTCTCGCTAAACTCATAAATAATGATACTATGGAAAAACCTATCGGAGTTATCAATGAGAGTCTTCATAATTTTGATGAAGATGATTCTGGAATTTTTCGTTATTTACTTGATGAATCTTTGAAAGATGCTTGATATAGACTATTAATAATTAGGGCCAGCTATGTTCCTCAATATCAAATTGAAGTTTACTTAAAAAGCTTTTCTATTGCCCTTCCTTCTTATTTTATGCATGTCTTAGATTCTATATTTGAAGAAGGTTTTCATGAAGGGGGTGTCATAGACACTTATGAAAAAATGAAAACTATATTTGGGCACCCCATGAATGAGAAATTTGAATCTACATCTCTTTTGCTCTCTTACCAAAACGAATCTATTAAAGAGATAAAGGCTAGCCTAGATACAAATTTCCATAGCATACTTAATCTTTCTTCTACCATTAATAGACATACGCTTTATCAAAATAGAAGGATTAATACAATAGATAGCAAGTTTGCTCTTTTCTTTCCTAATACTAAAGATGGCAATACCTAGATTTATCCTTGCTTGGTATGCCTAGCTAGGGGCGTTAAACGATAGCGCTTGTTAGGAGGCAACCCAATTTTATTTTTATTCCTTGATTTTTTATACTGTTTAGTAATAAATAATTTATCTAGACTCTGTTTTGGTTGTGTTTTTTGTGTTTAATTAGTGTTTGTGCCAAGTAGAACCGTTGGGAAGACTTGGGGAAAGTTTTGTTACACTTGCTGTAAAAAACAGAAACTATAGCGCTCACGAGAACTGCTGTCATTTTTATTTGAAAAGTGCTATTTAGTTAATTCTTTTTGAAGAAGATGAATAGATAAATTCCTCACGTCCAACAATTTATTTCAGAATTTTTGGGGTTCCAGATCTTGCGCTAGCTACAGATTACTACAGACTGTTCTGTTTTTGACAGATTCTGTTTTTCGTGTGTTGTTTGCTAATTTTGATGAATCTATGGCTAGTAAAATAGTTTATAAAGCATAGAGAAGTTGGAATACAGTAGGTATAACACCAATATAAATAAATAATGAGTTCATTACTGTACCTTGAAGTGGTCTTTTGTTTTCTTTCGCTAACGGAGCTCACGAGATTTTCTACTTTAAGTTTTGTGTTGTGAAGTTTTCAAGTTTTGGGTAAGGATTTGATGGATTATGGAACAAGGAGTGGAAAGAGCCTAAGCTTGGGGCTGACCATGGCACCCCCAAGATAATCTAAGGACACCTAAAAGCCAAAGCTTGGGGATTCCCCGGAAGGCATCCCCTCTTTCGTCTACTTCTATCGATAACTTTACTTGGAGCTATATTTTTATTCGCCACATGATATGTGTTTTGCTTGGAGCGTCCTGTATGATTTGAGTCTTTATTTGTTAGTTTACCACAATCATCCTTTCTGTACAAACCTTTTGAGAGATCCATACATGATTTGAAATTTGTTAGAATACTCTATGTGCTTCGCTTATATCTTTTGAGTTATATAGTTTTGCTCTAGTGCTTCACTTATATCTTTTAGAGCACGGTGGTGGATTTGCTTTATAGAAACTATTGATCTCTCATGCTTCACTTAGATTATTTTGGGAGTCTTAAATAGCAAGGTAATTTTCTTAAAATCCTAATATGCTTGGTATACAAGATTAATAATAAAACTTTCTTATGAGTGTGTTGAATACTATGAGAAGTTCGATGCTTGAGAATTGTTTTGAGATATGAAGATGGTGATATTAAAGTTGTGCTAGTTGAGTAGTTTTGATTTTGAAGAATACTTGTGTTAAAGTTTGTGATTCCCGTAGCATGCACGTATGGTGAACCGTTATGTGATGAAGTCGGAGCATGATTTATTTTTTTGATTGTCTTCCTTATGAGTGGCGGTCAGGGACGAGCGATGGTCTTTTCCTACCAATCTATCCCCCTAGGAGCATGCGCATAATACTTTGCTTTGATAACTTGTAGATTTTTGCAATAAGTATATGAGTTCTTTATGACTAATGTTGAGTCCATGGATTATACGCACTCTCACCCTTCCACCTTTGCTAGCCTCTCTAATACCGCGCACCTTTCGCCGGTATCATACAACCACCATATACCTTCCTCAAAACAGCCACCATACCTACCTATTATGGCATTTCCATAGCCATTCCGAGATATATTGCCATGCAACTTTCCACCGTTCATTATGACACACTCCATCATTGTCATATTGCTTAGCATGATCATGTAGTTGACATCGTATTTGTGGCAAAGCCACCATTCATAATTCTCTCATACGTGTCACTCTTGATTCATTGCATATCCTGGTACACCGCCTGAGGCATTCATATAGAGTCATATTTTGTTCTAAGGATCGAGTTATAATTATTGAGTTGTAAGAAAAATAAAAGTGTGATGATCATAATTATTAGAGCATTGTCCCAGTGAGGAAAGGATGATGAAGACTATGATTCCCCCACAAGTCGGGATGAGACTCCGGATGAAAAAAAGAGAAAGAAAAGAGGCCATAAAAAATAGAAAAAGGCCCAAATAAAAAATGAGAGAAAAAGAGAGAAGGGACAATGTTACTATCCTTTTACCACACTTGTGCTTCAAAGTAGCACCATGATATTCATAGTAGGGAGTCTCTCATGTTATCACTTTCCTATACTAGTGGGAATTTTTCATTATAGATCTTGGCTTGTATATTCTAATGATGGGCTTCATTAAATCGCCCTAGATCTTGATGAGCAAGCAAGTTGGATGCACACCCACTTAGTTTCTTTTTGAGCTTTCATATACTTATAGCTCTAGTGCATCTGTTTCATGGCAATCCCTACTCACTCACATTGATATCTATTGATGTGCATCTCCATAGCCTATTGATACGCCTAGTTGATGTGAGACTATCTTCCCCTGTTTTTCTTCTCCACAACCACCGTTGTATTCCACCTATAGTGCTATGTCCATGGCTCACGCTCATGTATTGCGTGAAAATTGAATTTTTTTTAGAATGCCAAAAGTATGAAACAATTGCTTGGCTTGTCATCAGGGTTGTGCATGATTTAAATATTTTGTGTGGTGAAGATGGAGCATAGCCAGACTATATGATTTTGTAGGGATAACTTTCTTTGGCCATGTTATTTTTGAGAAGACATAATTGCTTTGCTAGTATGCTTGAAGTATTATTATTTTTATGTCAATATTAAACTTTTGTCTTGAATCTTTCAGATCTGAATATTCATACCACAATTAAGAAGAATTACATTAAAAATTATGCCAAGTAGCACTCCGCATCAAAAATTCTGTTTTTATCATTTACCTACTCGACGATGAGCAGGAATTAAGCTTGGGGATGCTTGATACGTCTCCAACGTATCTATAATTTTTGATTGCTCCATGCTATATTATCTACTGTTTGGACATTATTGGGCTTTATTATCCACTTTTATATTATTTTTGGGACTAACCTATTAACCGGAGGCCCAGCCCAGAATTGTGGTTTTTTGCCTGTTTTAGGGTTTCGAAGAAAAGGAATATCAAACAAAGTCCAAACGGAATGAAACCTTCGGGAACGTGATTTTCTCAATGAACAAGACCCGAGAGACTTGTACCCTATGTCATGACAAAAAAGAGGAGGCCACGAGGTAGGGGGCGCGCCTACCCCCCCCCCCCTCCCAGGCGCGCCCTCCACCCTCGTGGGCCCCCTGTTGCTCCACCGACGTACTCCTTCCTCCTATATATACCTACGTACCCCCAAACGATCAGATACGGAGCCAAAAACCTAATTCCACCGCCGCAACTTTCTGTATCCACGAGATCCCATCTTGGGGCCTGTTCCGGAGCTCCGCCGGAGGGGGCATTGATCACGGAGGTCTTCTACATCAACACCATAGCCTCTCCGATGAAGTGTGAGTAGTTCACCTCAGACCTACGGGTCCATAGTTTTTAGCTAGATGGCTTCTTCTCTCTTTTTGGATCTCAATACAATGTTCTCCCCCTCTCTTGTGGAGAACTATTCGATGTAATCTTCTTTTTGCGGTGTGTTTGTTGAGACCGATGAATTGTGGGTTTATGATCAAGTCTATCTATGAATAATATTTGAATCTTCTCTGAATTCTTTTATGTATGATTGGATATCATTGCAAGTCTCTTCGAATTATCAGTTTGATGTGGCCTACTAGATTGATCTTTCTTGCAATGGGAGAAGTGCTTAGCTTTGGGTTCAATCTTGTGGTGTCCTTTCCTAGTGACAGTAGGGGCAGCAAGGCATGTATTGTATTGTTGCCATCGAGGATAACAAGATGGGGTTTTCATCATATTGCATGAATCTATCCCTCTACATCATGTCATCTTGCTTAAGGCATTACTCTGTTTTTAACTTAATACTCTAGATGCATGCTGGATAGCGGTCGATGAGTGGAGTAATAGTAGTAGATGCAGGCAGGAGTCGGTGTACTTGTCTCGGACGTGATGCGTATATACATGATCATACCTAGATATTCTCATAACTATGCTCAATTCTGTCAATTGCTCAACAGTAATTTGTTCACCCACCATAGAATACTTATGCTCTCGAGAGAAGCCACTAGTGAAACCTATGGCCCCCGGGTCTATCTTTATCCTATTAATCTCCTACTACTTAGTTATTTCCTTTGCTTTTTACTTTGCCTTTATTTTACTTTGCATGTTTATCACAAAATACCAAAAATATTATCTTATCATATCTATCAGATCTCACTCTCGTAAGTGGCCGTGTAGGGATTGACAACCCCTATTCGCGTTGGTTGCGAGGATTTATTTGTTTTGTGCAGGTACGAGGGACTCGCGCGTAGCCTCCTACTGGATTGATACCTTGGTTCTCAAGAACTGAGGGAAATACTTATGCTACTTTCCTGCATCATCCCTTCCTCTTCAAGGAAAACCAACGCAGTGCTCAAGAGGTAGCACATGTTAAGTACAATAGGTTTAGTATCCACCAAAAATAGAAAATGGGCAGCATCTCTAGTGACATCCTGAGTCATGTATTGTAAGTTTGTTGCTGGTAATGGTGAAATTGAGCTGGACATTTAATACTTGAACATCACATAGTGTGTAGTACTAAAATAAACAAGGCATGAACATGCTTAATACACCAACCGTACAAAACATAGCCATTGCAAGTGGTATAGGTAAGATTTAGCTGGTCAAATCATACCTGTTAAGTCCTGGGGGTTAGTTGTTGGGGCACTTCATCTGGGCCAGAGCCTTCACCATGTCAGTGGCGGCGGAGGCGAGATGTTCCTCCGGGTCAACATGCATAGCGGTCATTGCACCATGGACCGCCATCAGCTCCTAGAGGTGGGGATTTGGAGGCATGAGGATGTTTCGCAGGCTCCATTTAAGCAATTAGGCCGGGGCCATGATAGAAATCGATGGGTTACCTGACTGGATCCGAGCAGAACGTAGATGTGGTTGAAGTTGTGGTTGCAGCGGCGGCGGTTTGAGCTGTCGGTATGGGGAGGCGCAGGGGGGGTACTGAGGAAATATGATGGGTGGGGATGTGGGTGGAGGAATAAATTCGGAAATCGCGCGCCTAATGATAATTTCGGTGTGAAACTTGAAACTTGGGCGGGGGAAACACACAACACGGACGAAGCGTGTAAAATACTCGTGTGCGAGAAAACAGAAAATTGGCAGATCCCATCTCCAAAAAAATGTACACGTGTAGTTAATATTTTTTCGGTCAATGGTAGGCCTAGTTTATTAGGAAACACCGCACAGGTAACTGACTTATGGATCATTAACGCAAAAAAAACCGCACACGGGTACGGCATAGAAACCGTGTGTTTTGTGATCTTCTAATGATTAACGCAAAAAAGACGCACACGGGCACACATTCTAATCAACGCTCAAAGCCCTCAAAGGATGCTCTTACTCACATTGTACGTTAATACTACAAACTTAAAGTACTACTGGTAATTTGCTCCAATAGTACAAACTTAAACTACTTCTCACATGCTGCCATCGCGGCATCATGGCTAGACGCCGGTGTTCTCCTTCCTGGCCTTGTAGGCTGCATCCCACCATGCTTCGATCTCCGCCAAGCTCTCCTCACCATAATGTGTGGCCTCTTCTTTCTTGCGGTGGTGGGACTCTCTTTTCTTCACTACTTTCTACCTTTTCCGCACCTTCTGTGCAGCTTTGGCCACCCCTAGATTCACCGACCATTCGGCCATGGCAGCCTCAAAGTCCGGCCACGTAACTATGTGGCCGCCGGCAGCGATGAACTCGGCGCAACGAGATGCCATCGCTTCTGTCGGTGTAAAAACCGGCGAATCTCGGGTAGGGGGTCCCAAACTATGCGTCTAAGGCGGATGGTAACAGGAGGCAGGGGACACGATGTTTACCCAGGTTCGAGCCCTCTTGATGGAGGTAATACCCTACGTCCTGCTTGATTATTCTTGATGATATGAGTATTACAAGAGTCGATCTACCACGAGATCAGAGAGGCTAAACACTAGAAGCTAGCCTATGGTATGATTGTATGTTGTCCTACGGACTAAACCCTCCGGTTTATATAGACACCGGAGGGGGCTAGGGTTACACAAGGTCGGTTAGAGGGGAGGAGATATACATATCCGTACTGCCTAGCTTGCCTTCCACACCAAGTAGAGTCCCATCCGGACACGGGACGAAGTCTTTAATCTTGTATCTTCATAGTCCAACAGTCCGGCCAAAGGATATAGTCCGGCTGTCCGAAGACCCCCTAATCCAGGACTCCCTCAGTAGCCCCTCTAGCACTAGAGAGCCTGTACAGCGGGCCTCTTGGCCTGGTATTACTCCCTCTTGGCATGCTTGCTTCTCCTCTTCGTCACATGGATCACGTTTACCGTTTTGACCTCTGGTGGGAACTTTTTTTGTCCTCCGGTGCTTTGCTGGTGAGGTTCATCCTCGTCTTCACTTGGTGTCTCTTCCCCTTTATGTTCGGCGTTTAGCTTACCGGCCTTCTTGAAGACCCAACGTTCTATGTGGGTGTGATTTGCATGTTTGTCGGGGGTGCCGTGAATCTGACAGAGCTTGTCAAGAATCTTGTTTAGGCCGCATGGTCCTTCTCTGCCGCCCTTGAAAGGCTTTTTCCGCTGACCAGGTCGAGAGCCCCTGAATCCGGCGTTTACCGCCGTGTTATCTGGGCTACCCTCTTTGTTTCGACGCTTGTTTTTGTCACGTCGTGGTTTTCCATTGACATCCCTGACTTCGGATGTGCTTGAGTCGTTGGTGCTGCTATGGGCCAAACAGTTGTCTTCGCCCGCACAAAAGCGGGTCATGAGGCTTGTTAGGGCTGCCATTGTTCTCGGTTTTTCTTGGCCGAGGTGTCTGGCGAGCCATTCGTCTCGGACACTGTGTTTAAAAGCTGCTAAGGCTTCAGCGTCCGGACAGTCGACGATTTGGTTCTTCTTGGTGAGGAACCTGTTCCAAAGCTTTCGGGAGGACTCTTCGGACTGTTGGATTATATGACTTAAATCGTCTGCATCCAGAGGTCGGACGTAAGTCCCTTGAAAATTAGCCCGAAAAGCGTCCTCGAGCTCCTCCCAACTTCCAATTGAGTTTTCGGGAGGATTTTCAGCCAGTGCCGAGCTGGCCCTTTAAGCTTGAGGGGCAAGTATTTAATGGCATGGATATCGTCTCCGCGAGCGATATGAATATGGAGGATAAAGTCCTCGATCCAGACTCCAGGGTCTGTGGTCTCGTCGTACGCCTCTATGTTCACTGGTTTGAATCCTTCTGGGAATTCATGATCCAGCACCTCATCGGTGAAACATAGGGGGTGTGCGGCACCCCTGTATTGGGATATGCCGTGGTGTTCAGACGGTTGTAGTATTCGGTTTTGATTTTGTGCCGGAGCGCGCTTCCTAGATCCATAGATGCATCTGGTCGCGCCGGATTTTTGGCGCAAGTTCTCACGTAGATCGTGTGTTGACTTATGTGCGACTTTGTTAGCCACTCTATCGCGGTCACAAGGTGGTGGATCGGGTCGGTTGGCCGTATCATTTTTCGGCTGTGTGGGCTCGAAGGCCTCATCGTCGAATTCAGGCAATACCTTGCGCTTTGGATAGCTATTTGTGTGATAACTTCCACCATACATTGTTTCGTTGTCGAGCACTTTGTTCCACCTGCTGTTGAGCGTATCTTGTGCGGCCTTAAGCCTTTGCTTCTGCTTGTTCAGGCTCCTCGCTGTGGCAATAAGCCTTTTGCGGAGGTTCTCTTGCTCCAAGTGCGTTTCCGGGATGATGTATGCATATTCGTCCGGACTGTTTTCCTCCCCAGACGGGGTTTGATGTGGTTTATCCTTGGCGTCGCCGTGTTCGGACGCCGGATCCGCACTATGTTCGCCGTTTGCGTCTTGATCGTGATGTGCCAATGGGGCGACGCAGTCGTTGTTTTCTTCTAGAGTCGACTGGACTGCTATTTCCTCTTGCGCTATTATCGTTGTTTTTGCTATGGCAGGACCTAGAGCGGCGCCGCTGACGTCGGTGCTTGGGTTGCTTGGAGGGGGCATCCTCTGCTGTCTCTTCGACATTGCCCTCTTTAGGTGTATCCACCATATATATGTCATGTGATGAAGTGGTTGTCCGGCGCCCTGTGGGAGCTGGTTCCTGTTCATCTCCTGCATCTTCATTCATGCCGTCGATGTATTCGGAGTCGAAGTTAAGCATGTCGGTTAAGTAGTCGACAATGGCTACCAAGTGGGTGGAGGGTGGGCAGCGAATTTCTTCATCGTCTGCATCCCCTTCTAGTCGAACATAGTTCGGCCAGGGTTCTCCATGATGAATTTAGCACATCGCCGAAAGGCGGGTGCTGAAAGATATCCACGGAGCTGAACTCCATGATCGGCGCCCAGTCGGGTTCGACGGGCACGGATATAAGCGGCTCGGAGTCCGTGGCCGGGGGTGAATCCAGTGGTTCGGCAGCACGGCTCTCGTAAGGGGTGAAGTCAGCGTCTGGCTCTATCGCTGTAGAGAGTGCGGCCTCCGTGGCGGGGTCTATCCCTCCGCTCTAGGATGGCGCGATCTGCTCCGGATTGACAGCCGGAGTAGTTGCAGATGCGATCTCCCGCATACTGTCCGACGGTAGAGTTATGTCATGCTCGTCGTGACTGTGCGGCACACCCGACATGCGCTCGAATCCATCGAAGATCAAGTCTCTGCGGAAATTGGCCGCGTAGTTCAAGTTTCCGAATCTGACCTGATGGCCAGGGGCATAACTCTTGATCTGCTCCAGATGGCCAAGCGAATTGGCCCGCAGTGCGAAGCCGCCGAATACAAAGATCTGTCCGGGGAGGAAAACCTCACCCTGGACCGCATCGTTACCGATGATCGAAGGAGTCATCAAGCCTTACGGCGACGGCATAGCTGAACTCTCAATGAAAGCACCAATGTCGGTGTCAAAACCGGTGGATCTCGGGTAGGGGGTCCCGAACTGTGCGTCTAAGGCGGATGGTAACAGGAGGCAAGGGACACGATGTTTACCTAGGTTCGGGCCCTCTTGATGGAGGTAATACCCTACGTCCTTCTTGATTGTTCTTGATGATATGAGTATTACAAGAGTCGATCTACCACGAGATCAGAGAGGCTAAACCCTAGAAGCTAGCCTATGGTATGATTGTATGTTTTCCTACGGACTAAACCCTATGGTTTATATAGACACCGGAGGGGGTTAGGGTTACACAAGGTCGGTTACAGGGGAGGAGATATACATATCCGGACACGGGACAAAGTCTTCAATCTTGTATCTTCATAGTCCAATAGTCCGGCCAAAGGATATAGTCCGGCTGTCCGGAGACCCCCTAATCCAGGACTCCCTCAGCTTCCTTACCATGTGTGCGGTCACGGGCGGCGAGGAATGCGTCACAATGGGATGCCATCGCTTCCTTACCAGTTATTGTGCGCCGCGGTGCCATGAGCAACGCTTGGAGAGAGCTCTGGGATGGAGGGGCCAGGCGGCCATATAGTGCGGTGGTATCTAAGAGCTCAACGACAAATGACAAAGGAAATTTGGCTTCCTTACAATTTTGCTCGTTCATTATCGCACACGGTTCATCTCTGTCGCTTCCGGAAACAGTGTGCGCTGAGCCTATTGTGTGTTGCGTTATGATTGGTCGGAACCCCAGCCACGCGGATCGCATGTGTGCACCGTAGGATGCGCCACGATCGAACAGCAATCCACGTCCCTCACATCACACTCATGTAGCTGTAGCCGGATTGGATTTATACGCGCTAAATGCCTAGAAAATGCACATAATCCCCTAAATATGGTAAATGAGCCCGAAAAAATGCAAAATTTGAACACAGTGATTTGCAGGGTGTATGTTCGTCGTAGAAAAAAAATCCAGGGCAAAGAACGAAGAAAATTTCAATTCCCCTTCAATCTTGGTGATTTACCTCTCGGAAGCATGGACCTTCCTCGGCGATGGTTCGATTTATGAAGGTCGTGCATGACGACATAAGTCAAACCTTCTCAAATTTTTACTAGGGCATGGTGATGTCATACCAAGGCACCATGTCAGGTGTCATGTTTTTGAAGCATTTATTTCATTTTTTCTATAGTTGAAAACCCAATAAACAAACGTTTGTGGTTGACTATTACCACACATTTCATCGAAATATTTGTCCATTCCTAGTACAAGGCATTAGAATTTACTAAATGGCACGAGCATGGTTTTCCAGGCCATTCTTGTGCACCCTTTCATGCATCGATTGTTTGAACTCGAATTATGTGCATTAATGGCTACAAAATTCACATAATCCCCTAAATATGGTAAATGAACCCGGAAAAGTGCCAAATTCGAACACGGTGATTTGCAGGGTGTATGTTCATCATAGAAAAAACTCATGGACAAAGGACAAAGGGAATTTGGGTCCCCCTTCAGTCTTAGTGATTTCCCCCTCGAAACCATGAAACTTCCTCAATCATGGTTTGATTTATGAAAGGCATGCATGACGACATAAGGAAAACATTCTCAAATATTTACCAGGGCACGGTGAGGCCATACCATGGCACCATGCCAGGCGTCATGTTTTCCAAGCATGTATTTCATTTTTGTATAGTTGTTAACCCAGTAAACGACGCATTTATGGTTGACTATTGCCACACATTTCCTTGAAATATCTGGTCATTCCATGTAAAAGGCAGGAGAATGTACTAAATAGCGCGAGCATGGTTTTCTAGACTGTTCTTGTGCACCTTTTCATGCACCGATTGTTTGAATTTGAATTATGTGCATTAATGCCTAGAAAATGCAAATAATCCCCTAAATATGGTAACTGAGATCGGAAAATTTTCAAATTTGAATACGTTGCATTTGAGGTGGTATGTTGATTGTTGGAAAAAATGAATGACAAACTAGGACGGAAATTTGGATTCCCCTTCAATCTTGGTGATTTCCCTCTCGAAAGCATGGAACTTCCTCAGTGATGGTTCGATTTATGAAGGGCGTGCATGACGACATAAAGCAACCCTTCTCATCTTTTAACCAGGGCAGGGTGAGGCCATACCTTGGCACCCTGCCAGGCATCATGTTTCTCAAGCACGTATTTCATTTTTCTATAGTTGATAACCCAGTAAATGACGCGTTTGTGGTTGACTACTGCCACGCATTCCCTTGAAATCTCTGCCCATTCCTTGTAAAAGTCTTGAGAATTTACTAAATACAACGAGTATGGTTTTTCTAGACCGTTCTTGTGCACCTTTTCAAGCACCAATTATTTGAATTTAAATTATGTGCATTAATGCCTAGAAAATGCACATAATCCCCTAAATATTGTAAATGATCCCAGAAACGTGTCAAATTTGAACACGGTGGTTAGCAGGGTTTATGTTCATCATAGAAAAAACTCATGGATGAAGGACAAAGGAAATTTGGATTCCCATTCAATCTCGGTGATTTACTATCACACACGATTCATCTCTGTTGCCTCTGCGAACCGTGTGTGTTCACTCACACATGCAAAAGGAAATAAGAAAACCCTCGCCCACTCCATCCCCACCCACTCGTTGCGGACTCCTCCGCAACTCTGCACCTCATCAATTTCTATCCCAGCAGCCACCCTAAGCTCGACGGCTGTTTTTGGCAAGCGGAGGTCATGCTCCAAACGGCATGGGATTTCACCCCTACCGCTTTATGCCACCTATCTGCACCGACATTCTAGACTCTGGTCGACTAGGGTTTTCCACGGGATTGGGCCGAGAATTTTTTCTCATGGAGAAGGTAATCAACTTAGCGAAATATCCACTCATCTCTTATCGCAGTCCATCCATCACTGTTAATCAATCGGCGAAAATCGTCGTGGAATCATTTTTGTTCTAGCTGATTTGTGGGTGTTCATTCATGTGTCCACAATGCGAGCACAAATCGGGCAAGTGTGGTTGCGGCCAGTTGGAAACGAAGTTCTATCTCACCATTCCGGGTGACTTCAGGAAGTGCTCGGTATGTTCAATCTCAACCTACCATGGTCGTCCTGGCCTAAATTTGTGAACATATATCGTCTGTTGCTACATTATCTATAAATTTGCATCAAATCTTTGTTACATTATCTATTTTTAATTATATATTTTCGTACTTTGCTTTCATCTATACATTGATCTATTCTATCAGTTACTCCCATATTTGCATCTTGCTCTGTTATTTCAATATAAATATATCTAATTTATGATCTTAATTTTCATTTCAAGCAGTACATCCCTTGCTTTGTAAGAACAAGAGTAGAAGGAAATCTTGGGCTTTACTTTGTTGATGACTCCCAGGATGTCATATTGACAAAGCAACATGGATTTACAATGATGATTAGCTTAATACTTGATAAAGATGGTCACTCCTATTTTAATGCAGACCTTTGGAGAAAAATGTCTAAGTGTTATGAACTAAAGGCTAGAAATAAAATTCTAGTGCGTGCACCACAGCCTGGTCTAATTAACATGGATGTTTACCTCCCTGACATCATTAGCGGATCAAAATATGATCGAGGTTGGTGTCCTTTCAACTTTCTCCATGCTATCATATTACTTAGCAAAATCGAGGTATTTGTTCTAACTAATTGATCACTATTTAAGCAACCAATTGTAATTTCATTTTCTGACTCCGTTCCTAGGCAGTAACAAATTCTATTTACCAATTTATGCGCACTATATATTCTTCTTCCATGTTCTGAATAAATAATACCTTTCCACCTTTTAAGAGGGATATGTTGGATGCATAGTGAATGATCTGTATGTTACTAAGCGTACCAAATTTCACTAGAATGACTTGAAGCATGTCATAAACTTTGTTGATAATCTGACAGAGATAGAACAACGTATGAACGCTAGATTTTGGATGGGATTAATTATACCTATGGTGCACACATTGAACAAGACCAATTGTGTGCACAAAACACTGGTAAAAGGTCTTATTTTAATGTTGATGCTCATAAACTATATATATCTTCAACGATATGTTACAATTGGTTTTTCTTTTACATTTCAACAGAAATTGCCTGCTGTAGCAGTTCCTGGATCGATTTCATGGCGTGGTCGAATTACACTTGTGCCTTCTAATAACGCCAAAGTGATTGCAAGGTACTGCATTTCTCGCAGAAATGGAACCATTCAAATTAACATGTTCTTGCTTGTCGTGGCAATGCATTCATATTGGAAAATTGGAGACACTGTTCTACTCATGCTCTACCAAGGCACAGGAGGGCTCTTCCTTTTCATTGATGAGATGACGAGTCGTCGTGATCAAGTTGCTTTCAGTGGATAGTTGTGGTTGTTGGACCTCAGCCTCTTAAAATGTGCTAGCTGTTACTATGTTAAGTATGTAGATATGGACCATATGGTTGTTGGCCCTTAGCCTCTTGAAATGTGATAGTTGTTACTATGTTAAGTATGTAGATATGGACCATATGATTGTCAAAACCATGCTACGAAGATCCTCCTTTTGTCGAATAGTGTAACCACTATATATATGTTACTTAAATGTTGTTACCCAAGTTCTTAAATTTTCATGGAAAGTATTAGTATCGTACACAATTCATTGAGTTTAAGCGTGTGCCCATTGTCCAAAAGGCATTTGCATATTAACTGTCCATATTGCAAATTCACACACATGTTAACATAAGCAAGCTATGTATAACTTACTAATCATCACACATGAGTACTCGTAGACGCATCGTGTGAGATACTCCTAGCCACCCCAAGCAACTAGTTTGCATTTTTCGAAGTTTTTTGTACACACAGAATCACACATGAACTAACTGTATTAACCATCTGTGCTGTAATTTCTCATCGCAAATAGTTCATCCGAGTCGGCTATTTGTCATGTATCACACACATCTTGTTTACACGACTCATTTGTGTTCTTTTGGCTCATCGCAGACAGTTCATCCATGTGAATTGTATGCTGCATATCACACAAATCTTGTTAAGTTTAACTGTTTCTGTTGTGTTCCCTAATCGAAAATAGTTCATCCGAGTGAACTATATGCCATATATCGCACACACGTTGATATGGCTGCTCGTTTTTGTTGTTCTGCCTCATCGCAAAGAGTTCGAATGGATTAACCGTGTGCCCTGCATCCCACACGCAACTAAAATCTAAACCGTGTTCGATGCCTCCACCATCACAAACATTTTGAACCTTTTTGACAGTTTTTTTACACCACCGTTTGCGATTAATGCATCGCACACAGTTTTGTCAAAGGGTCTCTGATCGTAGTGTCACGTTAGCAGCATCCTGTAGTAGTGCGGTGCTATAATGAAGCACTGGAACTGTGATGACAAAAGTAATGATATAGTTTTGCATCTTAATTTATTGCTCTGGATGGAACGAGCAATTGTTTTGCCATAGTGATTTGATGCCACTCTTAATGTAATATGTAATTATCTCTACTTGTGTGAACAAGGATCTTATTTGAAGATAACATATATTTTAGTGGAACTACACAAGAAGATGTTGGAAACATTAAACTAATCGAGGAGTACATAGTAAGCATGGCAACCATAGTAGATAATAACGGATGGTTCCGGAGAAGTGCTTCATCTGTATGCTCTACACAATAAACCTCCTGACAAAGGTTGGTACCGGCCCACGGATTTCATCCATATGATTGAGCTTTGTCATCTCTATTGGTGTTGTGCCACTGTTTAGCTACTGTTATGAGAAAGTGGTATTGTCCTCGTGAACTGTTCATATGTGTTGTTTTAAATATTTCCTTTCCTTTTTTAAGCAAAAAAGGATGCTAGCACTTAGTTGTTCTCTTGTCTTTGCACAATAGGATCATCCTCCTCTAAAGAACAATATGGAGTACGTGAAGTGCCTAGTTCCGATTATGCCAGGATGAATAAGCCAAGTCTCTCTTCTTATCAAAAGGGAGCAGTTGAAGGATGGTTACATTAATGCCCACAAGAACAAACTAACTTTAGCTCAGAAGGACTCATAGATCTCCATCTTTGTTCTTGTGATGGCTAATACAATGTTGTTTTAGGATTCTTTCCGGTGAGTTCCATTTTTTTAAATGTGTGTTCCGCATGGATCATGTAGGTTGCCTATTTTGACAATTCATAGTACAGTTTGCTTTATAGTAATCACTTTTTTGTATTTATGAAAACAGGGATGCTCCACTTGATTTCAATGGGAACTGCACAAAATATTCTGATGGTTCGTGCCCTCCATTATACTTCATCATGAACAATACATCGAATGTTCTCGTATCATTCATTTCCACCTCCAGCCACAAAATTAGCTACAAGAAAGGAGGTGCGGATATGTTCAAGGCATTGCAACATATAAAGGCGAAATCATACAAGCTACGCACAAAGTTGGTTGATTTTAGTGGAACTGCACAAAAAGAATAGCTGGTTTATTTAGCACGAGGTGACATGTCAATGTCTGAACTAATGGCAAACCCTGCCCATTCCACAATCATAGGCATTTGATATTTTGGAATGGGAAAACCTTGCCAAAGTTTTCTCATTGATGTATGCAAAAGACACGGATTTGATATTTTAGAATGGGACAACCTTGTTAAATTTTGCTCATTGATGTTTGCAAGAAGACATGTGTTTGATATTTTGGAATGGGACGCCCTCTGCGGTCAGCAGCATCGATCGATTTTTCTTTATTCTTTAGTTGTGAAGTAAATATTGGCTCTGATGTGTCAATCATTGAGATGCATAATCATCGATTGTTTTGAATGTTCTCTATGAATTACCAGGCCTGTGAGTTTGATTGTAATGTACAGGCATGCTAAAAAGTTGTTCAAACTTTTTGTACGTGTGAAACTGCTGCAAACGAGGTGATCACCGTGTAGTACGTATTGTTTTGCATGTTCATCTAATGCCAGTGATACAAGAATTCGAACAAATCAGACTAAATTCATTTATACACGACCGAACTTCATATAAACATGCCGGATTTCATTACATTTCATACATTCTTCAACTAAAAAGGGGTGCACTAGAGCTATAATTAGTTAACCTAATCTATGATCTCTGACGCCCATTATCCGTGTCCGGCTAAGCCCCAAGCCACAGGAAGTAAAGCTTTCTGACTCCACGTCACCGCCAAGAAGCTAATCGACCATCAATGTTCAACCCGCCAAGCTTGGCTTCAATAGGAGGGTAAGAACAGTGGCCTTACTTGGACCCGAGCGGCGGCGACCTACCATCTTGTACTCTTCCTCGTTTCTGTGTGGCGCGGCCTCGTTGCCAGTGGGGCGGTGCCTTGGCGGAGCAGGGGAAATCCTCCGCCTCGTTGCCGGCAGGGCGGGGCCTTGGTGGAGCCGGCAATGTCCTCTGTCTCGTTCTTGGTGGGGCAGGGCCCCGGTGGAGCAGGGCCTCGCCATAGCTGGCGAAGTCCTCCACCTCGGTGCCGTAGGAGTGGGCCCTCAGCGGAGCCGGCATTGTCCTCCGCCTTGTCGTCGGTCTCGCCAAACGGCGCCTCGGTCGCTTCATCGCCCTCTTTGTAGGCGGTCGCAACCTAAGCCACCCACATGCGGTACCGCCAGCATGCGAGGTAGCTCTCGCGGGTAGAGCGGTATGACAGTTTCTATGGGTATGGGTTTGGGTAGAAGGAGGTTTTACCCGCCCATACCCTACCCATTGCCATCCCTAGTACGACTCGAGCAGCTCCTCCTGCTCTGCCCGCTCCATGGTGATCTGCTCCTCCGCTTGCAGGTGCTCCTGGAGGACATGGTGGTTGTAGATGGCGGCAGCCTGTGCCTCCCGGAATTGCTCCTCACGTTTCTGCCTCACCATCTACATGTATAGGGAACGGGCCTCGCCGATGGTCATGGTGCAATGCACCAGCGAGGATGGCGCAGAGGAGGGGGTTGGTGTCAGATCATCGACGACCACGTTCTCCATTGGGACGTCGTCGTCCTCCGGCTACCATCCAGCCAGCCAGTCGGCAACAAAGGCTGCCATCTCCTTCTTCTGGTCCGTCGTCCATCCACCCCGAAGAACTCTTGAGCGCGATGAAGCCATGGTGGGAGTGTTGTGGAGAGGAGAAAGGGAACGGAGGCGGATGACTGCGGCTATAGCTGGTGCAACAGTTTATATAGCAATGGTGGGCGGCAGAGGGACGGACGGGTGGCGCCGGAGTAGCCGCCTCGGCAACTGCATATCATTAATATGGGCGGCAGACGGATGGACGGACCACACTTGTGTCGTTTGAATGCAGACCAGCGGTCCAGTCCAGTAGCCGGACATGCTGGCTCGCCAGCGAGCTCGTCGAGCTCAGCGACGACAACCAGACGATGGACGTGGCTTCCGACCAGTAGCCGGCACTACCGTCCAAGCCGGTTCATGCCGTGTTCACCATAGAGTAGGTGCGGCCGCACTTTGACGCCCTAATGGCAGAAGAGCTACTAGTGCAGGAGGACATGTGCTACATCCTTCGTCTCAATGAGCACCGTCTTGAGGAGGGACGAATCGCCGGCGAACAAGCAAACGACAATGTCGTCGCGGACATGTGGCCCCATGATCCTGGCTTCCTGAATGAGCAACGGGCGATGTATCAGACCTTCCATAGGGCCCACGAGGCCCTCTCCGTCGTTGTTCAAGTTGTTGCGCTCGCCATGGCGCCGCCATCTCATGTTGAAAACATGGACAACGAACATGAGGAATCAGGAGATTACTTTACGTGTAGAGGATAACAGTACAAACCCACCAGGGCCATAGCCATATGTACGCAAGTGCCTCCTTATTACAACTATAAAAAAATTGCTTCTGCCTGGTTTCCTGACATCACGGTCCCACACCATTGTCAACCTATATAGTCAATAAATGAGAGAATTGCACACGGAGAGGCCGACAGCTGGGACCTAGCAGCTCGAGCAGTATTTGTTTTTTGAGGTGTGAGCAGAGTTTTTCTTGAGCGATGTTTTTGTTGATGTTCAGAGGAGCATGGTGTCATCTAGGCTGGTTGTGGCCCATCTAGCCCAGGCTATTATTTTATGTCAACCAAATATCCAGCCTAGATATTAATTTTTCAAGTTGAAAATGGCTAGCCCAGCTATACTTCTTTTTGAGGAATACCCAATCCAGGTCAACTTGTTATTCTCCACCCAGCTGGGCTACAAATCTTTCCTAGGAGGGATGCATTAGTCCAAACAAGAAAATGGGCTTTAAGAAATAATAAATGGGATGTAATTATAAAAACTGGGCTGTAAATAAAAAAATGCACCAAACAGGTAATTAGTTTCAAAAATATTATTTTTGGATTTTGAAATTTTTAATTTCATTACTTGTTCCACTCGCAATATTTCATTGGAATTTTACCTAATACAAATTTATTTTGAAAGTATATTTAATCTGACTCGAAATTTCGGGATAAAAATGTTTTGGATCCCGTCAAAATGTGGAATTTTTTGTTGAACTATGTTTTGAGCTGTTGGTTGAAATTATTAATCGTGGTCCTGGCTAGTAAATGGGCTGTAATTTTAACAAACTATAAATGGATAATAATAAATTCCATTAGAATTCAAAAATGGGATGTACATTATTGCAAATCGCAAATGGACTATATGTTCTCTGCCACAGATGTGATGCTCACTTGTGGGCCTACTAAGTTGACGCATACAGAAGGCTTTGTCAACTTATAGTTGTCGGTGTCAAAACTGGCTGATCTCGGGTAGGGGGTCCCGAACTATGCGTCTAAGGTCGATGGTAACAGGAGGAAGAGGACACGATGTTTTACCCAGGTTCGGGTCATCTTGATGGAGGTAATACCCTACGTCCTGCTTGATTGATATTGATGAGTATGAGGATTACAAGAGTTGATCTACCACAAGGTCATTGTGGCTAAACCCTAGAAGTCTAGCCTGTATGATTATGATTGTCCCTACTGACTAAAACCCTCTGATTTATATAGACAACAGAGGGGCCAAGGGTTATACAAAGTCGGTTACAAAGAAAGGAAATAATACATCTGGACTCCTAGCTTGCCTCCCACGCAAAGGAGAGTCCCAACCGGACACGGGAGGAAGTCTTCTATCTTGTATCTTCATGGCCCAATAGTCCGGCCCATGTCACACAGGCCGGACGCCCGAGGACCCCTTAATCCAGGACTCCCTCAGTAGCCCCCAAACCAGGCTTCAATGACGATGTGTCCGGCGCGTTGATAGTCTTCAGCATTGCAAGGCGGGTTCTTCCTCCGAACACTTCAAAGCTTTTTATCCAAAGAGTCATACCCGTCTTTCCATTTAATGTTGTACCCATTGGCTTCTGCGCCTCCACCGCTTCGGCTTCCACGTGTCTAGTGAACATGAAAGGTCAGAGTGCTTTTTGCACATACCACCCTGTTCGTGTAAGAAGGGCATCTAGTGGAAAATCCTTAGAGCTTGATAGGAGAAACCATTCCAGCATGACTAGCGCTCCTAGTTCTTCCTCCCGCTCCCATGGCTCCGAAAAAGGCGATTGGGAGAGATGTTCCGTATCCCACGATCAGTTGGCTAAGCTTCAAACGCAGGGATTCCCCCCCCCCCCCCCCCCCCCCCCCCCCCCCCCCCCCCCCCCCCCCCCCCCGTGGATCTAGTCCCTGTTTGAGCAGGATTAACCACTTTTACGGCGAAGCCCTGGCTGCAAATTTCCCCAATCCAGCCAGGGGGACCGAGTGTGCTTTACATCCTTCTTAATAAGAGGCGTCGGGTTTCCAATCCACCCCTTCCTCCGAGGTCTTATGGAGTACTACGGCCTCCAACTGCACAATCTCACACCTGGGTCCATTCTGCACATCGCGGGCTACGTCGCCCTTTGCAAGCTATTCCTGGGCTGCGAGGCCCATTTCGAGCTATGGAGGAAATTGTTCTGCCTCGTCCATCGCTCCCAAAAGGGATCTATATTTGAGGTAGGCGGCGCCAAAATATGGCGCATAGCCGGGACCGGATACTTATCCGGCACGCCGAACAAGGCGTCCGAAGTGTGGCCCTCAAAGTGGTTCTATATTGAGGACGTCGCTCTCCCTGACCCAGTCCAAATGGGCCTTCCCGAATTTACCAATGCTCCATTGAAGAAACGCCACAGCTGGCGCCCTCGAAGCCTCGAGGAGGAAGATAGTGCGGAAGTCCAACAATTAATGGGCAAGATAAGGACACTCGCCCAGTCCGGATTATCAATAATCAAGGTAATGGAAACTTCCATAGTGCGAGGTGTTTAGTTGCTACAATTAAGGGGGCTTCCCATGTGGCATTACAATGGGGAAGATGACGCCTTGCGCTGTGGACGAAAGGTTCTGGATTCCCTTACCGCTCTGACCGCAATACTGGCCGGTCTGTATAAAGGGGAGAAAGAGGAGTTCACTTGTCTTATGCTCCAGGAAGGATTTTCTATGTCCAATCCTCCTAGCTGGGTGAGTTTTAATCCCATATGTCGGTGTCAAAACCGGCGGATCTCGGGTAGGGGGTCCCAAACTGTGCGTCTAAGGCGGATGGTAACAGGAGGCGGGGGACACGATGTTTACCCAGGTTCGGGGCCTCTCGATGGAGGTAATACCCTACGTCCTGCTTGATTGATCTTGATGATATGAGTATTACAAGAGTTGATCTACCACGAGATTGAAGAGGCTAAACCCTAGAAGCTAGCCTATGGTATGATTGTTGTTGTCCTACGGACTAAACCCTCCGGTTTATATAGACACCAGAGGGGGCTAGGGTTACACAGAGTCGGTTACAAGGGAGGAGATCTACATATCCGTATCGCCAAGCTTGCCTTCCACGCTAAGGAGAGTCCCATCCGGACACGGCACGAAGTCTGCAATCTTGTATCTTTAAGTCCAACAGTCCGGCCAAAGGATATAGTCCGGCTGTCCAGAGGCCCCCTAATCCAGGACTCCCTCAGTAGCCCCTGAACCAGGCTTCAATGACGATGAGTCCGGCGCGCAGATTTGTCTTCGGCATTGCAAGGCGGGTTCTTCCTCCGAATACTCCATAGAAGATTTTGAACACAAGGATAGTGTCCGGCTCTGCAAAACAGGTTCCACATACCACCGCGGAGAGAATAATATTTCCCCAAATATAATCTGCTGACACGTTTAGCAACATGACATCACGTCATGGCCCGATCATTATTCGAACCGTTTTTCTCAACCAGCACGGCACATGTTGCGAGGCGGTTTTCTTGACACGTCTTGTCAAAGCAGAGATCATGTCCCCCTTATTACGGGATTCTCATCAATACGGACGTGGGTAACCCAATCGTGCCCGTTGGTATGACTCCTCGATTTTAGGCAAGTACCAAACGGCCACAAGGAGGACGCTTGATATTCACCCTCTTTCTAAAGAGGCCAAGGCCTGTCCTTTTTTCTTTCTCGTACTCAATTGAATCCTTCCCCCGCCTCGAGTTCCAACATCCAAGGCTCAGGTCAGGCGCTTCGGACCTTCAACCATGTCCGGATCCAACCTTCAAGGTCAGTGGATGCCTTCCTCTGTCACAGAGGAAGACATCAATAAGCTAAGAGAGGCCAGATATTTGACCGACGAAATTTGGCACAGGTTGCCTGCTCGAAGAAAGGTCATTCCCACTCTCGAGCCCGGCGAGAGCATTATATTCATCTCTCACTTCCTCCGAGGGCTAGGCCTCGCTCTAGATCCCTTTGTTAGGGGGCTCATGTTTTATTATGGGCTGGATTTCCATGACCTGGCCCTGGATTCCCTCCTTCACACCTCGTCGTTCATCGTCTTATGTGAGGCCTTCCTCCGCATTACCCCACACTTTGGCCTGTGGTTCAAGACTTTCAATGTGAAGCCGATGATGATCGAGGGGCGACACGCAGAGTGCGGAGGTGCCATAATAAGCAAAAGTGTTGATGTTCCATGGCCAGAAGGTTCCTTCCCGGAGGTGTCCAGTTTATGGCAACGGGAGTGGTTTTATATCACAGCTCCCCGAAGTACCAAGTGGGTAGCCGCCCCTGCCTTTCGCTCAGGCCACCCACCACAACTGACGTCATGGATCAACAAGGGGCTGGACTGGGGGCCATTAAATGATGTGTCGATATTGCAGACTCGCATCTGAGATCTCCTCGAGAGGGATGTCAGCCTGGTCACGGTAATGCAAGTTATGCTAGTTCGTCGGGTCCCGCCTTGCAAACGTCGACCCCTCCGTATGTGGGAATTCAACCCGGAGGGACCGTGAACTATTCAACACTTCCTTGGCATGATGCTCGAAGAGATGTAAAAATTGTTCTTTGGACCACAAATAAAGTGTCCGGACACCACCATGGATGCGGGTCTGAGCTGTAATTGCCCAGATACCCAAGTAAGTAACCACGTGGCCGAACACGCTGTCTTTTTATTTATCATGACATCATTATGAAAAGTCGCTCTTTGATCAGGACTGGGTAACAAAGGCGAAGATGGTCAGGTGTTCGGCCCCCCTTCCCGAAGGCTCATCAAATCCAGTACTAGCCAGAATGCTTGAGCCGGCGCCTTATCAGGCGTCCTCAGGGGAAGATAAAGGGGGTAATAAAGAGGCTGAAAGCAGGCCTCACTCATTATTCATCCAAACCGAGGGAATTAGCGCCTCCGCGAAGGAGGATAACCAGGGAGAAGAATCTCAAATTCTCTCTCCACAAGGAAGGAAGAGGACCACCTCTGATGACTCGGAAACAAAGGTTTCCAAACGGGGGAAGAAATCTAAGCCAGAGGGTCCTGCCTCGGAAGGTACTGTCGCCGCACAGCGCCCGCAAGGGGATCAGCCCTCTACCAATCTATAAGTAAACAAAAAGTACTTAATAGTAAAAATATCCAACATTACTTCTGAAGACAATAACCGAAGCATATATCTTGTAGTTCGGATCGTAGCCCTTCTCGACAGAGTTTGTCTTTGGGGGATCTTCTTCCGGAGATGATGGAGAGCGAAACACCTCCCCCTGCCACCCCGCCTTATGAGGCGGGCGACCATAAAGTGTCGTCGCGGAGGGTTTCTCCTGATCCGCCAAGGCCAGAGGGTAATCCTTCAGCCACCCAAAGTCCTCAGTATTCGGCTCCTAAAGAGAGCAACAGAAAGAGTCCAGAACTGTCTGGTGTGCGATCGGGAACACTGAAGGATCTTCTTGAGCAAGCGGCCATCTCAGAAGCGCATCGTATGCTAATGGGTACAGTGAATGAGAGGATTTCATCCGCCGAAAGTGGGTTGCATGAAGCTTTTATGAGTCTGCTGAAAGGCTTTGAGGTACGTGAAATATTGTATGTTTTTTATAGTACCGCACATGTTAGGTGTGCCCTATGCAGATAGTAGCCCTGGAGACTCTGGTTGCCGTCGAGAACGGCGACAAACAGAGGATCATAGTCCCAGGTAATAATCAGGCCACCTTTGTGTGCAGGTGGCTAAAGGTCCGGTGGCTAACCGGACTGATGAGTTTGCCAAGCTGAAGCGGCAATTTGATGCGGCAGATGCCGACATCGTGCTTGTCAACAAGCGGCTCGACGAGGCACAGGGTATGCGATTTCTCCGGTGATTAACACATAGTAAGAGGAGCATGATGCCAGTATCTTTAATATGTTGTGACTGCGGATGGAGCTGCCGCCGTGGAGACCCTTCGGGCGGAACTTGCCTGAGCCAAGGAACAAGCCAGAAATAGTGATGCGGCTGCTCTAAAGGCGGTTGAAGAGCTGAGGGCCGAACAGGCTGCGCATTGCCAAAGCAAGGAAAAAATAGCCAAGATGGTCGTTGAGTTGAAAGATGTCACCGACTGTTACCAGCTTCTTGAAAAAGAAAGCCAAGCAAAGGCGACGGACCTGGAGAAGGCCATGGTAGCAGCCAAGGAAGCCCGCTCCAAAATCAGAGCGGCGAAGGAGGAGCTGCGTCAAGCTGGAGATATCGCGGCTGGGAAGCCCTTTCTATTGCGGACGAAGTTCGAGGATCCGAAGTATGCCCCTCTTGATCAACTATGGACTTCTGCATAAGCATATGTGGATTTGGCAGCAAGTGCTGCTGATGCGGCTGAGTACTTCAAGGATCAAAAAGATCGTGAAGTGGAAAAGTTGCTCTGGTCAAAGTTCAATGTTCCAGTGCGTCCGCTGCTGTTGAATGAGCGAATGGCCGAGTGGCCGAGCTCCATAGGTTGTCCAGGCTTGCCATGAGGTCTGTTGTGGATCATCTATGGCCGGAAGGTCCAAGGCCGAATAGTTATTTTAGTTTAGTGTAACAATTCCTTGGTGTTGTGCCGCACATCGACGCTATGAAGAGGTCGGCGTGCATAGAGGGTGCGCAGATGGCACTTGCCCGTGTCAAGACATACTGGGCAGAGATGGAGGCCACCACTATTGCAACCCAGAGTTCGGCCGTGGGCCGAGTATCTGCCAAGCACTACTTTGAATAAGTCCTTGAAGGCACTGGTTCAATAGAGGCTCGGTGCTCGAAGAATATTATGTTCTAGTGACATGTATTCCCATTGTAAAAAACAATGTTTTATTGAATTACCAAGGCCGTGTTTATACTTTTGCCTGAAAGTATTATGATGCCTCCTGTGCGGCCGTTTATTTATATATGTATATAACCTGAAAGTTTACAGTCGTCGGCTTCAGCCCCCACGCATATAATGCGGGGGTGTTCACAAAAAATGCGTATTCACCTTGATCCAACTTCTTGGTCCATTAAGGAGGTGGTAGCGCAGCGAACGAGGCAATCGGACTATATTGCTTTAACACTTTTACTTAGCCATAGGAGTTTGACGGTGGGACTACTATATAGCCCCTGGTACCTCCGCGCTTGTTTGAATACGGTGCGCGTACGTACATGACCGGGAAACGGCCCTTCTTTAATGCGGACGAATACTGAAGATTCCGCTAAGTCATCGAGTGGTTCACCGGTCTCGTGCTTTATCATGACAGTCAGTTTTCGGCTTTCTCTACTGAGGTGCTCATCCGGATGAACTAGGGCACAATCGCAGTAGTTCTCCCAGTGCCGCCTTAGCCGATAGAGTGGAACGTAAGATAGCAAAACACGGGAGCCGGGCAAACCCAACATTTGACCAAAGACATGATTCGGAGCTGATGCATATAAGGCCAAACTCGTGACGCGAACACTCCCTAAGGTATTCGGTCTTCATAACATATGCCGGGCTGAACAATGCCCTTAATAATAAACCCCGAGTGTCCAAGTACGTTCAATATTCTAACGTGGTGAAATGCCAATAACGTCAGCATCCTTCTCGGTTGTACTGAGTATCCGGGGGATGTGAGCAACAAGAGATAGTAAAAAAGGTTGTGTCGTGTCTCCGTATGCGCCTGTGTCTCCGTTGTGCCGTGTCCTGGACGGGTGTAGCATGAATGTCATCTGTAAAACAGAAGAACTTAGGTGAAAGTTGTCATGCCAAAAAATTGGTTATTCTCGATAAACCGTTAAAATTCAAGACAAGTCAAGTTGAGCCGAACTAGCCCTGATTACACGCGGGAAGCCCCTGGTACCATCTATGAGGGTTTAACCATCAAACCAATCTCAGGTATATCTACTGATGCGTCAGACTCGTCTAACCGTGTCTGCAGTCTTGACGACCTGTCATTTATTCTGGTTGGTGAGGCCGTCTAGTGCTCGGCTGTTAAAGCCGTCGCACGTTCTTCCATGCATAGAGAACACTCAATATTCCCACTAACTATGATGGTGCCTCATGGACCAGGCATCTTAAGCTAAAGAGAAGCGTCATGTGGTACCGCATTAAAATGAGCGAAAGCTGTTCTTCCCAGTAGTGCTTGATAGCCGCTTCGGAATGGAGCAATGTCGAAGTCTAACTTCTCACTTCGGTAGTTGTCGGGTGAACCGAATACAACCTCTAGTATTAGAGAGCCCGTGGAGCGGGCCTCCGGGCCTGGTATTACTCCCTTGAAGGTAGTATTACTGTGGCTGATTTTTGCCGGGTCTATCCCCATTTTGCGGACTGTATCCGGATATATCAGATTTAGACCACTGCCGCCGTCCATAAGGACTCGTGTGAGATGGTATCCGTTTATTGTTGGGTCTAACACCAAGGCAGCCAATCCTTCATGCCGGATGCTTGTCGGGTGATCCCTGCGATCAAAAGTGATCGGGCAGGCCAACCAGGGGTTGAACTTAGGGGTGACGGGCTCTACGGCGCGTATGTCTCGGAGTGCATGTTTGCTTCTCCTCTTCGTCACGTGGATCATGTTTACTGTTTTAACCTCTGGTGGAATTTTTCTGTCCTCCAGTGCTTTGCTGGCGAGGTTCGTCCTCGTCTTCGCTTGGTGTTTCCCTCCCCTTGTGTTCGGCGTTGAGCTTACTGGCCTGCTTGAAGACCACGCATTCTCTGTGGGTGTGATTTGCAGGTTTATCGGGGGTGCCATGAATCTGACATAATTTGTCTAGAATTTTATTTAGGTTGGACGGTCCATCTCTGCTGCCTTTCAAAGACTTTTTCCGCTGACCTGGTCGAGAGCCCCTGAATCCGGCGTTTACCGCGGTATTATCTGGGTTGTCTTCTTTATTTTGACGCTTGCTTTTACTGCGTCTTGGTTTTCCATTGCCATCCCTGACTTCGGATGTGCTTGGGTCGCTGGTGTTACTGCGGGCTAACCAGCTATCTTTGCCCGTGGAAAAGCGGGTCATGCGGCTTGTCAGGGCTGCCATTGTTCTCGGTTTTTCTTAGCCGAGGTGTCTGGCGAGCCATTCGTCCTGGACGCTATGCTTGAAAGCTGCTAAGGCTTCGGCATCCGGACAGTCGAGGATTTGGTTCTTCTTAGTGAGAAACCTGTTCCAAAGCTTTCTGGCTGACTGTCCGGGCTGTTGAATTATATGACTTAAATCATCTGCATCCGGAGGTCGGACATAGGTCCCTTGAAAATTAGACCAAAAAGCATCCTCAAGATCCTCCCAACTTCCAATTGAGTTTTCGGGGAGGCTTTTCAGCCAGTGTCGAGCTGGTCCTTTAAGTTAGAGGGGCAAGTACTTGATGGCATGGAGATCATCTCCGCGAGCCATATGGATATGGAGGATAAAGTCCTCAATCCAGACCCCAGGGTCTGTGGTCACGTCGTACACCTCTATGTTCACTGGTTTGAATCCTTCAGGAAATTCGTGGTCCAGCACCTCATTGGTGAAACATAGGGGGTGTGCGGCACCCCTGTATTTGGATGTATCATGGTGTTCGGACGATTGTAGTATTCGGTTTTGATTTTGTGCCGGAGCGCGCTTCCTAGATCCATAGATGGATCTGGTCATGCTAGATTTTTGGCGCAAGTCCTCACGTAGATCGTGTGTTGACTTATGTGCGGCCTTGTTAGCCGCTCTATCGTGGCCACAAGGTGGTTGATCCGGCCGGTTGGCCGTTTTATTTTTTGGCTGTGTGGGGTCTAAGGCCTCATCGTCCAATTCAGGTAATAGCTTGCGCTTTGGATAGCTCTTTGTGTGGTAACTAAGACCATACTTTTCTTCGTTGTCGAGCACTTTGTTCCACCTGCTGTTGAGCGTATTTTATGCGGCCTTAAGCCTTTGCTTCTGCTTCTTTAGACTTCTCGCTGTGGCAATAAGCCTGCTGCGGAGGTTCTCTTGTTCCAAGTGCCTTTTCTGGGATGATGTGTGCATCTTCGTCCGGACTGTTTTCCTCCCCAGAGGGTGGTTGATGAGGTTTATCCGTGGCGTCGCCGTGTTTGGACATCGCATCCGTACTATGTTCGCCGTTTGCAGTTTCATCATGCTCTGCCGCTGGGTCAATGTGGTCGTCGTTTCCTCTGGAATCGACTGGACTGTTATTTTCTCTTGCGCTGTTATCGCGGTTTTTGCCAAGGCGGGATTTGGGGCGGCGCCTACGCCGACGCTTTGTTTGCTTCTTGGAGGGGTCATCCTCCGCTGTCTTATCGCCATTGCCTTGTTTAGGTGTATCCACCATGTATATGTCATGTGATGAAGTGGCTTGCCAGCGCTCTATGGGCACTGGTTCCTGTTTCTCTCCATGTCTTCGGAGTCAAAATCGAGCATGTCGGTTAAATCATCGACAGTGGCTACTAAGTGGGTGGTGGGTGGGCAGCGAATTTCTTCGTCATCCGCATCCCCTTCTAGCCGGACATAGTTCCGCCAAGGTTCTCCTAACAAGGAGAGAGACCTTAATGAATTTAGCACATCGCCGAAAGGCGAGTGCTGAAAGATATGCGCGGAGGTAAACTCCATGATCGGTGCCCAATCGGATTCGATAGGCACGAACGCAGGCGGCTCGGAGCCTATGGCCAGGGATGAATCCAATGGTTCGGCAACACGGCTCTCACAAGGGGTGAAGTCAGTATTCGGCTCTATCGCCACTGAGAGTGTGGCCTCCATGGCGGGGTCTATCCACCCGTCCTCGGATGACGCACTTGGCTCCAGATTGAGGGCTGGAGTAGTTGCAGATGCGATCTCCCGAACACTGTCCGACGGCAGAGTTACATCATGCTTGTCGTGATTGTGAGGCACACCTGACATGGGCTCGAATACATCGGATGTCGGCGGTGTATTTTAAGTTTCCGAACCTGACCTGATGGCCAGGGGCGTAGCTCTCGTTCTGCTCCAGATGGCCAAGCGAGCTGGCCCGCAGCGCGAAGCCACCGAATACAAAGATCTATCCAGGGAGGAAAACCTCACCCTGAACAGCATCGTTACCGATGATCGAAGGAGCCATCAAGCCTTTACGGTGACGGCACAGTGGAACTCTCAATGAAAGAACCAATGTTGGTGTCAAAACCGGCGGATCTCGGGTAGGGGGTCCCGAACTGTGCATCTAAGGCGGATGGTAACAGGAGGCGGGGGACATGATGTTTACCCAGGTTCAGGCCCTCTCGATGGAGGTAATACCCTACGTCCTGCTTGATTGATCTTGATGATATGAGTATTACAAGAGTTGATCTACCACAAGATCGAAGAGGCTAAACCCTAGAAGCTAGCCTATGGTATGATTGTTGTTGTCCTACGGACTAAACCCTCCGGTTTATATAGACACCGGAGGGGCTAGGGTTACACAGAGTCGGTTACAAGGGAGGAGATCTACATATTCATATCGCCAAGCTTGCCTTCCATGCCAAGGAGAGTCCCATCCGTACACGGGACGAAGTCTGCAATCTTATATCGATATAGTCCGGCTCTCCGGAGACCCCCTAATCCAGGACTCCCTCACCAACACTATACTCAATCCTCTCCCTGAGTCATGCTTAATTGTCATTAACCCTTCCATTTGTAACAAGAATGGCGGAAGGTTATAGCGGGGATCTATAGCCCCGCTCCACAGCTGGAGAACCGTAACCGGGACCTTGACACCGGATATGAAGAGGATCCGGGCATATTTGTAGAGCTTGAGGAGGGAGTATTCTACCAGGCGAGCTATGATGGCATAGTAGTGCCAATCGTGGCCGACTATCCCAGCCTCCTTCCCGCCTCACATGTAAGTAATCAAGAGACACCTCCTCTGGAAGAGCTTTCTCACCATACCTCACCCACCGCACTGTCATGTGCTCCAAAGGGGAGGCACTCGGCGCACCACGCTACACAAGAGGCATCTCGTAAGAGCGCGGCGCCCACGCCAAACAAGTCATTGAAGAGGAAGGCGGACGATAACATGGCCGAACCTTCGTCGAAGCGGTACGACTTTTTAAATATGCCTCTTGGCTGCCACATCGAACTGTAACATCATCCGCTGCATCTTATCAGGAAGAGTGTTCGCCGGACTAGGTCCGGGGATGCAACCGGTCGTGCCTCCACTAGTCAGATTCCAGACCCTGCCCTAAGGACAGGGGCTGACACGGGAGTGACGGCGGATTGTCCTTCTGCAGAGGATTCAGATGATATGTACGTCACGAACTCTTAAGTGGAGAGCGCCATGAATCATCAGCGCCAGAGGGCCGCTCTTCGTGACCCTGGTTTTTCAAAAGAGGCATTTAATGCCTTCAACTCGGCTGATGCATATATCCGAGCTGCCCGGGACAGGCTTACTAGAGCCACGGACCGGCATTTGAAAGATATGCGGGTAAGTATGCATTTATACAGCCTTCGTAATCATCCACCAGTAGCCCCCGAGACTTGAAGCAGTTGATACAACTGATTTAAGGATCATTGTATAATCAGGCACTTACAGATAAGAACAACCTGCTGTCTCAAGAGCTGGAACAGTGTCGGACTCTGCTAGCTACAGCTACCGCTGAATTGGAGAAATCGAAGGAGGCGCCGCCTGGTAATGTTTCCCTCCATCCAGAAAAAGGATAATCATACACCAGTAATATTAATAATGTTGTGTCTCCGCTGACAGGATCGGTAGATCAACTGAAAGTAGCCCATGCGGGTGAACAGGAGGCCAAAAGGCAACAGACAGTAGGTGATCGTGTGATGACGTGGGTCAGGGACGAGAAGAACAAGCTGCAGGATTCCAACATCCTGATGGGCGAAGAGCTAAAAGATGTACGAGCCTAGCTGGCTGATGCCGTAAAGGAGAATAAGAGGCGAGGCGGCATATTCATTATGCTTTTGACCTTACCTTTATGTAATTCAACAAAGAAATGATCTAACAGATTGATGTCTGCAGGTATGCTGACTGGCCTTCCCGAAGAGGAAATGTCCGGCTCTCAAGGCGACTTGATGCAAGAGCTGTCCCAACTGCACGAGCGAGCTCGGCAAGCAATGCGGAGCATTGCCAAAGGTTTGTGGCCATCTGCCTCTCCTCCAGGAAGTATATAGGAGCTTGTGAAGACATTCCAGGGAGCTCAGCATTGCTTCCAATTATGGAAGATATCGGCCTGCCGAGAAGGTGTGTGAGAGGCCTGGGCCATGGTAAAAACACGGTACACCAAGCTTGATCTGAATCATATGGCCCGAGTCAGACCTCAGGGGGTCAGATGGAAAATAAATTCCAGTTAGTCTGGTATTTGACCAAGTAAAGATAGCCGCCAAGTATTCCCAACAGGATGGTAAGCTAGATAACTTGTTAGATGGCATAGAGGAAGAAGTTTTTGAGTCCAAGTGACTATGTACTTCGATTGACAAATTTGTCCCTAGCTGGATTATAAAAGGATTGTCATGGCAAACCTTTTCACTTCAACCTCTGGACCCGAAGGCTCGGAGTGTTTTCGAATACCGTAATGGTAATATAGACTGGGGTATGCATGGAAACCAGGCGTAGGGGTCATAGTTGCTTGAACAGACAATTTGTGTCCGGCTAGCTATGTTATATTACATGTTGATTGTAAGAAACATCTTCTAGGGAGAATAGTTCCGTTAAGGGTTCCTTTCCCTGGGTGAACATGCGTTAGTACGCATGTCCGAACTGTGATCGAAAAATCATAGTATACGTATCATCTGGGGGTTCATGATGTAAACAGGGTATAACGTCTTTAGTCCGCCGACCGAATATTCCCTTAAGAACGCTAGCTTTCGGCTTCACCCAGTCTGAGGTACAAGTCTGGATGACCCAGCTGTAACAATCGTAGAGGTGCTCCCTTTATGCCCTAGCCGAACAAATGGGAACGTAGGGCATAAGCAAAGGAGCGAGGAAACCCAGCTTGGCAAAAACTTAAGTCATAACAATGCATATAATGGCGAAGAAAAGGTACATATGTGGAAGAGGACACATATGTGTTGATCTTGATGCTAGGAAAATAATAATAAGCTTCTGCAAAAGAAGCCCCCAGGTATTATGAGTGTATACATTTAAGGATGTGCACATCATAGTTGTGCGGTCTGGCCGCAGAAGAGCTAAAGAGCTAGACAATAAGGTTAAAGAGAGGAAAAATGGAGAAAAGGGAGAAGAAAACGAACAAAGAGTCTGGCTCTAGGCGTAGAATCTTCGGAGTCTGGCCGCATTCCACGGGTTAGGCTCTAGGCGATTGTCCGATGCATCACACATGTTGTACGCTCCTCCAGTGAGAACTTCATCGATGATGAAGGGACCCTCCCACTTGGGCTTGAGTTTGTACTTTTTTTGTTTTCTGGCAAGCGTAGAACGAGTTCACCAACATTATAAGTCTTGGCCCGTACCTCTCTATTGTTGACAGAATGCAGAACGGGCCTTTGCAACGCCGCGCTCCTCCTCCAAGGCATCTAGATTGTCCTACCGATCCAACTCGGCTTCTCTCTCTTCATACATGCGCACTCCACGTGAGTCATGAATGATGTCGCAGGGCAAAACGGCCTCTGCACCGTACACCATGAAGAATGGTGTGTATCCGGTAGTGTGATTGGGCGTGGTCCGCAGCCCCTAGATCATGGAGTCTAGCTCCTCAACCCAGTGCTTATCTGATTCTTTCAATGACCACACTAGTCTAGGCTTAATGCCGTTCATAATAAGGCCATTAGCTCGTTTGACTTCATCGTTTGTTTGCAGATGATAGACCAAGGCGTAATCGAGCTTAATGCCCAATTTAGCACACTAGGATTTCACTTTGTCGGCTGTGGAATTGGAGCCGTTATCGGTGATGATGCTATGTGGGACACCATAACGGTGCACGACACCGGATATAAAGTCTATCACCAGTCCAGCTTCAGATGTTTGCACTGGTTTGGCCTCTATCCATTTGGTGAATTTATCTACCATGACTAGCATATATTTTTTCTTATGGCTTCCTCCTTTAAGGGGTCCTACCATATCAAGCCCCCAGACCACAAAAGGCCAAGTAATGGGGATTGTTTGTAAAGCAGTAGATGGCATATGGCTTTGATTGGCGAAGAGCTGGCATCCGATGCAACATTGGACCAGGTCCTATGCATATGCTCGGGCCATCGGAAAAAAGAAACCTGTATGGAAGGCCTTACTTACAAGGGCCCGAGCCGTGTCGTAGTAACCGCCGAGACCCGCATGGATTTTAGCCAGGAGCTGCCGTCCCTATTGTTCGGTGATACATCTTTGATGGACTCCGGTGGCACTTTTCTTGTAGAGCTCTCCGTCATGGACCTTGTAGGCTTTCGAGCGCCGAACAATGCAGCGAGCCTCTTTCTGGTCCTCAGGGAGCTCTCGCCTATTAAGGTAGGCCAAGAAGGGTTTGGTCCATGGGGCAATTATTGCCATTATTAGATGGGCCGATGGTGTTATTTTGGTGGCTAAGCCCCCGATGATATCGGTTTTGTGTTCAGAATCTAGGGATATAATCGGATCCGGACTAGTGTTGCTGCTCTCATCCTACCACACCATGGATTGCTTGAAGAGCCTTTCCAAAAAGATGTTAGGTGGGACGGGGTCACGCTTGGCGCCCATGCGAGTAAGGACATCCGCCGCTTGATTGCTTTCTCGAGCCACATGATGAAACTCGAGTCCCTCGAACTGAGCTGATATTTTGGGTGCGGCGTTGCAATAGGCCGCCATCTTCGGATCCTTAGCGTTGAAGTTTCCAATTATTTTGGATATTGCGAGATTTTAATCCCCGCGCACCTCCAGGCGTTGTATGCCAATGGAGGTATCCATCCGAAGACCGTGCAACCAGGCCTCGTATTTGGCCGCATTGTTGGAGTCTGTGTATAATATTTGGAGTACATATTGGAATGTATCTCCAGTGGGGGACGTTAAAACGATGGCTGCTTGATACGCCTCCAATGTATCTATAATTTTTTATTGTTCCATGCAATTATATTATCAACCTTGGATGTTTTATATGCATTTATATGTTATTTTATATGATTTTTGGGACTAACCTATTAACCTAGAGCCCAGTGCCAGTTTCTATTTTTCGTTGTTTTTGAGTATCGTAGAAAAGGAAAACCAAACAGAGTCCAATTGACCTGAAATTTCATGGAGATCATTTTTGGACCAGAAGAAGCCCACAGAGTACCGGAGATGGGCCAGAAGAGTCCCAAGGCCACCACGAGGGTGGGGGCGCGCCCTACCCCCTGGGCGCGCCCCCTACCTCGTGGCCACCTTGGGGACCCCCCTGACTTGTTCCCGACTCCAACACCTCTTATATAACCCCAAACTTCCAGAAAGAAACCTAGATCGGGAGTTCTGCCGCCGCAAGCCTATGTAGCCACCGAAAACCAATCTAGACCCGTTCCGGCACCCTGCTGGAGGGGGGAATTCCTCTCCGGTGGCCATCTTCATCATCCCGACGCTCTTCATGAAGAGGAGGGAGTAGTTCACCCTCGGGGCTGAGGGTATGTACCAGTAGATATGTGTTTGATCTCTCTCTCTCTCTCGTGTTCTTGATTCGGCACGATCTTGATGTATCGCGAGCTTTTCTATTATGGTTGGATCTTATGATGTTTCTCCCCTCTACTCTCTTGTGATGAATTGAATTTTCCCTTTGAAGTTATCTTATCGGATTGAGTCTTTAAGGATTTGAGAACACTTTATGTATGTATTGCATGTGCTTATCTGTGATGACACTGGGATATCACGTGATCCACTTGATGTATGTTTTGGTGATCAACTTGCGAGTTCTGTGACCTCGTGAACTTATGCATAGGGGTTGGCACACATTTTCGTCTTGACTCTCCGGTAGAAACTTTGGGGCACTCTTTGAACTTCTTTGTGTCGGTTGAATAGATGAATCTGAGATTGTGTGATGCATATGGTATAATCATACCCATGGATACTTGAGGTGACATTGGAGTATCTAGGTGACATTAGGGTTTTGGTTGATTTGTGTCTTAAGGTGTTATTCTAGTACGAACTCTATGATAGATTTAACGAAAAGAATAACTTCGTGTTATTTTACTACAGACTGTTGAATAGATCAATCAGAAAGAATAACTTTGAGGCTGTTTCGTACCCTACAATAATCTCTTTGTTTGTTCTCCGCTATTAGTGACTTTGGAGTGACTCTTTGTTGCATGTTGAGGGATAGTTATATGATCCAATTATGTAAATATTGTTGAGAGAACTTGCACTATGGAAGTATGAACCCTAGGCCTTGTTTCAACGCATTGCAATACCGTTTCTGCTCACTTTTATAGGGTTTTGGTTGATTTGTGTCTTAAGGTGTTATTCTAGTACGAACTCTATGATAGATTTAACGAAAAGAATAACTTCGTGTTATTTTACTACAGACTGTTGAATAGATCAATCAGAAAGAATAACTTTGAGGCTGTTTCGTACCCTACAATAATCTCTTTGTTTGTTCTCCGCTATTAGTGACTTTGGAGTGACTCTTTGTTGCATGTTGAGGGATAGTTATATGATCCAATTATGTAAATATTGTTGAGAGAACTTGCACTATGAAAGTATGAACCCTAGGCCTTGTTTCAACGCATTGCAATACCGTTTCTGCTCACTTTTATCATTAGTTACCTTGCTGTTTTTTTATTTTTCATATTACAGAAACTTATATCTACCATCCATATTGCACTTGTATCACCATCTCTTTGCCGAACTAGTGCACCTATACAATTTACCATTGTATTGGGTGTGTAGGGGACACAAGAGACTCTTTGTTATTTGGTTGCAGGGTTGTTTGAGAGAGACCATCTTCATCCTACGCCTCCCATGGATTGATAAACCTTAGGTCATCCACTTGAGGGAAATTTGCTACCGTCCTACAAACCTCTGCACTTGGAGGCCCAACAACGTCTACAAGAAGAAGGTTGTGTAGTAGACATCAAGCTCTTTTCAAGAGCCGTTGCCGGGGAGGTTAGCGCTTGAAGGTATATCTTTAGATCTTGCAATAGAATCTTTTAGTTTCTTGTTTTATCACTAGTTTAGTCTATAAAATAAAAAATGGAATTGAGGGTACCTCATATGCTTCATGTTTTTAATGTCTTTCGTGAGGATTCCGATAATTGTGCCAAAGTGTTAGAAGAAGAGTGTATGTGTGGCACTAAATATTTGGATGATGAGCATGATTGCAATGTTGTTAGTATGAATTCTTTGACTATCCATGATGCTAATGATATGCAAAGCCACAAGCTTGGGGATGCTATATTTGATGAAGATGATATTTTTTTGTCCCCCAAGTTTTGATGAGCAAATTTATTTTGATGATAGCATGCCTCCTATTTATGATGATTTTATTGATGAAAGTGGGTTTGGAAGAGTGTCTACTTGAGGAAGTAATGATCCCACTATTTTGGAGGGTGTTGAATCTTATTGTGATAATTAAGAAAGTGGGTTTGGAGAGGCCATGACTTTAGTTAATGTTAATCCCACTATTTTGGAAGAGTGTCAACTTTGCATACATGTGGATCGTGTTAAGAATATGTTTTGTGATAGTTATATTGTTGAATTCATTCATGATGCTACTGAAAATTATTATGAGGGAGGAATATATTCTTGTAGGAACTTCCATAATATCAAGTTTCTCTCTATGTGCTTAAAGTTCTGAAGTTATGTTTGTTTTGCCTTCCTATGCTAGTTGATTATTGTTCCCATAAGTTATTTGTTCACAACATCCCTATGCATAGGAAGTGGGTAAGACTTAAATGTGCTAGTCATATTATTCATGATGCTCTCTTTATGTTTCAATTCTTATCATTTATGTGAGCATCATTGAAATCATCATGCCTAGCTAGGGGCATTAAACGTTAGCGCTTGTTGGGAGGCAACCCAATTTTTTTGTTCATGTTTATTAATAAATAATTCATCTAGCCTATGTTTAGATGCGGTTTTACATTTTAATTAGTGTTTGTGCCAAGTAGAACCTTTGGGAACACTTGGGTGAAGTCTTTGTGATCTTGCTGTAAAAATAGAAACTTTAGCGCTCATGAGATTAGCTACCTTTTTTTCTGGAGAGTGCTATTAAGTTGATTATTTTGGAAGATGATTAATAGACAAATTCCTCAGGTCCAACAATTTATTTCGGAATTTTTTGAGTTACAGAAGTATACGTTTGATACAGATTACTACAGACTTTTCTGTTTTTGACAGATTCTATTTTCTATGTGTTGTTTGCTTATTTTGATGAATCTATGAGTAGTATCGGAGGGTATGAACCATATAGAAGTTGGAATACAGTAGATATTACACGAATATGAATTTAGAATGAGTTCACAACAGTAACTAAGTGGTGATTTATTTTCTTATACTAACGGAGCTTACAAGTTTTCTGTTAAGTTTTGTGTTGTGAAGTTTTCAACCTTTGTGTAAAGATTCAATGGACTATGGAATAAGGAGTGGAAAGAGCCTAAGCTTGGGGATGCCCAAGGCACCCCAAGGTAATATTCAAGGACAACCAAAAGCCTAAGCTTGGGGATGCCGCAGAAGGCATCCCCTCTTTCGTCTTCGTTCATCGGTAACTTTACTTGGAGCTATATTTTTATTCACCCCATGATATGTGTTTTGCTTGGAGCGTCATTTTATTTTATTTTGTTTTGCTTGTTGTTCGAATAAAATACCAAGATCTGAAATTCTTAAATGTTAGAGAGTCTTCACATAGTTACATAATTATTCAACTACTCATTGATCTTCACTTATATCTTTCGGAGTAGTTTGTCATTTGCTCTAGCGCTTCACTTATATCTTTTTAGAGCTCAGCGGTGGTTTTATTTTTAAGAAATAGATGAACTCTCATGCTTCACTTATATTATTTTGAGAGTCTTAAACAGCATGGTAATTTTCTTTGGTTATGAAACTAGTCCTAATATGATGGGCATCCAAGATGGGTATAATAAAAACTTTCATATAGGTGCATTGAATACTATGAGAAGTTTGATGCTTGATAATTGTTTTGAGATATGAAGATGCTAATATTGGAGTCGTGCTAGTTCAGTAATTGTGAATTTGAGAAATACTTGTGTTGAGGTTTGCAAGTCCCATAGCATGCACGTATGGTAACCGTTGGGTGACAAATTTGAAGCATGAGGTGTTTCTTTGATTGCCTTCCTTATGAGTGGCGGTCGGGGACGAGCGATGGTCTTTTCCTACCAATCTATCCCCCTAGGAGCATGCGCGTAGTGCTTGTTTTTTGATGACTTGTAGATTTTTGCAGTAAGTATGTGAGTTCTTTATGACTAATGTTGAGTCCATGGATTATACGCACTCTCACCCTTCCATCATTGCTAGCCTCTTCGGTACCGTGCATTGCCCTTTCTCACCTCGAGAGTTGGTGCAAACTTTGCCGGTGCATCCAAACCCCATGATACGATATGCTCTGTCACACATAAACATCCTTATATCTTCCTCAAAACAGCCACCATACCTACCTATTATAGCATTTCCATAGCCATTCCGAGATATATTGCCATGCAACTTTCCACCATTCCGTTCATCATGACACGCATCATCATTGTCATATTGCCTTGCATGATCATGTAGTTAACATCGTATTTGTGGCAAAGCCACCATGCATAATTTATCATACATGTCACTCTTGATTCATTGCCCATCCCGGTACACCGCCGGAGGCATGCATATAGAGTCATATTTTGTTCTAGTATTGAGTTGTAATCTTTGAGTTGTAAATAAATAGAAGTGTGATGATCATAATTAATAGAGCATTGTCCCGAAGAAGAAAAAAGAAAGGCCAAAAAAAGAAAAAAAAGAAAGGCCAAATAAAAAAATATAAAATAAGAAAGGACAATGCTAATATCCTTTTTCCACACTTGTGCTTCAAAGTAGCACCATGTAACACCCCGGATGTAACTTTCCCAATTTGTACTCCAACTCTTGTTGTTTTTAGCGTTAGGTTAATTTATTTTCTCGGGTTCGGGTCTTTGTCTCCGTGTGTTGTTGTCGTTGTCATGCATCTCATATCATGTCATCATGTGCATTGCATTTGCATACGTGTTCGTCTCATGCATTCGAGCATTTTCCCCGTTGTCCGTTTTGCATTCCGGCGCTTCGTTCTCCTCCAGTGGTCATTTCTAGCTTTCTTTCGTGTGTGGGGGCTAAACATTTCCGTATTGGACCGAGACTTGCCAAGCGGCCTTGGTTTACTACCGGTAGACTGCCTGTCAAGTGTCGTATCATTTGGACTTCGTTTGATACTCCTATGGTTAACTGAGGGACCGAAAAGGCCTCGTGTGTGTTGCAGCCCAACACCCCTCCAATTTGGCCCAAAACCCACCAAAGCCTGCTCCATCATCTAGAGCGTTCGATCACGATCGCGTGGCCAAAAACCGCACCTCATTTGGACTCTCCTAGCTCCCTCTATGCCTATTTAATGTCCCCTCCCGAAATTCGGATCTCCTTCTTCCCCTGAAACCCTAAAATCGCCCCGCCACCGACGGACATGTCCGCCGCCTAAATCGGACGCGTCCGCCGCCGCGCCCCAGCCAACCGCCGCCTGCCACGCGTCCCGCCGCGTCCTCCCGCGCCGCGGCCCGCGAGCCCAGCCGGCGCTCCCGAGGGCCCAGCCGCTCCCCGCCGCCCGATCTGCCTCGTCGCTGCCCCGCTCCACCGGGTCTTCCCCAACACCGGCGCCCCCTCGCCACGGCCATCGCCCGGCTGCCGTCGCCGTCCGGTGGATCCACGCCGCCTCACCTCGCCGTCCACCCCTCGCCGCGCTGTCCTCGTCGCCGACAGGTCCTCCGGCGACCGGATCCGCCCGATCCGCCTCCCCCGACCTCCCCGGCGCCGCCCTGCGCCCTCCTCCGGCGAAACTCCGGCCGGCCGTCCTCGGTTCGCGTGCCGATCCAGATCTGGGACGAACCCTAGGGGTTGACCTCTCAATTTCTTCCCTAAGTCTGCATTTCAAGTGCTCATGTTCATAGCCTCGTAACTTTGCATCCGTAGCTCCGATTCATGCATATAGCTCAGAGAGTACATCATTTCATCCCATTGCATCATTTTCATTTGAGTTCATCTTGATGCCCGAAATGCTGTTAGAAGAGGGCTACTTGAGATTATTGTCAGATCTGCTACTCCATCTAGCTTTTTGTCATTTTTGCCATGATTAATGTGTGCATGAAATGCCCCTGAGTTCTACATATGTTTTGTTAAGGGTTTTTTCATATTTCCAAAGGTGCAACCCATGTATTTTTGTGATGTGTGTGGTGACTAGCACAAGCTTGCAAAGTGGTGCACTTGGTAATTCTGTTTTCAGGGACTTAGCAATTTCACTAAGTCCTTGAGCTGTTTATCTCATGATGCCATATGTTCATGTTGTTTCCTAGTGATACGTGCCTCTTTTGAGGATGATCAGTAAGGATGTTTTGTTAATATTGTAGTGCTCTATCCATCCATTTCTTCGTTTGCAATTATGGAGCACCCTAGCTTGAGTCAATCGAGCTCTACTTTTGCTACTTTGTGAATCTGGGCAGATTGTCAACTTGTTTGCAATTTTGCCGATGATGTTGTAGTTGATCCATGCATGCTATGCTATTGTTCTTTCCATGTATAGCTTGCATTTTGTGTCTTCTTGATGGATGTATGCTTATCTTGTCATGACTTGCACCATAGTGAGTGCATATAGCTCGTAAACATGCCTACTTGAGTTCTGTTTTCAGCTTGCTCCAGTTTTCACTAAGTCTGTGATCTGATTATGTTTTTGCCATGTTCACATGCTTGCAATTGTATTTTCTGATCCCTTTTGGCTCAAGGTCACTAAGGGACTTTTGTTAAGATCTTTGAGTAGCTCCATGCCATGCTTTACTTTGCCATGTTTAGGTCCTGTAGCATGTAGTTTTGTTGCTCCGAAGTGTGCTACCTGATCTGAAATTCCAGACAAGTGTTAATTTCACTGAGTCTGAGATCTGTTTGCCATATGCATTTTTGCCATGCTTGTTTGAACCTGTTAATGGATGAATTGGCCGTAGCTCAGTGCTAGACTTTTGTTAAGGATCTTGAATGCATCCCTGCCATGTATTTTGTTGTCATGTTTGGGTGCTGTAGCTTGTTCATCTCATTGAATTTAGATGGCTACTTGCTGTAAATCGCAGACCGGTGTCATATTTGAATCGCTTGCCATTTCCAAACCGTAACTCCGATTCCGGCGTTCTTTATATCGTTTTCAAGCGATTTCATCTCATCTTTCCAGTGGAACACTTGGATTTCAATGTTGAGGTCAGGTTCATGCATTTCCTGTCATATCTTGCATATGCATCCCGCATCGCATCCCGCATAACATATCATCTTTGCATCATCGTGTTTGATCCTTGCACGTGGTTGATTATGTCCTTGTTGCTTGTTTTTCTTGTTTGGGTAGAGCCGGGAGACGAGTTCGCTAACGAGGAGCCCGTTGAGTTTGCTTTCGAGGATCCAGTCAACTCTGACAACTGTGCAGGCAAGATGATCATACCCTCGAAATCACTACTATCTTTGCTATGCTAGTTTGCTCGCTCTTTTGCTATGCCAATGCTACGATGCCTACCACTTGCTTTCAAGCCTCCCAAATTGCCATGTTAAACCTCTAACCCACCATGTCCTAGCAAACCGTTGATTGGCTATGTTACCGCTTTGCTTAGCCCCTCTTATAGCGTTGCTAGTTGCAGGTGAAGATTGGAGGCCGTTCCTTGTTGGAACATTTATTTACTTGTTGGGATATCATTATATTGCCATGTTATATTAATGCATCTATATACTTGGTAAAGGGTGGAAGGCTCGGCCTCTCGCCTAGTGTTTTGTTCCACTCTTGCCACCCTAGTTTCCGTCATATCGGTGTTATGTTCCCGGATTTTGCGTTCCTTACGCGGTTGGGTTATAATGGGAACCCCTTGATAGTTCGCCTTGATTAAATCTTTTCCAGCAATGCCCAACCTTGGTTTTACCATTTTCCACCTAGCCTCTTTTTCCCTTGGGTTTCCGGAGCCCGAGGGTCATCTTATTTAACCCCCCCCCCGGGCCAGTGCTCCTCTGAGTGTTGGTCCAAACTGTCAGCCGCCGGTGGCTACCAGGGGAAACTCTGGGCTGGCCTATCGGAAGTTTAGACAATCTGAGTGTTCCCTGAGAAAGAGATATGTGCAGCTCCTATCGGGATTTGTCAGCACATTCGGGCGGTGTTGCTGGTCTTGTTTTAACCTGTCGAAGTGTCTTGAAGAACCGAGATACCGAGTCTGATCGGAACGTCTTGGGAGGAGGTCTATTCCTTCGTTGACCGTGAGAGCTTGTCATGGGCTAACTTGGGACTCCCCTGCAGGGATTTGAACTTTCGAAAGGCATGCCCACGGTTATGGGCAGATGGGAATTTGTTAATGTCCGGTTGTAGATAACTTGAACCTTAACTCGATTAAAATGAATCAACTGAGTGTGTTACCATGATGGCCTCTTCTCAGCGGAGTCCGGGAAGTGGACACGGTGTTGGAGTAATGTTTGTGCAGGTTGATCTCTAGTTTCTCGCTCGCGCTTTGCCTCCTCTTCTCGCTCTCTTTTGCGAATAAGTTAGCCACCATACTTGCTAGTCGCTTGCTGCAGCTCCACATATTTACCTTGCCTTACCTATAAGCTTAAATAGTCTTGATCGCGAGGGTGCGAGATTGCTGAGTCCCTGTGGCTCACAGATTACTATTATACCAGATGCAGGCCCTGATGATTCCGCCCCAGGTGATGCGCTTGAGCTCAAGTGGGAGTTCGACGAAGACTCTCAACGTTACTATGTTTCCTTTCCTGATGATCAGTAGCGGTGCCCGGTTGGGGGTGATTGGGACCATGTCGCATGTTGGGTTATCTTTTATTTTGGCGCCGTAGTCGGGCCATGAGTGTTTGGTTGATGTAATGTTATTTATGTACTTGATTGACGTGGCGAGTGTAAGCCAACTATGTTATCTCCCCTTTATTATTATATTACATGGGATGTTGTGAAGATTGCCTAACTTGCGACATATGCCTTCAATGCGATTATGCCTCTAAGTCGTGCCTCGACACGTGGGATATATAGTCGCATCGAGGGTGTTACAAGTTGGTAATCAGAGCCTTCCCAGACCTTAGGAGCCCCATTGCTTGATCGTTTTTAGCGGCCGAGTTGTGTCTAGAAAAATGTTTTGAGTCATTAGGAATTATATATCGGAGAGTTTAGGAATTCTTTTTACTTCCCGGTCTCCTCATCGCTCTGGTAAGGCATCCTGACGTAGAGCTTTGACTCTTCTCTTCTCAAATTTCACTAAAAAAAATTTAGGATCACGCGGGTATCTTGGAATCGTTCCGATGGTTTTATGATGAGAACATTGTCTTGGTGCCTCCTGTCAAGGGTTTAGTGGAAGTGTCCCAGGGAGTTGAGCTCTGAGGTGTTGTCGTCAGAATTTTATCGTTGCAGTTCTGGAATACCTGAGTTTAGTACGCCGACATCAAAAATCTCTTTTATGCAGTTCGTTGGTAAGATAACCTCGACGCCACCCAGTACTGGGGCGGGAGTTCGGCAGTATCACCATAACTTGTATAACGGATGCTTTTCGAAGGTTGAGGTAGATGATTTCCGAAGGTTTCTTGGTTATGTGTTGAAGGATGGATACAGCTGGATGTAGGATTTGCTAGATTTGGGTGAGATATTATGCTTCCCCGCGTCAATGTGAGACTTTCTCCTTTTTTGTCTTCTCCACACAACCCCCATCATTATATTCTATCCCACCCATAGTGCTATGTCCATGGCTCACGCTCATGTATTGCATGAAAGTTGAAAAAAGTTTGAGATTACTAAAGTATGAAACAATTGTTTGGCTTGTCATCGGGGTTGTGCATGATGAGAGCATTTTTATGTGACGAAAATGAAGCATAACCAAACTATATGATTTTGTAGGGATAAGCTTTCTTTGGCCATGTTATTTTGAGAAGACATAATTGCTTAGTTAGTATGCTTGAGGTATTATTACTTTTATGTCAATATTAAAATTTTATCTTGAATATTTCGGATCTGAACATTCATGAACATTCATGACACAATAAAGAGGATTACACGGATAAATATGTTAGGTAGCATTCCACATCAAAAAATTTGTTTTTGTCATTTACCTACTCGAGGATGAATAGGAATTAAGCTTGGGGATGCTTGATACGTCTCCAATGTATCTATAATTTTTGATTGTTCCATGCTACTATATTATCAACCTTGGATGTTTTATATGCATTTATATGCTATTTTATATGATTTTTGGGACTAACCTATTAACCTAGAGCCAAGTGCCAGTTTCTGTTTTTTCGTTGTTTTTGAGTATCACAGAAAAGGAAAACCAAACAGAGTCCAATTGACCTGAAATTTCACAGAGATCATTTTTGGACCAGAAGAAGCCCACAGAGTACCAGAGATGGGCCAGAAGAGTCCCGAGGCCACCACGAGGGTGGGGGGTGCGCCCTACCCCCCTGGGCGCACCCCCCTAACTCGTGGCCGCCTCGGGGACCCCCTGACTTGTTCCCGACTCCAACACCACTTATATAACTCCAAACTTCCAGAAAGAAACCTAGATCGGGAGTTCCGCTGCCGCAAGCCTCTGTAGCCACAGAAAACCAATCTAGACCCATTCTGGCGCCCTGCCGAAGGGGGGAATCCCTCTCCGGTCGCCATCTTCGTCATCCCGGCGCTCTTCATGAAGAGGAGGGAGTAGTTCACCCTCGGGGATGAGGGTATGTACCAGTAGCTATGTGTTTGATCTCTCGCTCTCTCATGTTCTTGATTCGGCACGATCTTGATGTATCGCGAGCTTTGCTATTATAGTTGGATCTTATGATGTTTCTCCCCCTCTACTCTCTTGTGATGAATTGAGTTTTCCCTTTGAAGTTATCTTATCGGATTGAGTCTTTAAGGATTTGAGAACACTTGATGTATGTCTTGAATGTGCTTATCTGTGGTGACAATGGGATATCACGTGATCCACTTGATGTATGTTTTGGTGATCAACTTGCGAGTTCCGTGACCTCTTGAACTTATGCATAGGGCTTGGCACACGTTTTCGTCTTGACTCTCCGGTAGAAACATTGGGTCACTCTTTGAAGTTCTTTGTGTTGGTTGAATATATGAATCTGAGATTGTGTGATGCATATCGTATAATCATACAAACGGATACTTGAGGTGACATTGGAGTATTTAGGTGACATTAGGGTTTTGGTTGATTTGTGTCTTAAGGTGTTATTCTAGTACGAACTCTATGATAGATTGAACGGAAAGAATAGCTTCGTGTTATTTTACTATGGACTCTTGAATAGATCGATCAGAAAGAATAACTTTGAGGTTGTTTCGTACCCTACAATAATCTCTTCGTTTGTTCTCCGCTATTAGTGACTTTGGAGTGACTCTTTGTTGCATCTTGAGGGATAGTTATATGATCCAATTATGTTAATATTGTAGAGGGAACTTGCACTAGTGAAAGTATGAACCCTAGGCCTTGTTTCAACGCATTGCAATACCGTTTCCGCTCACTTTTATCATTAGTTAACTTGCTGTTTTTATATTTTCAGATTACAAAAACTTATATCTACCATCCATATTGCACTTGTATCACCATCTCTTCGCGAAGTAGTGCACCTATACAATTTACCATTGTATTGTGTATGTTGGGGACACAAGATACTCTTTGTTATTTGGTTGCAGGATTGTTTGAAAGAGACCATCTTCATCCTACGCCTCCCACGGATTGATAAACCTTAGGTCATCCACTTGAGGGAAATTTGCTACTATGCTAGAAACCTCTGCACTTGGAGGCCCAACAACGTCTACAAGAAGAAGGTTGTGTAGTAGACATCACTGCTCCTAAACCAGCCAGCATTTTAGAGCCATCAAAGTGCATGACCCAGTTGGAATATTTACCATACTCTTTAGGGAGTTCGGCCTCTGTCCATTCAGTGACGAAGTCGGCCAATACTTGGGATTTAATGGATCGGCATGGTTTGTATGTTATGTCGAATGGTAGGAGCTCAATAGCCCACTTGGCAATCCGACTCGTAGCGTCGCAGTTATTTATTATATCATTGAGTGGTACTTTGGAAGCTACCGTGATCAAACACTCTTGGAAGTAGTGTCGTAGCTTCCGGGATGCCATGAAGACCGCATATGCTATTTTTTGGTAATGAGGGTACTGGGATTTGCATGGTGTGAGGACAGTGGATATGTAGTACACAGGTTTTTGAAATGGGAACTTGTGTCCGTCCTCCTCTCTCTCAACGACAAACACTGCGCTCACCACCTGGTGTGTTGCAGAGATGTATAATAACATTGGTTTGCCGACGTTTGGCACGGCCAGGATTGGGTTTCTTACTAAAAGAGACTTTATTTCCTCCAGCCCGGCTGTTGCCTCTTCTGTCTACTCGAAGTGGTCGGTACGTCGGAGAAGGCGATAAAGTGGCAATGCTTTTTCTTCTAGTCTGGAGAGATAAAGCGTCTTAAAGCTGCCACGCATCCGGCTAGTTTTTGGACCTGTTTAAGGTTTGTTGGTGTAGCCAATTGTGATAAAGCTTGGATTTTGGCTGGATTTGCCTCAATTCCTCAATTGGAAATGATGAAGCCCATCCATTTTTTGGTGGGGACGTCGAAAACACACTTTTCCGGATTGAGCTTGATGTCATATGTCCTGAGGTTGTCGAATGTGAGACGTAGGTCGTCTATTAACGACTCGACGTGCTTAGTCTTGATGACGACGACATCCACATATGCTTCAACAGTCTTGCTGATTTGTTTCTCCAAGCATGTTTGAATCATGCATTGGTAGGTGGCGCCGGCATTTTTAAGCCCAAAGGGCATAGTGTTGAAGCAGAAAGGCCCGTATGGGGTGATGAGTGTTGTTGCGGCTTGATCAGACTCCTTCATTTTGATTTGATGGTATCCGGAGTATGCGTAGAGGAAACACAGTGAGTCGTGTCCTGCAGTAGCATCAATAATCTGATCGATGTGGGGGAGGGGGAAGGGATCCTTAAGGCAAGCCTTATTGAGGTCTTTGAAATCGACACACAGGCGCCAGGATTTGTCCTTCTTTGGCACCACCACCAGGTTTGCTAGCCAGTCTGGGTGTTTTATCTCTCTGATGAATCCGGCCTAGATTAACTTGGCTAGCTCCTCCTCCATGGCTTGTCGTTTAGGTTTGGAAAAGCGCCACAGTGTTTGCTTGACCGGCCTATATCCCTTCAATATATTGAGGCTATGTTCGGCCAGCTTGCGTGGGATTCCTGGCATATCAGAAGGGTGCCAAGCGAATATGTCCCAGTTCTTGTGCAGGAACGTCCGTAGTGCGGCGTCAACCGTTGGCTCTAGTTGTGCCCCAACGGAAGTTGTCTTCTTGGGGTCCGTCGGGTGGACTTGAAATTTGACTATTTCGTCTGCTGGTTTGAAGGAGGTGGATTTGGGACGCTTATCAAGGATTACGTCGTCCCTATCCACCGTAGAGCGTAGTGCGGTTAACTCTTCGGCCGCGAGGGCCTCAGACAGTGCCTCAAGGGCAAGGGATGATGTTTTGTTTTCGGCGCGGAGGGCTATGTCCGGATCACTAGCAAGAGTGATAATAGTGTTAGGCTCGGGCATCTTGAGCTTGATGTACCCATAATGAGGTATAGCTTGAAAGCGTGTGAATGCATCTCGCCCCAACAGGGAATGATATCCACTATTGAAATTGGCCACTTGGAAGGTTATCTCTTCGGACCAATTCCTGAGACTGCTGTCATATGCACGTGAGGTCGCATATATCCGGATGACCGGAATTTCTTGTTGAATATTGCATGTGGTGGGTGGGTGGTTTTAAATACAAACCCTGACCCAATTTGGAGTCCGGGGTTTGAGAAGCTTCCGAGCTTGTTAGATCGGGTTCCGGGATGTCCAATGATTTTCCGGGCCCCACGCCCGATTCCGGATTCGGAGGGCTTGGAGTGTCGTTCCGCAGACAGGTATCCGGCTCTTCGAGCTCAGAAATCCGAATATAGTTCATCTTCAGCATAGGGGAAGAATTGTTGTTTTGCTCTTCAATGACCACTATCTAATGGGTGATCGGCGGTGATTTGATTTCTCTCTGATCGGGTTTAAGCCCAATCTGATCGTAGTCAGTAGCGACCCCCATGGCGGCGATGCGATCCAGGAGTTCGCTTAAAGACGACCACTCCGCCAGATCCATCCGTCTGGAGTATTCGGAGTCAACACTGAGGTGATTTTCGATGAACCGAGAAGTCATCTTCGGCTTAACGGCCGAACGGGCGGTCATGGTAAAGCCGCCCAGCCGGAGGGTTTGGCCTGAGGCCAGAGCTCCGCCGGAGGTGATACTGTCTTTGATAACAAGGCGAGCCATCAACCCTAACTTTGACGTCAAAGTGGAACTCTCAATGAAAGCACCAATGTCGGTGTCAAAACCAGCGGATCTCGGGTAGGGGGTCCCGAACTGTCCGTCTAAGGTCGATGGTAACAGGAGGCAGGGGACACGATGTTTTACCCAGGTTCGGGCCCTCTTGATGGAGGTAATACCCTACGTCCTGCTTGATTGATATGATGAGTATGAGGATTACAAGAGTTGATCTACCACGAGGTCATTGTGGCTAAACACTAGAAGTCTAGCATGTATGATTATGATCGTCCCTACTGACTAAAACCATCCGGTTTATATAGACACCGGAGGGGCCTAGGGTTATACAAAGTTGGTTACAGAGAAAGGAAATAATACATCCGGACGCCTAGTTTGCCTCCCACACAAAGGAGAGTCCCAACCGAACACGGGAGGAAGTCTTCTATCTTGTATCTTCATGGCCCAATAGTCCGGCCCATGTCACACAGGCCGGACGCCCGAGGAATCCTTAATCCAGGACTCCCTCAATAGTCAACACACAATTCTAGCAGTAGTAGCTATTGGATGTCCATCCAACGGCTGTAGTGATTCTTCAATCTCGGATATTCTTGCTTCAACTTCCCAAACCATCGTCGGCGGTACCGCCTCCCATGGCCGGCTATGCTGCCACGCAGGCTTCACCTGCCCACCCTACTCCCACCGCCGTCCAGGCCATTCCTCTACTCACAAACACCTCCTGTTATTCTTCGGCGATGGCAGCCTCACGCCGCAGCCGAACCAGTGAACCCTCGTTCTCCCCTTCACGTGGGCATCCACTATTGTGTCTTTGCTGGCTTCAGTTCATTCCCTTCCTAGGCCTCGCCATTGCTCACCGCGTTGGTTCTCTCGGTGTAGCATGGTCAACTTTGTCAACAAATGATAGCCATCAGAAGAGGCATGTACGTGGAGTGGCTGACAGTATGGACCCACATGGCCCCTGGCCGCATGCAGCAAGTGCCCCCTTATTATGCGAAAACAAATGATTTATCCCCCTGAAAGGATTGACCCCACCAGCTACATCTTCGCACGCAAGGAAGTGCTTCCTTTATTACATGAAAAAGAAAGTTTCCTCTCCCTGACAGTTGGGACCCACTTGCTTTATTATGATCCATTTCATGAAAATATAGATTGTACCAAAGATGTTAAATTGTTTTCTTTTTATTCTAACTCAAAAAAGAAGAAACTAAAAAAACATAAAACATCTTTGCACGCAAGGAAGTGCCACCTTATTACGCGCAAAAAAATCATTCCCCCTGCTAGCTGGGACCCACCAGATTTGGAGGCTGACTTGTGGACCTACTAAGTTGACGTGTACGCAGGGCTTTGTCAAGTTACTCAATAAACGATTCTAGTTGCACTGATCTTCAACCTCTAGTGTTCTTGCTCTAGCCACCCAAACCAGCGCCCGCCATATCGCCTGCTCCAGCCTCCCGTGGCCGGCTGTGCTGCCGCACAGGCCTCCCCACCCGACCATACTACCACTGGCCAGGCCTTCCCTCTACTCACCCTCACCCCCATTTTATTCTCCCACGACGGCAGCCTTACACCGCAGTCGAACCAGTGAACCATCGTATTCCCCTCCGCATGGGCATCCACCTGCGTCGTTGTAACGCCCCAAGACCGATGCGCCAGATGTCTTACATTTATTCGCCATCATTGCCATGTCATCCGCTTGCGTGTTGCACTTTGCCATGTCATCATGTGCATTTCATCTGCATGTTTTTCAAAACTTGTATTCGTTCGTAGTTGTCGTTTCCCCCGTCCTCTTCATTGTCCGTCCTGAGTCCATCCACACTCACACACGCCCGCGACACCTCTGAAATATTATTTTATAAGTGGCATAAAAACGTTCTCGGAAAGGAGTGAAAATTGGCGTGCGATCTTATTATAGTGTAGGTAGACCGCCTGCCAAATTTCGTCACATTCGGAGTTCGTTTGATGCCCCATCGGATAACTATAGCGGCAGTATAGCCGGTTAATTCGTTGGACGTTTTCGGTATCCGAAAACCGTTGTCGGGATGCTCTCCTTCCCTCTCATCGCAGCCCAACACCTCTTCGCAGCCCACCTAGCCCAGCTAAACCCCCCTTCCACCGGAGCCATCGAATCATGATCGGAGGGCTCCGAAAACATCCCCAAACCCTAGCACCTACCTTATATATACACCCACTAGTCCATTTTTGGAAATCCCTACCCTAGATCATTCCCTTACCTCTGTCCCAGCCGCCTCCCACCTCAAATTACATGCCAGCAAGCCCGCCTCCGCCACTTGGCATGCCTTGGTTGGCTAGCACCGTCGCAGCGCCAATCGCAGCCACTCTGGCCGCCTCACGTGGCCTCTCCATGTTGCCCCGCGCCTCCCCGACGCCAGCTAGCTCCACCTCCATCGTGCGGGCCCACAAAACCCATCGGCGGCCCGCCCGGGCCCAAATCCTGCCGCTCCGCACCCCAAGCCCCACTACTACAGCGCCACCCCAACGTCGCCACCGGTAACCAGGCCAGCTCCGCCTCCTCATCCCTCTCCCTCTCCTCCGAGTTCTTCCCCATAGATCACAGCCATCGCCTCCATGGAGCTCCGACGAGCTTCGTCCTCCTCCGATCTGGCCGGGCCGGACTGGATCCACCCGTTCCCGCTATCGTCGGCCATCCCCGTATCGCCCTCACGCCGGATCCGGAGAGATCTGGCCGGAGGAAGTCCCCGCGCCACCGGATCCGCCACCCGCCGCCATTCCCGACCTCGCCATCGCCTGCTCATCCCGACGCCAGTGAGCTCCTTCACGTCGGCCATGGCCTCCAACCCACCCCGCGGGACTACCTCGACACTGGACGACGCGAGCCCCATCCAAACAAGTGCCCACTCCGCGCCATCCCGCTCCGCCCCGTCCCGGTATCCCTTCGTCCACGTCCGCCACGGGACTGCTTCATCCATCGAACCAAACGGGATCTCCAGATCCTCGTGTTCTCCCCGTCTCACTTTTGGCGCTCGTATATTTTCACCGTCCCCAGGAAATTCTTTTCATATATGCATTTTGTAATGATCATAACTCTCTACATGTTTGTCCGATTGAGATGATTTATATATGAAAATTGATCTGCTTAGTGTGCTTTTCACGATGGTGTGGTTTGCATTCATATTAGAGTTCATCTTGTCATGTTAATATCTGTTTCTAAAGTGCTAAGTGTTGTTAACTGCTGAAAACTATTATAACTTGTCCTTTTGTTATTTTTGTGTGATTTAACGCATATGTCATATGAGCATCTTGTCAACATGTGTTTGGTGCATTTTTATGTCCCCTTGCTCCTAGTATTTATTAAATGCCATTATATGCCATGATGTGACTGCCATGAGCTTGCCAACATGGCTAGTCAATGTTGCTGATTTCAGACTTGTTAATTTCACCAAGTTAAAAATTGTCTGTTATGAAACTTGCCATTTTGTCTTTTTCATATCTTTTTGTGTGATATTCTTTTGAGCAATATGTCTACATGTTTTAGGAGCATTATCATGTCATATTTGCAGTGGTATAACTCTTGTGCCAGGATATGCCCTGTGGTGACTAGCACAAGCTTGCAAAGTAGCATACTTGCCATTACTATTCTATTAAGTCTAAATCTGTTAAATTGTGATGTCATGTTTACTTGATGCTGCCATCAAATCTATGCATAATCTAGAGATGTTTAGTAAGCATGTTTTTAATACCATGTTATTCTCTATCCATACATGCCCTTGTTTGAAATTATAGCCTGTAGTAGCTTGTTCTTTTCGTGCTCTCAAAATGCTTAAAAATATAACTATCAGTCTGTCAACGGCATGTTCCATTTTGTAAAGCTCATTGTAATTAATCTATGCATCTTTTAAATTGTGCCTTTGGTTTAACTGGAAGTATGGCATTCCTAATACATTCTCATGACCATTGCATATTTATTAAAATTGTTATGCTTGTTGTTATGTGCCTCCAAAGTCAGCATCATAATGTTACTGTTTTGCATTCCCAGATTTTCAGTCTAAGAATCTGCTATTTCATGTTTGCATCTTGTCTTGATGAATCCCATGAACATGGTGCTCCTATATATGTGCCATGTTGCATTATTTGTGATCCATGATATGTACTAGCATGATATGCCTTTTGATGCCATGTTCATGCATTGTAGCATACTTGTTTCATGCCTCCAACATGCCATCATATTAACTCTGCTCGTGTATATGCCCAGTTTTTCAGTCCTAATCTATGTTATAAGGTTGCCTTTTGCATTTATCACATTGGTTTAATCTTGATGCCTATGAACATGAACCTTAATGAAATTTGAAGTATGTAATCTGTACTTGAAGTGCATATCAAGTTTGTGCTCATATGGCTCTTGTAGCATGTTGCTTTGATGATTGCAAAGTGCCTAGTTACTGTTTAAGCAAATTGTTGTTATATCTTGCTTTGGGTGTATGTATTAAACCGTTGCTCCATTTTGATCATGTCCAATATGAAACTTGCTTAGAATTGCATGTAGTTTCATATTGTCTTGTTGCATCCATGGTTTGAGTGATTATGGTTGATGTTTGCATGCATTTTGCATCAATGCCATGGTTAACTTGTGTTGCTCATATCTTCTAGACCGTAGCTCCGAATTAAACAAACTTTATATGTAACTTGATTATAAAAACATGTAGATCATCATGGTGCACTTTAACTTGATGTTTAACAACTTTAACATTGTGTTATAATCATATCAGTACCAAATTCGAAATTTGCATATGGGGAGTTTCCGGAATTGTTGTATGTTGATTTCGGACTCATTTAAACTTGCCTTGATGTGGGGTTCTTGTACGCATCATCTCTTGCCATGAGTAGCATCATGTAGCCTTGTCATGGAACATACTTCTATGAGCATCATGCCAATGTGTCGTGTGTTTAGCATGTTGTTTGCTTCTTTCCGGTTGTGCTTCTTCTCGATAGTTCCTATTTCATTGCGATCGTGAGGATTCGTTCGTCTATGCTTGGGGTGTCTATGCCTGTTTTTCTTCTTCATGGACTCAGTCTTCTTCCTAGCGAGATTTCAGGCAAGATGATCATTATCCTGGATACCACAACTATATTTGCTTTGCTAGTTGTATCGATGCTATCCCTATGTCGCACTACCTACCACTTGTTTATCCAGCCTCCAAAATTGCCATGATAGCCTCTAACCTTTCCCACCATCCTAGCAAACCGTTGTTTGGCTATGTTAGCGCTTTGCTCAGCCCCTCTTATAGAATTGCTAGTTGTAGGTACAATGCAGGTTGTTCCATGTTGGGACATGGATATCATGGGATATCACAATATCTCTTATTTAATTAATGCATCTATATACTTGGTAATGGGTGGAAGGCTCGGTCTTTTGCCTGGTATTTTGATCCATTCATGCCGCCCTAGTTTCCATCATACCGGTGTTATCTTCCTTGAATTTGTGTTCCTAACACGGTTGGGGTTTCTGGGGCCCCCTTGACAGTTCACTTTGAATAAAACTCTTC